>NW_026961761.1:600000-900000 GCF_963924245.1 Chroicocephalus ridibundus | reverse complement strand
CGCCCAAAGAGCCAGCAGGGAAAACTATGCCTTGCTCTAAAGCTCTTTGGGAACCGCTTGCGTAGCCCCACAGACCTGGGGGCTGCAGGCTTTCCTGCTGCCTTCAGCCTCAAAACCACCCTTTCCCACTTGGCGCTGCGCCAGGCCCAAAAATGGCCATATGTCTGGAGATTGGTCCCACGCCCAAAGAGCCAGCAGGGAAAACTATGCCTTGTTCTAAAGCTCTTTGGGAACCGCTTGCATAGCCCCACAGACCTGGGGGCTGCAGGCTTTCCTGCGCCTTAAGCCTCAAAACCACCCTTTCCCACGTGGCGCCGTGCCAGTCACAAAAATGGCCATATGTCTGGAGATTGGTCCCACGCCCAAAGAGCCAGCAGGGAAAATTATGCCTTGCTCTAAAGCTCTTTGGGAACCGCTTGCGTAGCCCCACAGACCTGGGGGCTGCAGGCTTTCCTGCTGCCTTGAGCCTCAAAACCACCCTTTCCCACTTGGCGCCGTGCCTCGCACAAAAATGGCCATATGTCTGGAGATTGGTCCCACGCCCAAAGAGCCAGCAGGGAAAATTATGCCTTGTTCTAAAGCTCTTTGGGAACCGCTTGCGTAGCCCCACAGACCTGGGGGCTGCAGGCTTTCCTGCGCCTTAAGCCTCAAAACCACCCTTTCCCACGTGGCGCCGCGCCAGGCACAAAAATGGCCATATGTCTGGAGATTGGTCCCACGCCCAAAGAGCCAGCAGGGAAAATTATGCCTTGCTCTAAAGCTCTTTGGGAACCGCTTGCGTAGCCCCACAGACGTGGGGGCTGCAGACTTTCCTGCTGCCTTCAGCCTCAAAACCACCCTTTCCCACTTGGCGCCGCGCCAGGCCCAAAAATGGCCATATGTCTGGAGATTGGCCCCACGCCCAAAGAGCCAGCAGGGAAAACTATGCCTTGCTCTAAAGCTATTTGGGAACCGCTTGCATAGCCCCACAGACCTGGGGGCTGCAGGCTTTCCTGCTGCCTTCAGCCTCAAAACCACCCTTTCCCACTTGGCGCCGTGCCAGGCCCAGAAATGGCCATATGTCTGGAGATTGGTCCCACGCCCAAAGAGCCAGCAGGGAAAACTATGCCTTGCTCTAAAGCTCTTTGGGAACCGCTTGCGTAGCCCCATAGACCTGGGGGCTGCAGGCTTTCCTGCGCCTTAAGCCTCAAAACCACCCTTTCCCACTGGGCTCCGCGCCAGGCACAAAAATGGCCATATGTCTGGAGATTGGTCCCACGCCCAAAGAGCCAGCAGGGAAAACTATGCCTTGCTCTAAAGCTCTTTGGGAACCGCTTGCGTAGCCCCACAGAACTGGGGGCTGCAGGCTTTCCTGCTGCCTTCAGCCTCAAAACCACCCTTTCCCACTTGGCGCCGCGCCGGCACAGAATTGGCCATATGTCTGGAGATTGGTCCCACGCCCAAAGAGCCAGCAGGGAAAATTATGCCTTGCTCTAAAGCTCTTTGGGAACCGCTTGCGTAGCCCCACAGACCTGGGGCCTGCAGGCTTTCCTGCTGCCTTCAGCCTCAAAACCACCCTTTCCCACTTGGCGCCGCGCCAGGCCCAAAAATGGCCATATGTCTGGAGATTGGTCCCACGCCCAAAGAGCCAGCAGGGAAAACTATGCCTTGTTCTAAAGCTCTTTGGGAACCGCTTGCGTAGCCCCACAGACCTGGGGGCTGCAGGCTTTTCTGCGCCTTAAGCCTCAAAACCACCCTTTCCCACTTGGCGCCGCGCCAGGCACAAAAATGGCCATATGTCTGGAGATTGGTCCAACGCCCAAAGAGCCAGCAGGGAAAACTATGCCTTGTTCTAAAGCTCTTTTGGAACTGCTTGCATAGCCACACAGACCTGGGGGCTGCAGGCTTTCCTGCTGCCTACAGCGTCAAAATCACCCTTTCCCACTTGGCGCCGCGCCAGGCCCAAAAATGGCCATATGTCTAGAGATTGGTCCCACGCCCAAAGAGCCATCAGGGAAAATTATGCCTTGTTCTAAAGCTCTTTGGGAACCGCTTGCATAGCCCCACAGACCTGGGGGCTGCCGGCTTTCTTGCTGCCTTCAGCCTCAAAACCACCCTTTCCCACTTGGCGACGCGCCTCGCACAAAAATGGCCATATGTCTGGGGATTGGTCCCACGCCCAAAGAGCCAGCAGGGAAAACTATGCCTTGTTCTAAAGCTCTTTGGGAACCGCTTGCGTAGCCCCATAGACCTGGGTGCTGCAGGCTTTCCTGCGCCTTAAGCCTCAAAACCACCCTTTCGCACTTGGCGCCGCGCCTCGCACAAAAATGGCCATACGTCTGGAGATTGGTCCCACGCCCAAAGAGCCAGCAGGGAAAATTATGCCTTGCTCTAAAGCTCTTTGGGAACCGCTTGCGTAGCCCCATAGACCTGGGGCCTGCAGGCTTACCTGCTGACTTCAGCCTCAAAACCACCCTTTCCCACTTGGCGCCGCGCCAGGCCCAAAAATGGCCATATGTCTGGGGATTGGTCCCACGCCCAAAGAGCCATCAGGGAAAAATATGCCTTGTTCTAAAGCTCTTTGGGAACCGCTTGCGTAGCCCCACAGACCTGGGGGCTGCAGGCTTTCCTGCTGCCTTCAGCCTCAAAACCACCCTTTCCCACTTGGCGCCGCGCCAGGCACAAAAATGGCCATATGTCTGGAGATTGGCCCCACGCCCAAAGAGCCAGCAGGGAAAATTATGCCTTGTTCTAAAGCTCTTTGGGAACCGCTTGCGTAGCCCCATAGACCTGGGGCCTGCAGGCTTTCCTGCGCCTTAAGCCTCAAAACCACCCTTTCCCACTTGGCGCCGCGCCAGGCACAAAAATGGCCATATGTCTGGAGATTGGTCCCACGCCCAAAGAGCCAGCAGGGAAAATTATGCCTTGCTCTAAAGCTCTTTGGGAACCGCTTGCGTAGCCCCACAGACGTGGGGGCTGCAGGCTTTCCTGCTGCCTTCAGCCTCAAAAGCACCCTTTCCCACTTGGCGCCGCGCCAGGCCCAAAAATGGCCATATGTCTGGAGATTGGCCCCACGCCCAAAGAGCCAGCAGGGAAAACTATGCCTTGCTCTAAAGCTATTTGGGAACCGCTTGCATAGCCCCACAGACCTGGGGGCTGCAGGCTTTCCTGCTGCCTTCAGCCTCAAAACCACCCTTTCCCACTTGGCGCCGCGCCAGGCCCAAAAATGGCCATATGTCTGGAGATTGGTCCCACGCCCAAAGAGCCAGCAGTGAAAACTATGCCTTGCTCTAAAGGTATTTGGGAACCGCTTGCATAGCCCCACAGACCTGGGGGCTGCAGGCTTTCCTGCGCCTTAAGCCTCAAAACCACCCTTTCCCACTGGGCTCCGCGCCAGGCACAAAAATGGCCATATGTCTGGAGATTGGTCCCACGCCCAAAGAGCCAGCAGGGAAAATTATGCCTTGCTCTAAAGCCCTTTGGGAACCGCTTGCGTAGCCCCACAGACCTGGGGGCTGCAGGCTTTCCTGCTGCCTTCAGCCTCAAAACCACCCTTTCCCACTTGGCACCGCGCCGGCACAGAAATGGCCATATGTCTGGAGATTGGTCCCACGCCCAAAGAGCCAGCAGGGAAAACTATGCCTTGTTCTAAAGCTCTTTGGAAACCGCTTGCGTAGCCCCACAGACCTGGGGGCTGCAGGCTTTCCTGCTGCCTTTAACCTCAAAACCACCCTTTCCCACTTGGCGCCACGCCAGGCACAAAAATGGCCATATGGCTGGAGATTGGTCCCACGCCCAAAGAGCCAGCAGGGAAAATTATGCCCTGCTATAAAGCTATTTGGGAACTGCTTGCGTAGCCCCACAGACCTGGGGCCTGCAGGCTTTCCTGCTGCCTTCAGCCTCAAAACCACCCTTTCCCACTTGGCGGCGCGCCAGGCACAAAAATGGCCATATGTCTGGAGATTGGTCCCACGCCCAAAGAGCCAGCAGGGAAAACTATGCCTTGCTCTAAAGCTCTTTGGGAACCGCTTGCGTAGCCCCACAGACCTGGGGCCTGCAGGCTTACCTGCTGACTTCAGCCTCAAAACCACCCTTTCCCACTTGGCGCCGCGCCAGGCACAAAAATGGCCATATGTCTGGGGATTGGTCCCACGCCCAAAGAGCCAGCAGGGAAAACTATGCCTTGTTCTAAAGCTCTTTGGGAACCGCTTGCATAGCCCCACAGACCTGGGGGCTGCAGGCTTTCCTGCGCCTTAAGCCTCAAAACCACCCTTTCCCACGTGGCGCCGTGCCAGTCACAAAAATGACCATATGTCTGGAGATTGGTCCCACGCCCAAAGAGCCAGCAGGGAAAATTATGCCTTGCTCTAAAGCTCTTTGGGAACCGCTTGCGTAGCCCCACAGACCTGGGGGCTGCAGGCTTTCCTGCTGCCTTGAGCCTCAAAACCACCCTTTCCCAGTGGGCGCCGTGCCTCGCAGAAAAATGGTCATATGTCTGGAGATTGGTCCCACGCCCAAAGAGCCAGCAGGGAAAATTATGCCTTGTTCTAAAGCTCTTTGGGAACCGCTTGCGTAGCCCCACAGACCTGGGGGCTGCAGGCTTTCCTGCGCCTTAAGCCTCAAAACCACCCTTTCCCACGTGGCGCCGCGCCAGGCACAAAAATGGCCATATGTCTGGAGATTGGTCCCACGCCCAAAGAGCCAGCAGGGAAAATTATGCCTTGCTCTAAAGCTCTTTGGGAACCGCTTGCGTAGCCCCACAGACCTGGGGGCTGCAGGCTTTCCTGCTGCCTTCAGCCTCAAAACCACCCTTTCCCACTTGGCGCCGCGCCAGGCCCAAAAATGGCCATATGTCTGGAGATTGGCCCCACGCCCAAAGAGCCAGCAGGGAAAACTATGCCTTGCTCTAAAGCTATTTGGGAACCGCTTGCATAGCCCCATAGACCTGGGGGCTGCAGGCTTTCCTGCTGCCTTCAGCCTCAAAACCACCCTTTCCCACTTGGCGCCGTGCCAGGCCCAAAAATGGCCATATGTCTGGAGATTGGTCCCACGCCCAAAGAGCCAGCAGGGAAAACTATGCCTTGCTCTAAAGCTCTTTGGGAACCGCTTGCGTAGCCCCATAGACCTGGGGGCTGCAGGCTTTCCTGCGCCTTAAGCCTCAAAACCACCCTTTCCCACTGGGCTCCGCGCCAGGCACAAAAATGGCCATATGTCTGGAGATTGGTCCCACGCCCAAAGAGCCAGCAGGGAAAACTATGCCTTGCTCTAAAGCTCTTTGGGAACCGCTTGCGTAGCCCCACAGAACTGGGGGCTGCAGGCTTTCCTGCTGCCTTCAGCCTCAAAACCACCCTTTCCCACTTGGCGCCGCGCCAGGCCCAAAAATGGCCATATGTCTGGAGATTGGTCCCACGCCCAAAGAGCCAGCAGTGAAAACTATGCCTTGCTCTAAAGGTATTTGGGAACCGCTTGCGTAGCCCCATAGACCTGGGGGCTGCAGGCTTTCCTGCGCCTTAAGCCTCAAAACCACCCTTTCCCACGTGGCGCCGCGCCAGGCACAAAAATGGCCATATGTCTGGAGATTGGTCCCACGCCCAAAGAGCCAGCAGGGAAAATTATGCCTTGCTCTAAAGCTCTTTGGGAACCGCTTGCGTAGCCCCACAGACCTGGGGGCTGCAGGCTTTCCTGCTGCCTTCAGCCTCAAAACCACCCTTTCCCACTTGGCGCTGCGCCGGCACAGAAATGGCCATATGTCTGGAGATTGGTCCCACGCCCAAAGAGCCAGCAGGGAAAACTATGCCTTGTTCTAAAGCTCTTTGGAAACCGCTTGCGTAGCCCCACAGACCTGGGGGCTGCAGGCTTTCCTGCTGCCTTTAACCTCAAAACCACCCTTTCGCACTTGGCGCCGCGCCAGGCCCAAAAATGGCCATATGGCTGGAGATTGGTCCCACGCCCAAAGAGCCAGCAGGGAAAATTATGCCCTGCTATAAAGCTATTTGGGAACTGCTTGCGTAGCCCCACAGACCTGGGGCCTGCAGGCTTTCCTGCTGCCTTCAGCCTCAAAACCACCCTTTCCCACTTGGCGCCGCGCCAGGCCCAAAAATGGCCATATGTCTGGAGATTGGTCCCACGCCCAAAGAGCCAGCAGGGAAAACTATGCCTTGCTCTAAAGCTCTTTGGGAACCGCTTGCGTAGCCCCACAGACCTGGGGCCTGCAGGCTTACCTGCTGACTTCAGCCTCAAAACCACCCTTTCACACTTGGCGCCGCGCCAGGCCCAAAAATGGCCATATGTCTGGGGATTGGTCCCACGCCCAAAGAGCCAGCAGGGAAAACTATGCCTTGTTCTAAAGCTCTTTGGGAACCGCTTGCGTAGCCCCACAGACCTGGGGGCTGCAGGCTTTCCTGCTGCCTTCAGCCTCAAAACCACCCTTTCCCACTTGGCGCCGCGCCAGGCACAAAAATGGCCATATGTCTGGAGATTGGCCCCACGCCCAAAGAGCCAGCAGGGAAAACTATGCCTTGCTCTAAAGCTCTTTGGGAACCGCTTGCGTAGCCCCACAGACCTGGGGGCTGCAGGCTTTCCTGCTGCCTTCAGCCTCAAAACCACCCTTTCCCACTTGGCGCCGCGCCAGGCCCAAAAATGGCCATATGTCTGGAGATTGGTCCCACGCCCAAAGAGCCAGCAGGGAAAACTATGCCTTGTTCTAAAGCTCTTTGGGAACCGCTTGCATAGCCCCACAGACCTGGGGGCTGCAGGCTTTCCTGCGCCTTAAGCCTCAAAACCACCCTTTCCCACGTGGCGCCGTGCCAGTCACAAAAATGGCCATATGTCTGGAGATTGGTCCCACGCCCAAAGAGCCAGCAGGGAAAATTATGCCTTGCTCTAAAGCTCTTTGGGAACCGCTTGCGTAGCCCCACAGACCTGGGGGCTGCAGGCTTTCCTGCTGCCTTGAGCCTCAAAACCACCCTTTCCCACTTGGCGCCGTGCCTCGCACAAAAATGGCCATATGTCTGGAGATTGGTCCCACGCCCAAAGAGCCAGCAGGGAAAATTATGCCTTGTTCTAAAGCTCTTTGGGAACCGCTTGCGTAGCCCCACAGACCTGGGGGCTGCAGGCTTTCCTGCGCCTTAAGCCTCAAAACCACCCTTTCCCACGTGGCGCCGCGCCAGGCACAAAAATGGCCATATGTCTGGAGATTGGCCCCACGCCCAAAGAGCCAGCAGGGAAAATTATGCCTTGCTCTAAAGCTCTTTGGGAACCGCTTGCGTAGCCCCACAGACGTGGGGGCTGCAGACTTTCCTGCTGCCTTCAGCCTCAAAAACACCCTTTCCCACTTGGCGCCGCGCCAGGCCCAAAAATGGCCATATGTCTGGAGATTGGCCCCACGCCCAAAGAGCCAGCAGGGAAAACTATGCCTTGCTCTAAAGCTATTTGGGAACCGCTTGCATAGCCCCACAGACCTGGGGGCTGCAGGCTTTCCTGCTGCCTTCAGCCTCAAAACCACCCTTTCCCACTTGGCGCCGTGCCAGGCCCAAAAATGGCCATATGTCTGGAGATTGGTCCCACGCCCAAAGAGCCAGCAGGGAAAACTATGCCTTGCTCTAAAGCTCTTTGGGAACCGCTTGCGTAGCCCCATAGACCTGGGGGCTGCAGGCTTTCCTGCGCCTTAAGCCTCAAAACCACCCTTTCCCACTGGGCTCCGCGCCAGGCACAAAAATGGCCATATGTCTGGAGATTGGTCCCACGCCCAAAGAGCCAGCAGGGAAATCTATGCCTTGCTCTAAAGCTCTTTGGGAACCACTTGCGTAGCCCCACAGACCTGGGGGCTGCAGGCTTTCCTGCTGCCTTCAGCCTCAAAACCACCCTTTCCCACTTGGCGCCGCGCCAGGCACAAAAATGGCCATATGTCTGGAGATTGGTCCCACGCCCAAAGAGCCAGCAGGGAAAACTATGCCTTGCTCTAAAGCTCTTTGGGAACCGCTTGCGTAGCCCCACAGACCTGGGGGCTGCAGGCTTTCCTGCTGCCTTCAGCCTCAAAACCACCCTTTCCCACTTGGCGCCGCGCCAGGCCCAAAAATGGCCATATGTCTGGAGATTGGTCCCACGCCCAAAGAGCCAGCAGGGAAAACTATGCCTTGTTCTAAAGCTCTTTGGGAACCGCTTGCATAGCCCCACAGACCTGGGGGCTGCAGGCTTTCCTGCGCCTTAAGCCTCAAAACCACCCTTTCCCACGTGGCGCCGTGCCAGTCACAAAAATGGCCATATGTCTGGAGATTGGTCCCACGCCCAAAGAGCCAGCAGGGAAAATTATGCCTTGCTCTAAAGCTCTTTGGGAACCGCTTGCGTAGCCCCACAGACCTGGGGGCTGCAGGCTTTCCTGCTGCCTTGAGCCTCAAAACCACCCTTTCCCACTTGGCGCCGTGCCTCGCACAAAAATGGCCATATGTCTGGAGATTGGTCCCACGCCCAAAGAGCCAGCAGGGAAAATTATGCCTTGTTCTAAAGCTCTTTGGGAACCGCTTGCGTAGCCCCACAGACCTGGGGGCTGCAGGCTTTCCTGCGCCTTAAGCCTCAAAACCACCCTTTCCCACGTGGCGCCGCGCCAGGCACAAAAATGGCCATATGTCTGGAGATTGGTCCCACGCCCAAAGAGCCAGCAGGGAAAATTATGCCTTGCTCTAAAGCTCTTTGGGAACCGCTTGCGTAGCCCCACAGACCTGGGGGCTGCAGGCTTTCCTGCTGCCTTCAGCCTCAAAACCACCCTTTCCCACTTGGCGCCGCGCCAGGCCCAAAAATGGCCATATGTCTGGAGATTGGCCCCACGCCCAAAGAGCCAGCAGGGAAAACTATGCCTTGCTCTAAAGCTATTTGGGAACCGCTTGCATAGCCCCACAGACCTGGGGGCTGCAGGCTTTCCTGCTGCCTGCAGCCTCAAAACCACCCTTTCCCACTTGGCGCCGTGCCAGGCCCAGAAATGGCCATATGTCTGGAGATTGGTCCCACGTCCAAAGAGCCAGCAGGGAAAACTATGCCTTGTTCTAAAGCTCTTTGGGAACCGCTTGCGTAGCCCCAGAGACCTGGGGGCTGCAGGCTTTCCTGCGCCTTAAGCCTCAAAACCACCCTTTCCCACTTGGCGCCGCGCCAGGCACAAAAATGGCCATATGTCTGGAGATTGGTCCCACGCCCAAAGAGCCAGCAGGGAAAATTATGCCTTGCTCTAAAGCTCTTTGGGAACCGCTTGCGTAGCCCGACAGACCTGGGGGCTGCAGGCTTTCCTGCTGCCTTCAGCCTCAAAACCACCCTTTCCCACGTGGCGCCGCGCCGGCCCAGAAATGGCCATATGTCTGGAGATTGGTCCCACGCCCAAAGAGCCAGCAGGGAAAACTATGCCTTGCTCTAAAGCTCTTTGGGAACCGCTTGCGTAGCCCCACAGACCTGGGGGCTGCAGGCTTTCCTGCTGCCTTTAACCTCAAAACCACGTTTTCCCACTTGGTGCCGCGCCAGGCACAAAAATGGCCATATGGCTGGAGATTGGTCCCCCGCCCAAAGAGCCAGCAGGGAAAATTATGCCCTGCTATAAAACTGTTTGGGAACTGTTTGAGTATCCCCACAGACCTGGGGGCTGCAGGCTTTCCTGCGCCTTCAGCCTCAAAACCACCCTTTCCCACTTGGCGCCGCGCCAGGTCCAAAAATGGCCATATGTCTGGAGATTGGTCCCACGCCCAAAGAGCCAGCAGGGAAAATTATGCCTTGTTCTAAAGCTCTTTGGGAACCGCTTGCGTAGCCCCATAGACCTGGGGCCTGCAGGCTTTCCTGCGCCTTAAGCCTCAAAACCACCCTTTCCCACTGGGCTCCGCGCCAGGCACAAAAATGGCCATATGTCTGGAGATTGGTCCCTCGCCCAAAGAGCCAGCAGGGAAAATTATGCCTTGCTCTAAAGCTCTTTGGGAACCACTTGCGTAGCCCCACAGACGTGGGGGCTGCAGGCTTACCTGCTGCCTTCAGCCTCAAAACCACCCTTTCCCACTTGGCGCCGCGCCAGGCACAAAAATGGCCATATGTCTGGAGATTGGTCCCACGCCCAAAGAGGCAGCAGGGAAAATTATGCCTTGCTCTAAAGCTATTTGGGAACCGCTTGCGTAGCCCCACAGACGTGGGGGCTGCAGGCTTTCCTGCTGCCTTTAAACTCAAAACCACCCTTTCCCACTTGGCGCTGCGCCAGGCCCAAAAATGGCCATATGTCTGGAGATTGGTCCCACGCCCAAAGAGCCATCAGGGAAAACTATGCATTGTTCTTAAGCTCTTAGGAAACCGCTTGCGTAGCCCCAAAGACGTGGGGGCTGCAGGCTTTCCTGCTGCCATTAAACTCAAAACCACCCTTTCTCACTTGGCGCCGCGCCAGGCACAAAAATGGCCATATGTCTGGAGATTGGTCCCACGCCCAAAGAGCCAGCAGGGAAAATTATGCCTTGCTCTAAAGCTCTTTGGGAACCGCTTGCGTAGCCCCACAGACCTGGGGGCTGCAGGCTTTCTTGCTGTCTTCAGCCTCAAAACCACCCTTTCCCACTTGGCGCCGCGCCAGGCACAAAAATGGCCATATGTCTGGAGATTGGCCCCACGCCCAAAGAGCCAGCAGGGAAAATTATGCCTTGCTCTAAAGCTCTTTGGGAACCGCTTGCGTAGCCCCACAGACCTGGGGGCTGCAGGCTTTCCTGCTGCCTTCAGCCTCAAAACCACCCTTTCCCACTTGGCGCCGCGCCGGCCCAAAAATGGCCATATGTCTGGAGATTGGTCCCACGCCCAAAGAGCCAGCAGGGAAAATTATGCCTTGCTCTAAAGCTCTTTGGGAACCGCTTGCGTAGCCCCACAGACCTGGGGGCTGCAGGCTTTCCTGCTGCCTTCAGCCTCAAAACCACCCTTTCCCACTTGGCGCCGCGCCGGCCCAAAAATGGCCATATGTCTGGAGATTGGTCCCACGCCCAAAGAGCCAGCAGGGAAAACTATGCCTTGCTCTAAAGCTCTTTGGGAACCGCTTGCGTAGCCCCACAGACCTGGGGGCTGCAGGCTTTCCTGCTGCCTTTAACCTCAAAACCACCCTTTCCCACTTGGTGCCGCGCCAGGCACAAAAATGGCCATATGGCTGGAGATTGGTCCCCCGCCCAAAGAGCCAGCAGGGAAAATTATGCCCTGCTATAAAACTATTTGGGAACTGCTTGCGTAGCCCCACAGACCTGGGGGCTGCAGGCTTTCCCGCGCCTTCAGCCTCAAAACCACCCTTTCCCACTTGGCGCCGCGCCAGGCCCAAAAATGGCCATATGTCTGGAGATTGGTCCCACGCCCAAAGAGCCAGCAGGGAAAATTATGCCTTGTTCTAAAGCTCTTTGGGAACCGCTTGCGTAGCCCCATAGACCTGGGGCCTGCAGGCTTTCCTGCGCCTTAAGCCTCAAAACCACCCTTTCCCACTGGGCTCCGCGCCAGGCACAAAAATGGCCATATGTCTGGAGATTGGTCCCTCGCCCAAAGAGCCAGCAGGGAAAATTATGCCTTGTTCTAAAGCTCTTTGGGAACCGCTTGCGTAGCCCCACAGACCTGGGGCCTGCAGGCTTACCTGCTGCCTTCAGCCTCAAAACCACCCTTTCCCACTTGGCGCCGTGCCAGGCCCAAAAATGGCCATATGTCTGGAGATTGGTCCCACGCCCAAAGAGCCAGCAGGGAAAATTATGCCTTGCTCTAAAGCTCTTTGGGAACCGCTTGCGTAGCCCCACAGACCTGGGGCCTGCAGGCTTTCCTGCTGCCTTTAAACTCAAAACCACCCTTTCCCACTTGGCGCCGCGCCAGGCCCAAAAATGGCCATATGTCTGGAGATTGGTCCCACGCCCAAAGAGCCAGCAGGGAAAACTATGCATTGTTCTTAAGCTCTTTGGAAACCGCTTGCGTAGCCCCAAAGACGTGGGGCCTGCACGCTTACCTGCTGCCTTCAGCCTCAAAACCACCCTTTCCCACTTGGCGCCGTTCCAGGCCCAAAAATGGCCATATGTCTTGAGATTGGTCCCACGCCCAAAGAGCCAGCAGGGAAAATTATGCCTTGCTCTAAAGCTCTTTGGGAACCGCTTGCGTAGCCCCACAGACGTGGGGGCTGCAGGCTTTCCTGCTGCCTTTAAACTCAAAACCACCCTTTCTCACTTGGCGCCGCGCCAGGCACAAAAATGGCCATATGTCTGGAGATTGGTCCCACGCCCAAAGAGCCAGCAGGGAAAATTATGCCTTGTTCTAAAGCTCTTTGGGAACCGCTTGCGTAGCCCCATAGACTTGGGGGCTGCAGGCTTTCCTGCGCCTTAAGCCTCAAAACCACCCTTTCCCACGTGGCGCCGCGCCAGGCACAAAAATGGCCATATGTCTGGAGATTGGCCCCACGCCCAAAGAGCCAGCAGGGAAAATTATGCCTTGCTCTAAAGCTCTTTGGGAACCGCTTGCGTAGCCCCACAGACCTGGGGCCTGCAGGCTTTCCTGCTGCCTTCAGCCTCAAAACCACCCTTTCCCACTTGGCGCCGCGCCGGCACAGAAATGTCCATATGTCTGGAGATTGGCCCCACGCCCAAAGAGCCAGCAGGGAAAACTATGCCTTGTTCTAAAGCTCTTTGGGAACCGCTTGCGTAGCCCCACAGACGTGGGGGCTGCAGGCTTTCATGCTGCCTTTAACCTCAAAACCACCCTTTCCCACTTGGCGCCGCGCCAGGCCCAAAAATGGCCATATGTCTGGAGATTGGTCCCACGCCCAAAGAACCAGCAGGGAAAATTATGCCTTGCTCTAAAACTCTTTGGAAACCGCTTGTGTAGCCGCATAGACCTGGGGCCTGCAGGCTTTCCTGCGCCTTAAGCCTCAAAACCACCCTTTCCCACTTGGCGCTGAGCCAGGCACAAAAATGGCCATATGTCTGGAGATTGGTCCCCCTCCCAACGAGCCAGCAGGGAAAACTATGCCTTGCTATAAAACTATTTGGGAACCGCTTGCGTATCCCCATAGACCTGGGGCCTGCAGGCTTACCTGCTGCCTTTAACCTCAAAACCACCCTTTCCCACTTGGTGCCGTGCCAAGCACAAAAATGGCCATATGTCTGGAGATTGGTCCCACGCCCAAAGAGCCAGCAGGGAAAATTATGCCTTGCTCTAAAGGTATTTGGGAACCGCTTGCGTAGCCCCACAGACCTGGGGGCTGCAGGCTTTCCTGCACCTTAAGCCTCAAAACCACCCTTTCCCACGTGGCGCCGCGCCAGGCACAAAAATGGCCATATGTCTGGAGATTGGCCCCACGCCCAAAGAGCCAGCAGGGAAAATTATGCCTTGCTCTAAAGCTCTTTGGGAACCGCTTGCGTAGCCCCACAGACCTGGGGGCTACAGGCTTTCCTGCTGCCTTCAACCTCAAAACCACCCTTTCCCACTTGGTGCCGCGCCGGCACAGAAATGGCCATATGTCTGGAGATTGGTCCCACGCCCAAAGAGCCAGCAGGGAAAACTATGCCTTGTTCTAAAGCTCTTTGGGAACCGCTTGCGTAGCCCCACAGACCTGGGGGCTGCAGGCTTTCCTGCTGCCTTTAACCTCAAAACCACCCTTTCCCACTTGGTGCCGCGCCAGGCACAAAAATGGCCATATGTCTGGAGATTGGTCCCCCGCCCAAAGAGCCAGCAGGGAAAACTATGCCTTGCTCTAAAGCTCTTTGGGAACTGCTTGCGTATCCCCACAGACCTGGGGGCTGCAGGCTTTCCTGCGCCTTCAGCCTCGAAACCACCCTTTCCCACTTGGCGCCGCGCCAGGCCCAAAAATGGCCATATGTCTGGAGATTGGTCCCACGCCCAAAGAGCCAGCATGGAAAATTATGCCTTGTTCTAAAGCTCTTTGGGAACCGCTTGCGTAGCCCCATAGACCTGGGGCCTGCAGGCTTTCCTGCGCCTTAAGCCTCAAAACCACCCTTTCCCACTGGGCTCCGCGCCAGGCACAAAAATGGCCATATGTCTGGAGATTGGTCCCACGCCCAAAGAGCCAGCAGGGAAAATTATGCCTTGTTCTAAAGCTCTTTGGGAACCGCTTGCGTAGCGCCACAGACCTGGGGCCTGCAGGCTTACCTGCTGCCTTCAGCCTCAAAACCACCCTTTCCCACTTGGCGCCGCGCCAGGCACAAAAATGGCCATATGTCTGGAGATTGGTCCCACGCCCAAAGAGCCAGCAGGGAAAATTATGCCTTGCTCTAAAGCTCTTTGGGAACCGCTTGCGTAGCCCCAAAGACGTGGGGGCTGCAGGCTTTCCTGCTGCCTTTAAACTCAAAACCACCCTTTCCCACTTGGCGCCGCGCCAGGCACAAAAATGGCCATATGTCTGGAGATTGGTCCCACGCCCAAAGAGCCAGCAGGGAAAACTATGCCTTGTTCTAAAGCTCTTTGGGAACCGCTTGCGTAGCCCCACAGACGTGGGGGCTGCAGGCTTTCCTGCTGCCTTCAGCCTCAAAACCACCCTTTCGCACTTGGCGCCGCGCCAGGCCCAAAAATGGCCATATGTCTGGGGATTGGTCCCACGCCCAAAGAGCCAGCAGGGAAAACTATGCCTTGCTCTAAAGCTCTTTGGGAACCGCTTGCATAGCCCCACAGACCTGGGGGCTGCAGGCTTTCCTGCTGCCTTCAGCCTCAAAACCACCCTTTCCCACTTGGTGACGCGCCTCGCACAAAAATGGCCATATGTCTGGAGATTGGTCCCACGCCCAAAGAGCCAGCAGGGAAAACTATGCCTTGCTCTAAAGCTCTTTGGGAACCGCTTGCGTAGCCCCACAGACCTGGGGGCTGCAGGCTTTCTTGCTTCCTTCAGCCTCAAAACCACCCTTTCCCACGTGGCGCCGCGCCAGGCACAAAAATGGCCATATGTCTGGAGATTGGCCCCACGCCCAAAGAGCCAGCAGGGAAAATTATGCCTTGCTCTAAAGGTATTTGGGAACCGCTTGCGTAGCCCCACAGACCTGGGGGCTGCAGGCTTTCCTGCTGCCTTCAGCCTCAAAACCACCCTTTCCCACTTGGCGCCGCGCCAGGCCCAAAAATGGCCATATGTCTGGAGATTGGTCCCCCGCCCAAAGAGCCAGCAGGGAAAACTATGCCTTGTTCTAAAGCTCTTTGGAAACCGCTTGCGTAGCCCCACAGACCTGGGGCCTGCAGGCTTTCCTGCTGCCTTCAGCCTCAAAACCACCCTTTCCCACTTGGCGACGCGCCTCGCACAAAAATGGCCATATGTCTGGAGATTGGTCCCACGTCCAAAGAGCCAGCAGGGAAAACTATGCCTTGCTCTAAAGCTCTTTGGGAACCGCTTGCATAGCCCCACAGACCTGGGGGCTGCAGGCTTTCCTGCTGCCTTCAGCCTCAAAACCACCCTTTCCCACTTGGCGCCGCGCCAGGCCCCAAAATGGCCATATGTCTGGAGATTGGTCCCCCGCCCAAAGAGCCAGCAGGGAAAACTATGCCTTGTTCTAAAGCTCTTTGGAAACCGCTTGCGTAGCCCCACAGACCTGGGGGCTGCAGGCTTTCCTGCGCCTTCAGCCTCGAAACCACCCTTTCCCACTTGGCGCCGCGCCAGGCCCAAAAATGGCCATATGTCTGGAGATTGGTCCCACGCCCAAAGAGCCAGCATGGAAAATTATGCCTTGTTCTAAAGCTCTTTGGGAACCGCTTGCGTAGCCCCATAGACCTGGGGCCTGCAGGCTTTCCTGCGCCTTAAGCCTCAAAACCACCCTTTCCCACTGGGCTCCGCGCCAGGCACAAAAATGGCCATATGTCTGGAGATTGGTCCCACGCCCAAAGAGCCAGCAGGGAAAACTATGCCTTGCTCTAAAGCTCTTTGGGAACCGCTTGCGTAGCCCCACAGACCTGGGGGCTGCAGGCTTTCTTGCTGCCTTCAGCCTCAAAACCACCCTTTCCCACGTGGCGCCGCGCCAGGCACAAAAATGGCCATATGTCTGGAGATTGGCCCCACGCCCAAAGAGCCAGCAGGGAAAATTATGCCTTGCTCTAAAGGTATTTGGGAACCGCTTGCGTAGCCCCACAGACCTGGGGGCTGCAGGCTTTCCTGCTGCCTTCAGCCTCAAAACCACCCTTTCCCACTTGGCGCCGCGCCAGGCCCAAAAATGGCCATATGTCTGGAGATTGGTCCCCCGCCCAAAGAGCCAGCAGGGAAAACTATGCCTTGTTCTAAAGCTCTTTGGAAACCGCTTGCGTAGCCCCACAGACCTGGGGGCTGCAGGCTTTCCTGCTGCCTTTAACCTCAAAACCACCCTTTCCCACTTGGCGCCGCGCCAGGCACAAAAATGGCCATATGGCTGGAGATTGGTCCCACGCCCAAAGAGCCAGCAGGGAAAATTATGCCTTGTTCTAAAGCTCTTTGGGAACCGCTTGCGTAGCCCCATAGACCTGGGGCCTGCAGGCTTTCCTGCGCCTTAAGCCTCAAAACCACCCTTTCCCACTGGGCTCCGCGCCAGGCACAAAAATGGCCATATGTCTGGAGATTGGTCCCACGCCCAAAGAGCCAGCAGGGAAAATTATGCCTTGTTCTAAAGCTCTTTGGGAACCGCTTGCGTAGCGCCACAGACCTGGGGCCTGCAGGCTTACCTGCTGCCTTCAGCCTCAAAACCACCCTTTCCCACTTGGCGCCGCGCCAGGCACAAAAATGGCCATATGTCTGGAGATTGGTCCCACGCCCAAAGAGCCAGCAGGGAAAATTATGCCTTGCTCTAAAGCTCTTTGGGAACCGCTTGCGTAGCCCCAAAGACGTGGGGGCTGCAGGATTTCCTGCTGCCTTTAAACTCAAAACCACCCTTTCCCACTTGGCGCCGCGCCAGGCACAAAAATGGCCATATGTCTGGAGATTGGTCCCACGCCCAAAGAGCCAGCAGGGAAAACTATGCCTTGTTCTAAAGCTCTTTGGGAACAGCTTGCGTAGCCCCACAGACGTGGGGGCTGCAGGCTTTCCTGCTGCCTTCAGCCTCAAAACCACCCTTTCCCACTTGGCGCCGCGCCAGGCCCAAAAATGGCCATATGTCTGGAGATTGGTCCCACGCCCAAAGAGCCAGCAGGGAAAACTATGCCTTGTTCTAAAGCTCTTTGGGAACCGCTTGCGTAGCCCCACAGACCTGGGGGCTGCAGGCTTTCTTGCTGCCTTCAGCCTCAAAACCACCCTTTCCCACGTGGCGCCGCGCCAGGCACAAAAATGGCCATATGTCTGGAGATTGGCCCCACGCCCAAAGAGCCAGCAGGGAAAATTATGCCTTGCTCTAAAGGTATTTGGGAACCGCTTGCGTAGCCCCACAGACCTGGGGGCTGCAGGCTTTCCTGCTGCCTTCAGCCTCAAAACCACCCTTTCCCACTTGGCGCCGCGCCGGCACAAAAATGGCCATATGTCTGGAGATTGGTCCCCCGCCCAAAGAGCCAGCAGGGAAAATTATGCCCTGCTATAAAACTATTTGGGAACTGCTTGCGTATCCCCACAGACCTGGGGGCTGCAGGCTTTCCTGCGCCTTCAGCCTCAAAACCACCCTTTCCCACTTGGCGCCGCGCCAGGCCCAAAAATGGCCATATGTCTGCAGATTGGTCCCACGCCCAAAGAGCCAGCAGGGAAAACTATGCCTTGCTCTAAAGCTCTTTGGGAACCGCTTGCATAGCCCCACACACCTGGGGGCTGCAGGCTTTCCTGCTGCCTTCAGCCTCAAAACCACCCTTTCCCACTTGGCGCCGCGCCGGCACAGAAATGGCCATATGTCTGGAGATTGGTCCCACGCCCAAAGAGCCAGCAGGGAAAACTATGCCTTGTTCTAAAGCTCTTTGGAAACCGCTTGCGTAGCCCCACAGACCTGGGGGCTGCAGGCTTTCCTGCACCTTAAGCCACAAAAGCACCCTTTCCTACTTGGCGCCGCGCCAGGCACAAAAATGGCCATATGTCTGGAGATTGGTCCCACGCCCAAAGAGCCAGCAGGGAAAATTATGCCTTGCTCTAAAGCTCTTTGGGAACTGCTTGCGTAGCCCCACAGACCTGGGGGCTGCAGGCTTTCCTGCTGCCTTCAGCCTCAAAACCACCCTTTCCCACTTGGCGCCGCGCCAGGCCCAAAAATGGCCATATGTCTGCAGATTGGTCCCACGCCCAAAGAGCCAGCAGGGAAAATTATGCCTTGTTCTAAAGCTCTTTGGGAACCGCTTGCGTAGCCCCATAGACCTGGGGGCTGCAGGCTTTCCTGCGCCTTCAGCCTCAAAACCACCCTTTCCCACGTGGCGCCGCGCCTCGCACAAAAATGGCCATACGTCTGGAGATTGGTCCCACGCCCAAAGAGCCAGCAGGGAAAACTATGCCTTGCTCTAAAGCTCTTTGGGAACCGCTTGCGTAGCCCCATAGACCTGGGGCCTGCAGGCTTACCTGCTGACTTCAGCCTCAAAACCACCCTTTACCACTTGGCGCCGCGCCAGGCACAAAAATGGCCATATGTCTGGAGATTGGCCCCACGCCCAAAGAGCCAGCAGGGAAAATTATGCCTTGTTCTAAAGCTCTTTGGGAGCTGCTTGCGTAGCCCCACAGACCTGGGGGCTGCAGGCTTTCCTGCTGCCTTCAGCCTCAAAACCACCCTTTCCCACTTGGCGCCGCGCCAGGCACAAAAATGGCCATATGTCTGGAGATTGGTCCCACGCCCAAAGAGCCAGCAGGGAAAACTATGCCTTGTTCTAAAGCTCTTTGGGAACCGCTTGCGTAGCCCCATAGACCTGGGGGCTGCAGGCTTTCCTGCGCCTTAAGCCTCAAAACCAACCTTACCCACGTGGCGCCGCGCCAGGCACAAAAATGGCCATATGTCTGGAGATTGGTCCCACGCCCAAAGAGCCAGCAGGGAAAACTATGCCTTGTTCTAAAGCTCTTTGGGAACCGCTTGCGTAGCCCCACAGACGTGGGGGCTGCAGGCTTTCCTGCTGCCTTTAACCTCAAAATCACCCTTTCCCACTTGGCGCCGCGCCAGGCCCAAAAATGGCCATATGTCTGGAGATTGGTACCCCGCCCAAAGAGCAAGCAGGGAAAATTATGCCTTGCTCTAAAGCTATTTGGGAACTGCTTGCGTAGCCCCACAGACCTGGGGCCTGCAGGCTTACCTGCTGCTTTCAGCCTCAAAACCACCCTTTCCCACTTGGCGCCGCGCCAGGCCCAAAAATGGCCATATGTCTGGAGATTGGTCCCACGCCCAAAGAGCCAGCAGGGAAAATTATGCCTTGCTCTAAAGCTCTTTGGGAACCGATTGCGTAGCCCCACAGACCTGGGGGCTGCAGGCTTTCCTGCTGCCTTCAGCCTCAAAACCACCCTTTCCCACTTGGCGCCGCGCCAGGCCCAAAAATGGCCATATGTCTGGAGATTGGTCCCACGCCCAAAGAGCCAGCAGGGAAAACTATGCCTTGTTCTAAAGCTCTTTGGGAACCCCTTGCGTAGCCCCATAGACCTGGGGGCTGCAGGCTTTCCTGCTGCCTTCAGCCTCAAAACCACCCTTTCCCACTTGGCGCCGCGCCAGGCACAAAAATGGCCATATGTCTGGAGATTGGTCCCACGCCCAAAGAGCCAGCAGGGAAAACTATGCCTTGCTCTAAAGCTCTTTGGGAACCGCTTGCGTAGCCCCACAGACCTGGGGGCTGCAGGCTTTCTTGCTGCCTTCAGCCTCAAAACCACCCTTTCCCACTTGGCGCCGCGCCAGGCACAAAAATGGCCATATGTCTGGAGATTGGCCCCACGCCCAAAGAGCCAGCAGGGAAAATTATGCCTTGCTCTAAAGGTATTTGGGAACCGCTTGCGTAGCCCCACAGACCTGGGGGCTGCAGGCTTTCCTGCTGCCTTCAGCCTCAAAACCACCCTTTCCCACTTGGCGCCGCGCCAGGCCCAAAAATGGCCATATGTCTGGAGATTGGTCCCCCGCCCAAAGAGCCAGCAGGGAAAACTATGCCTTGTTCTAAAGCTCTTTGGAAACCGCTTGCGTAGCCCCACAGACCTGGGGGCTGCAGGCTTTCCTGCTGCCTTTAACCTCAAAACCACCCTTTCCCACTTGGCGCCGCGCCAGGCACAAAAATGGCCATATGGCTGGAGATTGGTCCCACGCCCAAAGAGCCAGCAGGGAAAATTATGCCTTGTTCTAAAGCTCTTTGGGAACCGCTTGCGTAGCCCCATAGACCTGGGGGCTGCAGGCTTTCCTGCGCCTTAAGCCTCAAAACCACCCTTTCCCACTGGGCTCCGCGCCAGGCACAAAAATGGCCATATGTCTGGAGATTGGTCCCACGCCCAAAGAGCCAGCAGGGAAAATTATGCCTTGTTCTAAAGCTCTTTGGGAACCGCTTGCGTAGCGCCACAGACCTGGGGCCTGCAGGCTTACCTGCTGCCTTCAGCCTCAAAACCACCCTTTCCCACTTGGCGCCGCGCCAGGCACAAAAATGGCCATATGTCTGGAGATTGGTCCCACGCCCAAAGAGCCAGCAGGGAAAATTATGCCTTGCTCTAAAGCTCTTTGGGAACCGCTTGCGTAGCCCCAAAGACGTGGGGGCTGCAGGATTTCCTGCTGCCTTTAAACTCAAAACCACCCTTTCCCACTTGGCGCCGCGCCAGGCACAAAAATGGCCATATGTCTGGAGATTGGTCCCACGCCCAAAGAGCCAGCAGGGAAAACTATGCCTTGTTCTAAAGCTCTTTGGGAACAGCTTGCGTAGCCCCACAGACGTGGGGGCTGCAGGCTTTCCTGCTGCCTTCAGCCTCAAAACCACCCTTTCCCACTTGGCGCCGCGCCAGGCCCAAAAATGGCCATATGTCTGGAGATTGGTCCCACGCCCAAAGAGCCAGCAGGGAAAACTATGCCTTGTTCTAAAGCTCTTTGGGAACCGCTTGCGTAGCCCCACAGACCTGGGGGCTGCAGGCTTTCTTGCTGCCTTCAGCCTCAAAACCACCCTTTCCCACGTGGCGCCGCGCCAGGCACAAAAATGGCCATATGTCTGGAGATTGGCCCCACGCCCAAAGAGCCAGCAGGGAAAATTATGCCTTGCTCTAAAGGTATTTGGGAACCGCTTGCGTAGCCCCACAGACCTGGGGGCTGCAGGCTTTCCTGCTGCCTTCAGCCTCAAAACCACCCTTTCCCACTTGGCGCCGCGCCGGCACAAAAATGGCCATATGTCTGGAGATTGGTCCCCCGCCCAAAGAGCCAGCAGGGAAAATTATGCCCTGCTATAAAACTATTTGGGAACTGCTTGCGTATCCCCACAGACCTGGGGGCTGCAGGCTTTCCTGCGCCTTCAGCCTCAAAACCACCCTTTCCCACTTGGCGCCGCGCCAGGCCCAAAAATGGCCATATGTCTGCAGATTGGTCCCACGCCCAAAGAGCCAGCAGGGAAAACTATGCCTTGCTCTAAAGCTCTTTGGGAACCGCTTGCATAGCCCCACAGACCTGGGGGCTGCAGGCTTTCCTGCTGCCTTCAGCCTCAAAACCACCCTTTCCCACTTGGCGCCGCGCCGGCACAGAAATGGCCATATGTCTGGAGATTGGTCCCACGCCCAAAGAGCCAGCAGGGAAAACTATGCCTTGTTCTAAAGCTCTTTGGAAACCGCTTGCGTAGCCCCACAGACCTGGGGGCTGCAGGCTTTCCTGCACCTTAAGCCACAAAAGCACCCTTTCCTACTTGGCGCCGCGCCAGGCACAAAAATGGCCATATGTCTGGAGATTGGTCCCACGCCCAAAGAGCCAGCAGGGAAAATTATGCCTTGCTCTAAAGCTCTTTGGGAACTGCTTGCGTAGCCCCACAGACCTGGGGGCTGCAGGCTTTCCTGCTGCCTTCAGCCTCAAAACCACCCTTTCCCACTTGGCGCCGCGCCAGGCCCAAAAATGGCCATATGTCTGCAGATTGGTCCCACGCCCAAAGAGCCAGCAGGGAAAATTATGCCTTGTTCTAAAGCTCTTTGGGAACCGCTTGCGTAGCCCCATAGACCTGGGGGCTGCAGGCTTTCCTGCGCCTTCAGCCTCAAAACCACCCTTTCCCACGTGGCGCCGCGCCTCGCACAAAAATGGCCATACGTCTGGAGATTGGTCCCACGCCCAAAGAGCCAGCAGGGAAAACTATGCCTTGCTCTAAAGCTCTTTGGGAACCGCTTGCGTAGCCCCATAGACCTGGGGCCTGCAGGCTTACCTGCTGACTTCAGCCTCAAAACCACCCTTTACCACTTGGCGCCGCGCCAGGCACAAAAATGGCCATATGTCTGGAGATTGGCCCCACGCCCAAAGAGCCAGCAGGGAAAATTATGCCTTGTTCTAAAGCTCTTTGGGAGCTGCTTGCGTAGCCCCACAGACCTGGGGGCTGCAGGCTTTCCTGCTGCCTTCAGCCTCAAAACCACCCTTTCCCACTTGGCGCCGCGCCAGGCACAAAAATGGCCATATGTCTGGAGATTGGTCCCACGCCCAAAGAGCCAGCAGGGAAAACTATGCCTTGTTCTAAAGCTCTTTGGGAACCGCTTGCGTAGCCCCATAGACCTGGGGGCTGCAGGCTTTCCTGCGCCTTAAGCCTCAAAACCAACCTTACCCACGTGGCGCCGCGCCAGGCACAAAAATGGCCATATGTCTGGAGATTGGTCCCACGCCCAAAGAGCCAGCAGGGAAAACTATGCCTTGTTCTAAAGCTCTTTGGGAACCGCTTGCGTAGCCCCACAGACGTGGGGGCTGCAGGCTTTCCTGCTGCCTTTAACCTCAAAATCACCCTTTCCCACTTGGCGCCGCGCCAGGCCCAAAAATGGCCATATGTCTGGAGATTGGTACCCCGCCCAAAGAGCAAGCAGGGAAAATTATGCCTTGCTCTAAAGCTATTTGGGAACTGCTTGCGTAGCCCCACAGACCTGGGGCCTGCAGGCTTACCTGCTGCTTTCAGCCTCAAAACCACCCTTTCCCACTTGGCGCCGCGCCAGGCCCAAAAATGGCCATATGTCTGGAGATTGGTCCCACGCCCAAAGAGCCAGCAGGGAAAATTATGCCTTGCTCTAAAGCTCTTTGGGAACCGATTGCGTAGCCCCACAGACCTGGGGGCTGCAGGCTTTCCTGCTGCCTTCAGCCTCAAAACCACCCTTTCCCACTTGGCGCCGCGCCAGGCCCAAAAATGGCCATATGTCTGGAGATTGGTCCCACGCCCAAAGAGCCAGCAGGGAAAACTATGCCTTGTTCTAAAGCTCTTTGGGAACCCCTTGCGTAGCCCCATAGACCTGGGGGCTGCAGGCTTTCCTGCTGCCTTCAGCCTCAAAACCACCCTTTCCCACTTGGCGCCGCGCCAGGCACAAAAATGGCCATATGTCTGGAGATTGGTCCCACGCCCAAAGAGCCAGCAGGGAAAATTATGCCCTGCTCTAAAACTCTTTGGAAAACGCTTGTGTAGCCGCATAGACCTGGGGCCTGCAGGCTTTCCTGCGCCTTAAGCCTCAAAACTACCCTTTCCCACTTGGCGCCGCGCCAGGCACAAAAATGGCCATATGTCTGGAGATTGGTCCCCCTCCCAACGAGACAGCAGGGAAAACTATGCCTTGCTCTAAAGGTCTTTGAGAACAGCTTGCATAGCCCCACAGACGTGGGGGTGCAGGCTTTCCTGCTGCCTTCAGCCTCAAAACCACCCTTTCCCACGTGGCGCCGCGCCAGGCACAAAAATGGCCATATGTCTGGGGATTGGTCCCACGCCCAAAGAGCCAGCATGGAAAACTATGCCTTGCTCTAAAGCTATTTGGGAAACGCTTGCGTAGCCGCATAGACCTGGGGGCTGCAGGCTTTCCCGCGCCTTAAGCCTCAAAACCACCCTTTCCCACTTGGCGCCGCGCCAGGCACAAAAATGGCCATATGTCTGGAGATTGGTCCCACGCCCAAAGAGCCAGCAGGGAAAATTATGCCTTGTTCTAAAGCTCTTTGGGAACCGCTTGCGTAGCCCCATAGACCTGGGGGCTGCAGGCTTTCCTGCGCCTTAAGCCTCAAAACCACCCTTTCCCACTTGGCGCCGCGCCAGGCCCAAAAATGGCCATATGTCTGGAGATTGGTCCCACGCCCAAAGAGCCAGCAGGGAAAACTATGCCTTGCTCTAAAGCTATTTGGGAACCACTTGCGTAGCCCCACAGACGTGGGGGCTGCAGGCTTTCTTGCTGCCTTCAGCCTCAAAACCACCCTTTCCCACTTGGCGCCGCGCCAGGCACAAAAATGGCCATATGTCTGGAGATTGGTCCCACGCCCAAAGAGCCAGCAGGGAAAACTATGCCTTGTTCTAAAGCTCTTTGGGAACCGCTTGCGTAGCCCCACAGACCTGGGGGCTGCAGGCTTTCCTGCGCCTTAAGCCTCAAAACCACCCTTTCCCACGTGGCGCCGTGCCAGTCACAAAAATGGCCATATGTCTGGAGATTGGTCCCACGCCCAAAGAGCCAGCAGGGAAAATTATGCCTTGCTCTAAAGCTCTTTGGGAACCGCTTGCGTAGCCCCACAGACCTGGGGGCTGCAGGCTTACCTGCTGACTTCAGCCTCAAAACCACCCTTTCCCACTTGGCGCCGCGCCAGGCACAAAAATGGCCATATGTCTGGAGATTGGTCCCACGCCCAAAGAGCCAGCAGGGAAAATTATGCCTTGTTCTAAAGCTCTTTGGGAACCGCTTGCGTAGCCCCACAGACCTGGGGGCTGCAGGCTTTCCTGCGCCTTAAGCCTCAAAACCACCCTTTCCCACGTGGCGCCGCGCCAGGCACAAAAATGGCCATATGTCTGGAGATTGGTCCCACGCCCAAAGAGCCAGCAGGGAAAATTATGCCTTGCTCTAAAGCTCTTTGGGAACCGCTTGCGTAGCCCCACAGACCTGGGGGCTGCAGGCTTTCCTGCTGCCTTCAGCCTCAAAACCACCCTTTCCCACTTGGCGCCGCGCCAGGCCCAAAAATGGCCATATGTCTGGAGATTGGCCCCACGCCCAAAGAGCCAGCAGGGAAAACTATGCCTTGCTCTAAAGCTATTTGGGAACCGCTTGCATAGCCCCACAGACCTGGGGGCTGCAGGCTTTCCTGCTGCCTTCAGCCTCAAAACCACCCTTTCCCACTTGGCGCCGTGCCAGGCCCAGAAATGGCCATATGTCTGGAGATTGGTCCCACGTCCAAAGAGCCAGCAGGGAAAACTATGCCTTGTTCTAAAGCTCTTTGGGAACCGCTTGCGTAGCCCCAGAGACCTGGGGGCTGCAGGCTTTCCTGCGCCTTAAGCCTCAAAACCACCCTTTCCCACTTGGCGCCGCGCCAGGCACAAAAATGGCCATATGTCTGGAGATTGGTCCCACGCCCAAAGAGCCAGCAGGGAAAATTATGCCTTGCTCTAAAGCTCTTTGGGAACCGCTTGCGTAGCCCGACAGACCTGGGGGCTGCAGGCTTTCCTGCTGCCTTCAGCCTCAAAACCACCCTTTCCCACGTGGCGCCGCGCCGGCCCAGAAATGGCCATATGTCTGGAGATTGGTCCCACGCCCAAAGAGCCAGCAGGGAAAACTATGCCTTGCTCTAAAGCTCTTTGGGAACCGCTTGCGTAGCCCCACAGACCTGGGGGCTGCAGGCTTTCCTGCTGCCTTTAACCTCAAAACCACGTTTTCCCACTTGGTGCCGCGCCAGGCACAAAAATGGCCATATGGCTGGAGATTGGTCCCCCGCCCAAAGAGCCAGCAGGGAAAATTATGCCCTGCTATAAAACTGTTTGGGAACTGTTTGAGTATCCCCACAGACCTGGGGGCTGCAGGCTTTCCTGCGCCTTCAGCCTCAAAACCACCCTTTCCCACTTGGCGCCGCGCCAGGTCCAAAAATGGCCATATGTCTGGAGATTGGTCCCACGCCCAAAGAGCCAGCAGGGAAAATTATGCCTTGTTCTAAAGCTCTTTGGGAACCGCTTGCGTAGCCCCATAGACCTGGGGCCTGCAGGCTTTCCTGCGCCTTAAGCCTCAAAACCACCCTTTCCCACTGGGCTCCGCGCCAGGCACAAAAATGGCCATATGTCTGGAGATTGGTCCCTCGCCCAAAGAGCCAGCAGGGAAAATTATGCCTTGCTCTAAAGCTCTTTGGGAACCACTTGCGTAGCCCCACAGACGTGGGGGCTGCAGGCTTACCTGCTGCCTTCAGCCTCAAAACCACCCTTTCCCACTTGGCGCCGCGCCAGGCACAAAAATGGCCATATGTCTGGAGATTGGTCCCACGCCCAAAGAGGCAGCAGGGAAAATTATGCCTTGCTCTAAAGCTCTTTGGGAACCGCTTGCGTAGCCCCACAGACGTGGGGGCTGCAGGCTTTCCTGCTGCCTTTAAACTCAAAACCACCCTTTCCCACTTGGCGCTGCGCCAGGCCCAAAAATGGCCATATGTCTGGAGATTGGTCCCACGCCCAAAGAGCCATCAGGGAAAACTATGCATTGTTCTTAAGCTCTTAGGAAACCGCTTGCGTAGCCCCAAAGACGTGGGGGCTGCAGGCTTTCCTGCTGCCATTAAACTCAAAACCACCCTTTCTCACTTGGCGCCGCGCCAGGCACAAAAATGGCCATATGTCTGGAGATTGGTCCCACGCCCAAAGAGCCAGCAGGGAAAATTATGCCTTGCTCTAAAGCTCTTTGGGAACCGCTTGCGTAGCCCCACAGACCTGGGGGCTGCAGGCTTTCTTGCTGTCTTCAGCCTCAAAACCACCCTTTCCCACTTGGCGCCGCGCCAGGCACAAAAATGGCCATATGTCTGGAGATTGGCCCCACGCCCAAAGAGCCAGCAGGGAAAATTATGCCTTGCTCTAAAGCTCTTTGGGAACCGCTTGCGTAGCCCCACAGACCTGGGGGCTGCAGGCTTTCCTGCTGCCTTCAGCCTCAAAACCACCCTTTCCCACTTGGCGCCGCGCCGGCCCAAAAATGGCCATATGTCTGGAGATTGGTCCCACGCCCAAAGAGCCAGCAGGGAAAATTATGCCTTGCTCTAAAGCTCTTTGGGAACCGCTTGCGTAGCCCCACAGACCTGGGGGCTGCAGGCTTTCCTGCTGCCTTCAGCCTCAAAACCACCCTTTCCCACTTGGCGCCGCGCCAGGCCCAAAAATGGCCATATGTCTGGAGATTGGTCCCACGCCCAAAGAGCCAGCAGGGAAAATTATGCCTTGTTCTAAAGCTCTTTGGGAACCGCTTGCGTAGCCCCATAGACCTGGGGCCTGCAGGCTTTCCTGCGCCTTAAGCCTCAAAACCACCCTTTCCCACTGGGCTCCGCGCCAGGCACAAAAATGGCCATATGTCTGGAGATTGGTCCCTCGCCCAAAGAGCCAGCAGGGAAAATTATGCCTTGTTCTAAAGCTCTTTGGGAACCGCTTGCGTAGCCCCACAGACCTGGGGCCTGCAGGCTTACCTGCTGCCTTCAGCCTCAAAACCACCCTTTCCCACTTGGCGCCGCGCCAGGCCCAAAAATGGCCATATGTCTGGAGATTGGTCCCACGCCCAAAGAGCCAGCAGGGAAAATTATGCCTTGTTCTAAAGCTCTTTGGGAACCGCTTGCGTAGCCCCATAGACCTGGGGCCTGCAGGCTTTCCTGCGCCTTAAGCCTCAAAACCACCCTTTCCCACTGGGCTCCGCGCCAGGCACAAAAATGGCCATATGTCTGGAGATTGGTCCCTCGCCCAAAGAGCCAGCAGGGAAAATTATGCCTTGTTCTAAAGCTCTTTGGGAACCGCTTGCGTAGCCCCACAGACCTGGGGCCTGCAGGCTTACCTGCTGCCTTCAGCCTCAAAACCACCCTTTCCCACTTGGCGCCGTGCCAGGCCCAAAAATGGCCATATGTCTGGAGATTGGTCCCACGCCCAAAGAGCCAGCAGGGAAAATTATGCCTTGCTCTAAAGCTCTTTGGGAACCGCTTGCGTAGCCCCACAGACGTGGGGGCTGCAGGCTTTCCTGCTGCCTTTAAACTCAAAACCACCCTTTCCCACTTGGCGCCGCGCCAGGCCCAAAAATGGCCATATGTCTGGAGATTGGTCCCACGCCCAAAGAGCCAGCAGGGAAAACTATGCATTGTTCTTAAGCTCTTTGGAAACCGCTTGCGTAGCCCCAAAGACGTGGGGCCTGCACGCTTACCTGCTGCCTTCAGCCTCAAAACCACCCTTTCCCACTTGGCGCCGTTCCAGGCCCAAAAATGGCCATATGTCTTGAGATTGGTCCCACGCCCAAAGAGCCAGCAGGGAAAATTATGCCTTGCTCTAAAGCTCTTTGGGAACCGCTTGCGTAGCCCCACAGACGTGGGGGCTGCAGGCTTTCCTGCTGCCTTTAAACTCAAAACCACCCTTTCTCACTTGGCGCCGCGCCAGGCACAAAAATGGCCATATGTCTGGAGATTGGTCCCACGCCCAAAGAGCCAGCAGGGAAAATTATGCCTTGCTCTAAAGCTCTTTGGGAACCGCTTGCGTAGCCCCACAGACCTGGGGGCTGCAGGCTTTCTTGCTGCCTTCAGCCTCAAAACCACCCTTTCCCACTTGGCGCCGCGCCTCGCACAAAAATGGCCATATGTCTGGAGATTGGTCCCACGCCCAAAGAGCCAGCAGGGAAAATTATGCCTTGCTCTAAAGCTCTTTGGGAACCGCTTGCGTAGCCCCATAGACCTGGGGCCTGCAGGCTTTCCTGCTGCCTTCAGCCTCAAAACCACCCTTTCCCACTTGGCGCCGCGCCAGGCCCAAAAATGGCCATATGTCTGGAGATTGGTCCCACGCCCAAAGAGCCAGCAGGGAAAATTATGCCTTGTTCTAAAGCTCTTTGGGAACCGCTTGCGTAGCCCCATAGACTTGGGGGCTGCAGGCTTTCCTGCGCCTTAAGCCTCAAAACCACCCTTTCCCACTTGGCGCTGAGCCAGGCACAAAAATGGCCATATGTCTGGAGATTGGTCCCCCTCCCAACGAGCCAGCAGGGAAAACTATGCCTTGCTATAAAACTATTTGGGAACCGCTTGCGTATCCCCATAGACCTGGGGCCTGCAGGCTTACCTGCTGCCTTTAACCTCAAAACCACCCTTTCCCACTTGGTGCCGTGCCAAGCACAAAAATGGCCATATGTCTGGAGATTGGTACCACGCCCAAAGAGCCAGCAGGGAAAACTATGCCTTGTTCTAAAGCTCTTTGGGAACCGCTTGCGTAGCCCCACAGACGTGGGGGCTGCAGGCTTTCCTGCTGCCTTCAGCCTCAAAACCACCCTTTCCCACTTGGCGCCGCGCCAGGCCCAAAAATGGCCATATGTCTGGAGATTGGTCCCACGCCCAAAGAGCCAGCAGGGAAAATTATGCCTTGCTCTAAAGGTATTTGGGAACCGCTTGCGTAGCCCCACAGACCTGGGGGCTGCAGGCTTTCCTGCACCTTAAGCCTCAAAACCACCCTTTCCCACGTGGCGCCGCGCCAGGCACAAAAATGGCCATATGTCTGGAGATTGGCCCCACGCCCAAAGAGCCAGCAGGGAAAATTATGCCTTGCTCTAAAGCTCTTTGGGAACCGCTTGCGTAGCCCCACAGACCTGGGGGCTACAGGCTTTCCTGCTGCCTTCAACCTCAAAACCACCCTTTCCCACTTGGTGCCGCGCCGGCACAGAAATGGCCATATGTCTGGAGATTGGTCCCACGCCCAAAGAGCCAGCAGGGAAAACTATGCCTTGTTCTAAAGCTCTTTGGGAACCGCTTGCGTAGCCCCACAGACCTGGGGGCTGCAGGCTTTCCTGCTGCCTTTAACCTCAAAACCACCCTTTCCCACTTGGTGCCGCGCCAGGCACAAAAATGGCCATATGTCTGGAGATTGGTCCCCCGCCCAAAGAGCCAGCAGGGAAAACTATGCCTTGCTCTAAAGCTCTTTGGGAACTGCTTGCGTATCCCCACAGACCTGGGGGCTGCAGGCTTTCCTGCGCCTTCAGCCTCGAAACCACCCTTTCCCACTTGGCGCCGCGCCAGGCCCAAAAATGGCCATATGTCTGGAGATTGGTCCCACGCCCAAAGAGCCAGCATGGAAAATTATGCCTTGTTCTAAAGCTCTTTGGGAACCGCTTGCGTAGCCCCATAGACCTGGGGCCTGCAGGCTTTCCTGCGCCTTAAGCCTCAAAACCACCCTTTCCCACTGGGCTCCGCGCCAGGCACAAAAATGGCCATATGTCTGGAGATTGGTCCCACGCCCAAAGAGCCAGCAGGGAAAATTATGCCTTGTTCTAAAGCTCTTTGGGAACCGCTTGCGTAGCGCCACAGACCTGGGGCCTGCAGGCTTACCTGCTGCCTTCAGCCTCAAAACCACCCTTTCCCACTTGGCGCCGCGCCAGGCACAAAAATGGCCATATGTCTGGAGATTGGTCCCACGCCCAAAGAGGCAGCAGGGAAAATTATGCCTTGCTCTAAAGCTCTTTGGGAACTGCTTGCGTAGCCCCAAAGACGTGGGGGCTGCAGGCTTTCCTGCTGCCTTTAAACTCAAAACCACCCTTTCCCACTTGGCGCCGCGCCAGGCACAAAAATGGCCATATGTCTGGAGATTGGTCCCACGCCCAAAGAGCCAGCAGGGAAAACTATGCCTTGTTCTAAAGCTCTTTGGGAACCGCTTGCGTAGCCCCACAGACGTGGGGGCTGCAGGCTTTCCTGCTGCCTTCAGCCTCAAAACCACCCTTTCCCACTGGGCGCCGCGCCAGGCCCAAAAATGGCCATATGTCTGGGGATTGGTCCCACGCCCAAAGAGCCAGCAGGGAAAACTATGCCTTGCTCTAAAGCTCTTTGGGAACCGCTTGCATAGCCCCACAGACCTGGGGGCTGCAGGCTTTCCTGCTGCCTTCAGCCTCAAAACCACCCTTTCCCACTTGGTGACGCGCCTCGCACAAAAATGGCCATATGTCTGGAGATTGGTCCCACGCCCAAAGAGCCAGCAGGGAAAACTATGCCTTGCTCTAAAGCTCTTTGGGAACCGCTTGCGTAGCCCCACAGACCTGGGGGCTGCAGGCTTTCTTGCTGCCTTCAGCCTCAAAACCACCCTTTCCCACTTGGCGCCGCGCCAGGCACAAAAATGGCCATATGGCTGGAGATTGGCCCCACGCCCAAAGAGCCAGCAGGGAAAATTATGCCTTGCTCTAAAGGTATTTGGGAACCGCTTGCGTAGCCCCACAGACCTGGGGGCTGCAGGCTTTCCTGCTGCCTTCAGCCTCAAAACCACCCTTTCCCACTTGGCGCCGCGCCAGGCCCAAAAATGGCCATATGTCTGGAGATTGGTCCCCCGCCCAAAGAGCCAGCAGGGAAAACTATGCCTTGTTCTAAAGCTCTTTGGAAACCGCTTGCGTAGCCCCACAGACCTGGGGCCTGCAGGCTTTCCTACTGCCTTTAACCTCAAAACCACCCTTTCCCACTTGGCGCCGCGCCAGGCACAAAAATGGCCATATGGCTGAAGATTGGTCCCACGCCCAAAGAGCCAGCAGGGAAAATTATGCCCTGCTATAAAGCTATTTGGGAACTGCTTGCGTAGCCCCACAGACCTGGGGGCTGCAGGCTTTCCTGCTGCCTTCAGCCTCAAAACCACCCTTTCCCACTTGGCGCCGCGCCAGGCCCAAAAATGGCCATATGTCTGGAGATTGGTCCCACGCCCAAAGAGCCAGCAGGGAAAACTATGCCTTGCTCTAAAGCTCTTTGGGAACCGCTTGCGTAGCCCCACAGACCTGGGGCCTGCAGGCTTTCCTGCTGCCTTCAGCCTCAAAACCAACCTTTCCCACTTGGCGACGCGCCTCGCACAAAAATGGCCATATGTCTGGAGATTGGTCCCACGTCCAAAGAGCCAGCAGGGAAAACTATGCCTTGCTCTAAAGCTCTTTGGGAACCGCTTGCATAGCCCCACAGACCTGGGGGCTGCAGGCTTTCCTGCTGCCTTCAGCCTCAAAACCACCCTTTCCCACTTGGCGCCGCGCCAGGCCCAAAAATGGCCATATGTCTGGAGATTGGTCCCCCGCCCAAAGAGCCAGCAGGGAAAACTATGCCTTGTTCTAAAGCTCTTTGGAAACCGCTTGCGTAGCCCCACAGACCTGGGGGCTGCAGGCTTTCCTGCGCCTTCAGCCTCGAAACCACCCTTTCCCACTTGGCGCCGCGCCAGGCCCAAAAATGGCCATATGTCTGGAGATTGGTCCCACGCCCAAAGAGCCAGCATGGAAAATTATGCCTTGTTCTAAAGCTCTTTGGGAACCGCTTGCGTAGCCCCATAGACCTGGGGCCTGCAGGCTTTCCTGCGCCTTAAGCCTCAAAACCACCCTTTCCCACTGGGCTCCGCGCCAGGCACAAAAATGGCCATATGTCTGGAGATTGGTCCCACGCCCAAAGAGCCAGCAGGGAAAACTATGCCTTGCTCTAAAGCTCTTTGGGAACCGCTTGCGTAGCCCCACAGACCTGGGGGCTGCAGGCTTTCTTGCTGCCTTCAGCCTCAAAACCACCCTTTCCCACGTGGCGCCGCGCCAGGCACAAAAATGGCCATATGTCTGGAGATTGGCCCCACGCCCAAAGAGCCAGCAGGGAAAATTATGCCTTGCTCTAAAGGTATTTGGGAACCGCTTGCGTAGCCCCACAGACCTGGGGGCTGCAGGCTTTCCTGCTGCCTTCAGCCTCAAAACCACCCTTTCCCACTTGGCGCCGCGCCAGGCCCAAAAATGGCCATATGTCTGGAGATTGGTCCCCCGCCCAAAGAGCCAGCAGGGAAAACTATGCCTTGTTCTAAAGCTCTTTGGAAACCGCTTGCGTAGCCCCACAGACCTGGGGGCTGCAGGCTTTCCTGCTGCCTTTAACCTCAAAACCACCCTTTCCCACTTGGCGCCGCGCCAGGCACAAAAATGGCCATATGGCTGGAGATTGGTCCCACGCCCAAAGAGCCAGCAGGGAAAATTATGCCTTGTTCTAAAGCTCTTTGGGAACCGCTTGCGTAGCCCCATAGACCTGGGGCCTGCAGGCTTTCCTGCGCCTTAAGCCTCAAAACCACCCTTTCCCACTGGGCTCCGCGCCAGGCACAAAAATGGCCATATGTCTGGAGATTGGTCCCACGCCCAAAGAGCCAGCAGGGAAAATTATGCCTTGTTCTAAAGCTCTTTGGGAACCGCTTGCGTAGCGCCACAGACCTGGGGCCTGCAGGCTTACCTGCTGCCTTCAGCCTCAAAACCACCCTTTCCCACTTGGCGCCGCGCCAGGCACAAAAATGGCCATATGTCTGGAGATTGGTCCCACGCCCAAAGAGCCAGCAGGGAAAATTATGCCTTGCTCTAAAGCTCTTTGGGAACCGCTTGCGTAGCCCCAAAGACGTGGGGGCTGCAGGATTTCCTGCTGCCTTTAAACTCAAAACCACCCTTTCCCACTTGGCGCCGCGCCAGGCACAAAAATGGCCATATGTCTGGAGATTGGTCCCACGCCCAAAGAGCCAGCAGGGAAAACTATGCCTTGTTCTAAAGCTCTTTGGGAACAGCTTGCGTAGCCCCACAGACGTGGGGGCTGCAGGCTTTCCTGCTGCCTTCAGCCTCAAAACCACCCTTTCCCACTTGGCGCCGCGCCAGGCCCAAAAATGGCCATATGTCTGGAGATTGGTCCCACGCCCAAAGAGCCAGCAGGGAAAACTATGCCTTGTTCTAAAGCTCTTTGGGAACCGCTTGCGTAGCCCCACAGACCTGGGGGCTGCAGGCTTTCTTGCTGCCTTCAGCCTCAAAACCACCCTTTCCCACGTGGCGCCGCGCCAGGCACAAAAATGGCCATATGTCTGGAGATTGGCCCCACGCCCAAAGAGCCAGCAGGGAAAATTATGCCTTGCTCTAAAGGTATTTGGGAACCGCTTGCGTAGCCCCACAGACCTGGGGGCTGCAGGCTTTCCTGCTGCCTTCAGCCTCAAAACCACCCTTTCCCACTTGGCGCCGCGCCGGCACAAAAATGGCCATATGTCTGGAGATTGGTCCCCCGCCCAAAGAGCCAGCAGGGAAAATTATGCCCTGCTATAAAACTATTTGGGAACTGCTTGCGTATCCCCACAGACCTGGGGGCTGCAGGCTTTCCTGCGCCTTCAGCCTCAAAACCACCCTTTCCCACTTGGCGCCGCGCCAGGCCCAAAAATGGCCATATGTCTGCAGATTGGTCCCACGCCCAAAGAGCCAGCAGGGAAAACTATGCCTTGCTCTAAAGCTCTTTGGGAACCGCTTGCGTAGCCCCATGGACCTGGGGCCTGCAGGCTTTCCTGCGCCTTAAGCCTCAAAACCACCCTTTCCCACTGGGCTCCGCGCCAGGCACAAAAATGGCCATATGTCTGGAGATTGGCCCCACGCCCAAAGAGCCAGCAGGGAAAATTATGCCTTGCTCTAAAGCTCTTTGGGAACCGCTTGCATAGCCCCACAGACCTGGGGGCTGCAGGCTTTCCTGCTGCCTTCAGCCTCAAAACCACCCTTTCCCACTTGGCGCCGCGCCGGCACAGAAATGGCCATATGTCTGGAGATTGGTCCCACGCCCAAAGAGCCAGCAGGGAAAACTATGCCTTGTTCTAAAGCTCTTTGGGAACCGCTTGCGTAGCCCCACAGACCTGGGGGCTGCAGGCTTTCCTGCTGCCTTCAGCCTCAAAACCACCCTTTCCCACTTGGCGCCGCGCCAGGCCCAAAAATGGCCATATGTCTGGAGATTGGTCCCACGCCCAAAGAGCCAGCAGGGAAAACTATGCCTTGTTCTAAAGCTCTTTGGAAACCGCTTGTGTAGCCCCACAGACCTGGGGGCTGCAGGCTTTCCTGCACCTTAAGCCACAAAAGCACCCTTTCCTACTTGGCGCCGCGCCAGGCACAAAAATGGCCATATGTCTGGAGATTGGTCCCACGCCCAAAGAGCCAGCAGGGAAAATTATGCCTTGCTCTAAAGCTCTTTGGGAACTGCTTGCGTAGCCCCACAGACCTGGGGGCTGCAGGCTTTCCTGCTGCCTTCAGCCTCAAAACCACCCTTTCCCACTTGGCGCCGCGCCAGGCCCAAAAATGGCCATATGTCTGCAGATTGGTCCCACGCCCAAAGAGCCAGCAGGGAAAATTATGCCTTGTTCTAAAGCTCTTTGGGAACCGCTTGCGTAGCCCCATAGACCTGGGGGCTGCAGGCTTTCCTGCGCCTTCAGCCTCAAAACCACCCTTTCCCACGTGGCGCCGCGCCTCGCACAAAAATGGCCATACGTCTGGAGATTGGTCCCACGCCCAAAGAGCCAGCAGGGAAAACTATGCCTTGCTCTAAAGCTCTTTGGGAACCGCTTGCGTAGCCCCATAGACCTGGGGCCTGCAGGCTTACCTGCTGACTTCAGCCTCAAAACCACCCTTTACCACTTGGCGCCGCGCCAGGCACAAAAATGGCCATATGTCTGGAGATTGGCCCCACGCCCAAAGAGCCAGCAGGGAAAATTATGCCTTTTTCTAAAGCTCTTTGGGAGCTGCTTGCGTAGCCCCACAGACCTGGGGGCTGCAGGCTTTCCTGCTGCCTTCAGCCTCAAAACCACCCTTTCCCACTTGGCGCCGCGCCAGGCACAAAAATGGCCATATGTCTGGAGATTGGTCCCACGCCCAAAGAGCCAGCAGGGAAAACTATGCCTTGTTCTAAAGCTCTTTGGGAACCGCTTGCGTAGCCCCATAGACCTGGGGGCTGCAGGCTTTCCTGCGCCTTAAGCCTCAAAACCAACCTTACCCACGTGGCGCCGCGCCAGGCACAAAAATGGCCATATGTCTGGAGATTGGTCCCACGCCCAAAGAGCCAGCAGGGAAAACTATGCCTTGTTCTAAAGCTCTTTGGGAACCGCTTGCGTAGCCCCACAGACGTGGGGGCTGCAGGCTTTCCTGCTGCCTTTAACCTCAAAATCACCCTTTCCCACTTGGCGCCGCGCCAGGCCCAAAAATGGCCATATGTCTGGAGATTGGTACCCCGCCCAAAGAGCAAGCAGGGAAAATTATGCCTTGCTCTAAAGCTATTTGGGAACTGCTTGCGTAGCCCCACAGACCTGGGGCCTGCAGGCTTACCTGCTGCTTTCAGCCTCAAAACCACCCTTTCCCACTTGGCGCCGCGCCAGGCCCAAAAATGGCCATATGTCTGGAGATTGGTCCCACGCCCAAAGAGCCAGCAGGGAAAATTATGCCTTGCTCTAAAGCTCTTTGGGAACCGCTTGCGTAGCCCCACAGACCTGGGGGCTGCAGGCTTTCCTGCTGCCTTCAGCCTCAAAACCACCCTTTCCCACTTGGCGCCGCGCCAGGCCCAAAAATGGCCATATGTCTGGAGATTGGTCCCACGCCCAAAGAGCCAGCAGGGAAAACTATGCCTTGTTCTAAAGCTCTTTGGGAACCGCTTGCGTAGCCCCATAGACCTGGGGGCTGCAGGCTTTCCTGCTGCCTTCAGCCTCAAAACCACCCTTTCCCACTTGGCGCCGCGCCAGGCACAAAAATGGCCATATGTCTGGAGATTGGTCCCACGCCCAAAGAGCCAGCAGGGAAAATTATGCCCTGCTCTAAAACTCTTTGGAAAACGCTTGTGTAGCCGCATAGACCTGGGGCCTGCAGGCTTTCCTGCGCCTTAAGCCTCAAAACTACCCTTTCCCACTTGGCGCCGCGCCAGGCACAAAAATGGCCATATGTCTGGAGATTGGTCCCCCTCCCAACGAGACAGCAGGGAAAACTATGCCTTGCTCTAAAGGTCTTTGAGAACAGCTTGCATAGCCCCACAGACGTGGGGGTGCAGGCTTTCCTGCTGCCTTCAGCCTCAAAACCACCCTTTCCCACTTGGCGCCGCGCCAGGCACAAAAATGGCCATATGTCTGGAGATTGGTCCCACGCCCAAAGAGCCAGCATGGAAAACTATGCCTTGCTCTAAAGCTATTTGGGAAACGCTTGCGTAGCCGCATAGACCTGGGGGCTGCAGGCTTTCCTGCGCCTTAAGCCTCAAAACCACCCTTTCCCACTTGGCGCCGCGCCAGGCACAAAAATGGCCATATGTCTGGAGATTGGTCCCACGCCCAAAGAGCCAGCAGGGAAAATTATGCCTTGTTCTAAAGCTCTTTGGGAACCGCTTGCGTAGCCCCATAGACCTGGGGGCTGCAGGCTTTCCTGCGCCTTAAGCCTCAAAACCACCCTTTCCCACTTGGCGCCGCGCCAGGCCCAAAAATGGCCATATGTCTGGAGATTGGTCCCACGCCCAAAGAGCCAGCAGGGAAAACTATGCCTTGCTCTAAAGCTATTTGGGAACCACTTGCGTAGCCCCACAGACGTGGGGGCTGCAGGCTTTCTTGCTGCCTTCAGCCTCAAAACCACCCTTTCCCACTTGGCGCCGCGCCAGGCACAAAAATGGCCATATGTCTGGAGATTGGTCCCACGCCCAAAGAGCCAGCAGGGAAAACTATGCCTTGCTCTAAAGCTCTTTGGGAAACGCTTGCGTAGCCGCATAGACCTGGGGGCTGCAGGCTTTCCCGCGCCTTAAGCCTCAAAACCACCCTTTCCCACTTGGCGCCGCGCCAGGCACAAAAATGGCCATATGTCTGGAGATTGGTCCCACGCCCAAAGAGCCAGCAGGGAAAATTATGCCTTGTTCTAAAGCTCTTTGGGAACCGCTTGCGTAGCCCCATAGACCTGGGGGCTGCAGGCTTTCCTGCGCCTTAAGCCTCAAAACCACCCTTTCCCACTTGGCGCCGCGCCAGGCCCAAAAATGGCCATATGTCTGGAGATTGGCCCCACGCCCAAAGAGCCAGCAGGGAAAACTATGCCTTGCTCTAAAGCTATTTGGGAACCACTTGCGTAGCCCCACAGACGTGGGGGCTGCAGGCTTTCTTGCTGCCTTCAGCCTCAAAACCACCCTTTCCCACTTGGCGCCGCGCCAGGCCCAAAAATGGCCATATGTCTGGAGATTGGTCCCACGCCCAAAGAGCCAGCAGGGAAAACTATGCCTTGCTCTAAAGCTCTTTGGGAACCGCTTGCGTAGCCCCACAGACCTGGGGGCTGCAGGCTTTCCTGCTGCCTTCAGCCTCAAAACCACCCTTTCCCACTTGGTGCCGCGCCGGCACAGAAATGGCCATATGTCTGGAGATTGGTCCCACGCCCAAAGAGCCAGCAGGGAAAACTATGCCTTGTTCTAAAGCTCTTTGGGAACCGCTTGCGTAGCCCCACAGACGTGGGGGCTGCAGGCTTTCCTGCTGCCTTTAACCTCAAAATCACCCTTTCCCACTTGGCGCCGCGCCAGGCCCAAAAATGGCCATCTGTCTGGAGATTGGTACCCCGCCCAAAGAGCAAGCAGGGAAAATTATGCCTTGCTCTAAAGCTATTTGGGAACTGCTTGCGTAGCCCCACAGACCTGGGGCCTGCAGGCTTACCTGCTGCTTTCAGCCTCAAAACCACCCTTTCCCACTTGGCGCCGCGCCAGGCACAAAAATGGCCATATGTCTGGAGATTGGTCCCACGCCCAAAGAGCCAGCAGGGAAAATTATGCCTTGTTCTAAAGCTCTTTGGGAACCGCTTGCGTAGCCCCACAGACCTGGGGGCTGCAGGCTTTCCTGCTGCCTTCAGCCTCAAAACCACCCTTTCCCACTTGGCGCCGCGCCAGGCACAAAAATGGCCATATGTCTGGAGATTGGTCCCACGCCCAAAGAGCCAGCAGGGAAAACTATGCCTTGTTCTAAAGCTCTTTGGGAACCGCTTGCGTAGCCCCACAGACGTGGGGGCTGCAGGCTTTCCTGCTGCCTTCAGCCTCAAAACCACCCTTTCCCACTTGGCGCCGCGCCAGGCACAAAAATGGCCATATGTCTGGAGATTGGTACCCCGCCCAAAGAGCAAGCAGGGAAAATTATGCCTTGCTCTAAAGCTCTTTGGGAACCGCTTGCGTAGCCCCACAGACCTGGGGGCTGCAGGCTTTCCTGCTGCCTTCAGCCTCAAAACCACCCTTTCCCACTTGGCGCCGCGCCAGGCACAAAAATGGCCATATGTCTGGAGATTGGTCCCACGCCCAAAGAGCCAGCAGGGAAAATTATGCCCTGCACTAAAACTCTTTGGAAAACGCTTGTGTAGCCGCATAGACCTGGGGCCTGCAGGCTTTCCTGCGCCTTAAGCCTCAAAACTACCCTTTCCCACTTGGCGCCGCGCCAGGCACAAAAATGGCCATACGTCTGGAGATTGGTCCCACGCCCAACGAGACAGCAGGGAAAACTATGCCTTGCTCTGAAGGTCTTTGGGAACAGCTTGCATATCCCCACAGACGTGGGGGCTGCAGGCTTTCCTGCTGCCTTCAGCCTCAAAACCACCCTTTCCCACTTGGCGCCACGCCAGGCCCAAAAATGGCCGTATGTCTGGAGATTGGTCCCACGCCCAAAGAGCCAGCAGGGAAAACTATGCCTTGCTTTAAAGCTCTTTGGGAACCACTTGCGTAGCGCCATAGACCTGGGGGCTGCAGGCTTTCCTGCTGCCTTCAGCCTCAAAACCACCCTTTCCCACTGGGCGCCGCGCCAGGCCCAAAAATGGCCATATGTCTGGAGATTGGTCCCACGCCCAAAGAGCCAGCAGGGAAAACTATGCCTTGTTCTAAAGCTCTTTGGGAACCGCTTGCGTAGCCCCACAGACCTGGGGGCTGCAGGCTTTCCTACTGCCTTCAGCCTCAAAACCACCCTTTCCCACTTGGCGCCGCGCCTTGCACAAAAATGGCCATACGTCTGGAGATTGGTCCCACGCCCAAAGAGCCAGCAGGGAAAACTATGCCTTGCTCTAAAGCTCTTTGGGAACCGCTTGCGTAGCCCCATAGACCTGGGGGCTGCAGGCTTTGCTGCTGCCTTCAGCCTCAAAACCACCCTTTCCCACTTGGCGCCGCGCCAGGCCCAAAAATGGCCGTATGTCTGGAGATTGATCCCACGCCCAAAGAGCCAGCAGGGAAAACTATGCCTTGCTCTAAAGCTCTTTGGGAACCGCTTGCGTAGCGCCACAGACCTGGGGCCTGCAGGCTTTCCTGCTGCCTTCAGCCTCAAAACCACCCTTTCCCACTGGGCGCCGCGCCAGGCCCAAAAATGGCCATATGTCTGGAGATTGGTCCCACGCCCAAAGAGCCAGCAGGGAAAAATATACCTTGTTCTAAAGCTCTTTGGGAACCGCTTGCGTAGCCCCACAGACCTGGGGGCTGCAGGCTTTCTTGCTGCCTTCAGCCTCAAAACCACCCTTTCCCACTTGGTGCCGCGCCTCGCACAAAAATGGCCATACGACTGGAGATTGGTCCCACGCCCAAAGAGCCAGGAGGGAAAACTATGCCTTGCTCTAAAGCTCTTTGGGAACCGCTTGCGTAGCCCCATAGACCTGGGGCCTGCAGGCTTACCTGCTGCTTTCAGCCTCAAAACCACCCTTTCCCACTTGGCGCCGCGCCAGGCACAAAAATGGCCATATGTCTGGGGATTGGTCCCACGCCCAAAGAGCCAGCAGGGAAAACTATGCCTTGTTCTGAAGCTCTTTGGGAACCGCTTGCGAAGCCCCATAAACCTGGGGGCTGCAGGCTTTCCTGCTGCCTTCAGCCTCAAAACCACCCTTTCCCACTTGGCGCCGCGCCAGGCACAAAAATGGCCATATGTCTGGAGATTGGTCCCACGCCCAAAGAGCCAGCAGGGAAAATTATGCCTTGCTCTAAAGCTCTTTGGGAACTGCTTGCGTAGCCCCACAGACCTGGGGGCTGCAGGCTTTCCTGCTGCCTTTAAACTCAAAACCACCCTTTCCCACTTGGCGCCGCGCCAGGCCCAAAAATGGCCATATGTCTGGAGATTGGTCCCACGCCCAAAGAGCCAGCAGGGAAAATTATGCCCTGCACTAAAACTCTTTGGAAAACGCTTGTGTAGCCGCATAGACCTGGGGCCTGCAGGCTTTCCTGCGCCTTAAGCCTCAAAACTACCCTTTCCCACTTGGCGCCGCGCCAGGCACAAAAATGGCCATATGTCTGGAGATTGGTACCCCGCCCAAAGAGCAAGCAGGGAAAACTATGCCTTGCTCTGAAGGTCTTTGGGAACAGCTTGCATAGCCCCACAGACGTGGGGGCTGCAGGCTTTCCTGCTGCCTTCAGCCTCAAAACCACCCTTTCCCACTTGGCGCCGCGCCAGGCCCAAAAATGGCCGTATGTCTGGAGATTGGTCCCACGCCCAAAGAGCCAGCAGGGAAAACTATGCCTTGCTTTAAAGCTCTTTGGGAACCACTTGCGTAGCGCCACAGACCTGGGGGCTGCAGGCTTTCCTGCTGCCTTCAGCCTCAAAACCACCCTTTCCCACTGGGCGCCGCGCCAGGCCCAAAAATGGCCATATGTCTGGAGATTGGTCCCACGCCCAAAGAGCCAGCAGGGAAAACTATGCCTTGTTCTAAAGCTCTTTGGGAACCGCTTGCGTAGCCCCACAGACCTGGGGGCTGCAGGCTTTCCTGCTGCCTTCAGCCTCAAAACCACCCTTTCCCACTTGGCGCCGCGCCTTGCACAAAAATGGCCATACGTCTGGAGATTGGTCCCACGCCCAAAGAGCCAGCAGGGAAAACTATGCCTTGCTCTAAAGCTCTTTGGGAACCGCTTGCGTAGCCCCATAGACGTGGGGGCTGCAGGCTTTGCTGCTGCCTTCAGCCTCAAAACCACCCTTTCCCACTTGGCGCCGCGCCAGGCCCAAAAATGGCCGTATGTCTGGAGATTGATCCCACGCCCAAAGAGCCAGCAGGGAAAACTATGCCTTGCTCTAAAGCTCTTTGGGAACCGCTTGCGTAGCGCCACAGACCTGGGGCCTGCAGGCTTTCCTGCTGCCTTCAGCCTCAAAATCACCCTTTCCCACTGGGCGCCGCGCCAGGCCCAAAAATGGCCATATGTCTGGAGATTGGTCCCACGCCCAAAGAGCCAGCAGGGAAAAATATACCTTGTTCTAAAGCTCTTTGGGAACCGCTTGCGTAGCCCCACAGACCTGGGGGCTGCAGGCTTTCTTGCTGCCTTCAGCCTCAAAACCACCCTTTCCCACTTGGTGCCGCGCCTCGCACAAAAATGGCCATACGACTGGAGATTGGTCCCACGCCCAAAGAGCCAGGAGGGAAAACTATGCCTTGCTCTAAAGCTCTTTGGGAACCGCTTGCGTAGCCCCATAGACCTGGGGCCTGCAGGCTTACCTGCTGCTTTCAGCCTCAAAACCACCCTTTCCCACTTGGCGCCGCGCCAGGCACAAAAATGGCCATATGTCTGGGGATTGGTCCCACGCCCAAAGAGCCAGCAGGGAAAAGTATGCCTTGTTCTGAAGCTCTTTGGGAACCGCTTGCGAAGCCCCATAAACCTGGGGGCTGCAGGCTTTCCTGCTGCCTTCAGCCTCAAAACCACCCTTTCCCATTTGGCGCCGCGCCAGGCACAAAAATGGCCATATGTCTGGAGATTGGTCCCACGCCCAAAGAGCCAGCAGGGAAAATTATGCCTTGCTCTAAAGCTCTTTGGGAACTGCTTGCGTAGCCCCACAGACCTGGGGGCTGCAGGCTTTCCTGCTGCCTTCAGCCTCAAAACCACCCTTTCCCACTTGGCGCCGCGCCAGGCCCAAAAATGGCCATATGTCTGCAGATTGATCCCACGCCCAAAGAGCCAGCAGGGAAAACTATGCCTTGCTCTAAAGCTCTTTGGGAACCGCTTGCGTAGCGCCACAGACCTGGGGCCTGCAGGCTTTCCTGCTGCCTTCAGCCTCAAAACCACCCTTTCCCACTGGGCGCCGCGCCAGGCCCAAAAATGGCCATATGTCTGGAGATTGGTCCCACGCCCAAAGAGCCAGCAGGGAAAAATATACCTTGTTCTAAAGCTCTTTGGGAACCGCTTGCGTAGCCCCACAGACCTGGGGGCTGCAGGCTTTCTTGCTGCCTTCAGCCTCAAAACCACCCTTTCCCACTTGGTGCCGCGCCTCGCACAAAAATGGCCATACGACTGGAGATTGGTCCCACGCCCAAAGAGCCAGGAGGGAAAACTATGCCTTGCTCTAAAGCTCTTTGGGAACCGCTTGCGTAGCCCCATAGACCTGGGGCCTGCAGGCTTACCTGCTGCTTTCAGCCTCAAAACCACCCTTTCCCACTTGGCGCCGCGCCAGGCACAAAAATGGCCATATGTCTGGGGATTGGTCCCACGCCCAAAGAGCCAGCAGGGAAAAGTATGCCTTGTTCTGAAGCTCTTTGGGAACCGCTTGCGAAGCCCCATAAACCTGGGGGCTGCAGGCTTTCCTGCTGCCTTCAGCCTCAAAACCACCCTTTCCCATTTGGCGCCGCGCCAGGCACAAAAATGGCCATATGTCTGGAGATTGGTCCCACGCCCAAAGAGCCAGCAGGGAAAATTATGCCTTGCTCTAAAGCTCTTTGGGAACTGCTTGCGTAGCCCCACAGACCTGGGGGCTGCAGGCTTTCCTGCTGCCTTCAGCCTCAAAACCACCCTTTCCCACTTGGCGCCGCGCCAGGCCCAAAAATGGCCATATGTCTGCAGATTGGTCCCACGCCCAAAGAGCCAGCAGGGAAAATTATGCCTTGCTCTAAAGCTCTTTGGGAACCGCTTGCGTAGCCCCATAGACCTGGGGGCTGCAGGCTTTCCTGCGCCTTCAGCCTCAAAACCACCCTTTCCCACTTGGCCCCGCGCCTCGCACAAAAATGGCCATACGTCTGGAGATTGGTCCCACGCCCAAAGAGCCAGCAGGGAAAATTATGCCTTGTTCTAAAGCTCTTTGGGAACTGCTTGCGTAGCCCCACAGACCTGGGGGCTGCAGGCTTTCCTGCTGCCTTCAGCCTCAAAACCACCCTTTCCCACTTGGCGCCGCGCCAGGCACAAAAATGGCCATATGTCTGGAGATTGGTCCCACACCCAAAGAGCCAGCAGGGAAAACTATGCCTTGTTCTAAAGCTCTTTGGGAACCGCTTGCGTAGCCCCACAGACCTGGGGGCTGCAGGCTTTCCTGCTGCCTTCAGCCTCAAAACCACCCTTTCCCACTTGGCGCCGCGCCTTGCACAAAAATGGCCATACGTCTGGAGATTGGTCCCACGCCCAAAGAGCCAGCAGGGAAAACTATGCCTTGCTCTAAAGCTCTTTGGGAACCGCTTGCGTAGCCCCACAGACCTGGGGGCTGCAGGCTTTGCTGCTGCCTTCAGCCTCAAAACCACCCTTTCCCACTTGGCGCCGCGCCAGGCCCAAAAATGGCCGTATGTCTGGAGATTGATCCCACGCCCAAAGAGCCAGCAGGGAAAACTATGCCTTGCTCTAAAGCTCTTTGGGAACCGCTTGCGTAGCGCCACAGACCTGGGGCCTGCAGGCTTTCCTGCTGCCTTCAGCCTCAAAACCACCCTTTCCCACTGGGCTCCGCGCCAGGCCCAAAAATGGCCATATGTCTGGAGATTGGTCCCACGCCCAAAGAGCCAGCAGGGAAAACTATGCCTTGTTCTAAAGCTCTTTGGGAACCGCTTGCGTAGCCCCACAGACCTGGGGGCTGCAGGCTTTCTTGCTGCCTTCAGCCTCAAAACCACCCTTTCCCACTTGGTGCCGCGCCTCGCACAAAAATGGCCATACGACTGGAGATTGGTCCCACGCCCAAAGAGCCAGGAGGGAAAACTATGCCTTGCTCTAAAGCTCTTTGGGAACCGCTTGCGTAGCCCCATAGACGTGGGGCCTGCAGGCTTACCTGCTGCTTTCAGCCTCAAAACCACCCTTTCCCACTTGGCGCCGCGCCAGGCACAAAAATGGCCATATGTCTGGGGATTGGTCCCACGCCCAAAGAGCCAGCAGGGAAAAGTATGCCTTGTTCTGAAGCTCTTTGGGAACCGCTTGCGAAGCCCCATAAACCTGGGGGCTGCAGGCTTTCCTGCTGCCTTCAGCCTCAAAACCACCCTTTCCCACTTGGCGCCGCGCCAGGCACAAAAATGGCCATATGTCTGGAGATTGGTCCCACGCCCAAAGAGCCAGCAGGGAAAATTATGCCTTGCTCTAAAGCTCTTTGGGAACTGCTTGCGTAGCCCCACAGACCTGGGGGCTGCAGGCTTTCCTGCTGCCTTCAGCCTCAAAACCACCCTTTCCCACTTGGCGCCGCGCCAGGCCCAAAAATGGCCATATGTCTGCAGATTGGTCCCACGCCCAAAGAGCCAGCAGGGAAAATTATGCCTTGCTCTAAAGCTCTTTGGGAACCGCTTGCGTAGCCCCATAGACCTGGGGGCTGCAGGCTTTCCTGCGCCTTCAGCCTCAAAACCACCCTTTCCCACGTGGCGCCGCGCCTCGCACAAAAATGGCCATACGTCTGGAGATTGGTCCCACGCCCAAAGAGCCAGCAGGGAAAACTATGCCTTGCTCTAAAGCTCTTTGGGAACCGCTTGCGTAGCCCCATAGACCTGGGGCCTGCAGGCTTACCTGCTGACTTCAGCCTCAAAACCACCCTTTCCCACTTGGCGCCGCGCCAGGCACAAAAAGGGCCATATGTCTGGAGATTGGTCCCACGCCCAAAGAGCCAGCAGGGAAAATTATGCCTTGCTCTAAAGCTCTTTGGGAACTGCTTGCGTAGCCCCACAGACCTGGGGGCTGCAGGCTTTCCTGCTGCCTTCAGCCTCAAAACCACCCTTTCCCACTTGGCGCCGCGCCAGGCACAAAAATGGCCATATGTCTGGAGATTGGTCCCACGCCCAAAGAGCCAGCAGGGAAAACTATGCCTTGTTCTAAAGCTCTTTGGGAACCGCTTGCGTTGCCCCATAGACCTGGGGGCTGCAGGCTTTCCTGCGCCTTCAGCCTCAAAACCAACCTTACCCACGTGGCGCCGCGCCAGGCACAAAAATGGCCATATGTCTGGAGATTGGTCCCACGCCCAAAGAGCCAGCAGGGAAAATTATGCCTTGCTCTAAAGCTCTTTGGGAACCGCTTGCGTAGCCCCATAGACCTGGGGGCTGCAGGCTTTCCTGCTGCCTTCAGCCTCAAAACCACCCTTTCCCACTTGGCGCCGCGCCAGGCCCAAAAATGGCCATATGTCTGGAGATTGGCCCCACGCCCAAAGAGCCATCAGGGAAAACTATGCCTTGCTCTAAAGCTATTTGGGAACCACTTGCGTAGCGCCACAGACGTGGGGGCTGCAGGCTTTCTTGCTGCCTTCAGCCTCAAAACCACCCTTTCCCACTTGGCGCCGCGCCAGCCCAAAAATGGCCATATGTCTGGAGATTGGTCCCACGCCCAAAGAGCCAGCAGGGAAAACTATGCCTTGCTCTAAAGCTCTTTGGGAACCGCTTGCGTAGCCCCACAGACCTGGGGGCTGCAGGCTTTCCTGCTGCCTTCAGCCTCAAAACCACCCTTTCCCACTTGGTGCCGCGCCGGCACAGAAATGGCCATATGTCTGGAGATTGGTCCCCCGCCCAAAGAGCCAGCAGGGAAAACTATGCCTTGTTCTAAAGCTCTTTGGGAACCGCTTGCGTAGCCCCACAGACCTGGGGGCTGCAGGCTTTCCTGCTGCCTTAAACCTCAAAATCACCCTTTCCCACTTGGCGCCGCGCCAGGCCCAAAAATGGCCATATGTCTGGAGATTGGTACCCCGCCCAAAGAGCAAGCAGGGAAAATTATGCCTTGCTCTAAAGCTATTTGGGAACTGCTTGCGTAACCCCACAGACCTGGGGCCTGCAGGCTTACCTGCTGCTTTCAGCCTCAAAACCACCCTTTCCCACTTGGCGCCGCGCCAGGCCCAAAAATGGCCATATGTCTGGAGATTGGTCCCACGCCCAAAGAGCCAGCAGGGAAAATTATGCCTTGCTCTAAAGCTCTTTGGGAACTGCTTGCGTAGCCCCACAGACCTGGGGGCTGCAGGCTTTCCTGCTGCCTTCAGCCTCAAAACCACCCTTTCCCACTTGGCGCCGCGCCAGGCACAAAAATGGCCATATGTCTGGAGATTGGTCCCACGCCCAAAGAGCCATCAGGGAAAACTATGCCTTGTTCTAAAGCTCTTTAGGAACCGCTTGCGTTGCCCCATAGACCTGGGGGCTGCAGGCTTTCCTGCGCCTTAAGCCTCAAAACCAACCTTACCCACGTGGCGCCGCGCCAGGCACAAAAATGGCCATATGTCTGGAGATTGGTCCCACGCCCAAAGAGCCAGCAGGGAAAATTATGCCTTGCTCTAAAGCTCTTTGGGAACCGCTTGCGTAGCCCCATAGACCTGGGGGCTGCAGGCTTTCCTGCTGCCTTCAGCCTCAAAACCACCCTTTCCCACTTGGCGCCGCGCCAGGCCCAAAAATGGCCATATGTCTGGAGATTGGCCCCACGCCCAAAGAGCCATCAGGGAAAACTATGCCTTGCTCTAAAGCTATTTGGGAACCACTTGCGTAGCGCCACAGACCTGGGGGCTGCAGGCTTTCTTGCTGCCTTCAGCCTCAAAACCACCCTTTCCCACTTGGCGCCGCGCCAGGCCCAAAAATGGCCATATGTCTGGAGATTGGTCCCACGCCCAAAGAGCCAGCAGGGAAAACTATGCCTTGCTCTAAAGCTCTTTGGGAACCGCTTGCGTAGCCCCACAGACCTGGGGGCTGCAGGCTTTCCTGCTGCCTTCAGCCTCAAAACCACCCTTTCCCACTTGGTGCCGCGCCGGCACAGAAATGGCCATATGTCTGGAGATTGGTCCCACGCCCAAAGAGCCAGCAGGGAAAACTATGCCTTGTTCTAAAGCTCTTTGGGAACCGCTTGCGTAGCCCCACAGACGTGGGGGCTGCAGGCTTTCTTGCTGCCTTCAGCCTCAAAACCACCCTTTCCCACTTGGCGCCGCGCCAGGCCCAAAAATGGCCATATGTCTGCAGATTGGTCCCACGCCCAAAGAGCCAGCAGGGAAAATTATGCCTTGCTCTAAAGCTCTTTGGGAACCGCTTGCGTAGCCCCATAGACCTGGGGGCTGCAGGCTTTCCTGCGCCTTCAGCCTCAAAACCACCCTTTCCCACGTGGCGCCGCGCCTCGCACAAAAATGGCCATACGTCTGGAGATTGGTCCCACGCCCAAAGAGCCAGCAGGGAAAACTATGCCTTGCTCTAAAGCTATTTGGGAACCACTTGCGTAGCCCCACAGACGTGGGGGCTGCAGGCTTTCTTGCTGCCTTCAGCCTCAAAACCACCCTTTCCCACTTGGCGCCGCGCCAGGCCCAAAAATGGCCATATGTCTGGAGATTGGTCCCACGCCCAAAGAGACAGCAGGGAAAACTATGCCTTGCTCTAAAGCTCTTTGGGAACCGCTTGCGTAGCCCCACAGACCTGGGGGCTGCAGGCTTTCCTGCTGCCTTCAGCCTCAAAACCACCCTTTCCCACTTGGTGCCGCGCCAGCACAGAAATGGCCATATGTCTGGAGATTGGTCCCCCGCCCAAAGAGCCAGCAGGGAAAACTATGCCTTGTTCTAAAGCTCTTTGGGAACCGCTTGCGTAGCCCCACAGACGTGGGGGCTGCAGGCTTTCCTGCTGCCTTAAACCTCAAAATCACCCTTTCCCACTTGGCGCCGCGCCAGGCCCAAAAATGGCCATATGTCTGGAGATTGGTACCCCGCCCAAAGAGCAAGCAGGGAAAATTATGCCTTGCTCTAAAGCTATTTGGGAACTGCTTGCGTAACCCCACAGACCTGGGGCCTGCAGGCTTACCTGCTGCTTTCAGCCTCAAAACCACCCTTTCCCACTTGGCGCCGCGCCAGGCCCAAAAATGGCCATATGTCTGGAGATTGGTCCCACGCCCAAAGAGCCAGCAGGGAAAATTATGCCTTGCTCTAAAGCTCTTTGGGAACCGCTTGCGTAGCCCCACAGACCTGGGGGCTGCAGGCTTACCTGCTGCCTTCAGCCTCAAAACCACCCTTTCCCACTTGGCGCCGCGCCAGGCCCAAAAATGGCCATATGTCTGGAGATTGGTCCCACGCCCAAAGAGCCAGCAGGGAAAACTATGCCTTGTTCTAAAGCTCTTTGGGAACCGCTTGCGTAGCCCCACAGACGTGGGGGCTGCAGGCTTTCCTGCTGCCTTTAAACTCAAAACCATCCTTTCCCACTTGGCGCCGCGCCAGGCACAAAAATGGCCATATGTCTGGAGATTGGTCCCACGCCCAAAGAGCCAGCAGGGAAAATTATGCCCTGCTCTAAAACTTTTTGGAAAACGCTTGTGTAGCCGCATAGACCTGGGGCCTGCAGGCTTTCCTGCGCCTTAAGCCTCAAAACTACCCTTTCCCACTTGGCGCCGCGCCAGGCACAAAAATGGCCATATGTCTGGAGATTGGTCCCCCTCCCAAAGAGCCAGCATGGAAAACTATGCCTTGCTCTAAAGCTCTTTGGGAAACGCTTGCGTAGCCGCATAGACCTGGGGGCTGCAGGCTTTCCTGCGCCTTAAGCCTCAAAACCACCCTTTCCCACTTGGCGCCGCGCCAGGCACAAAAATGGCCATATGTCTGGAGATTGGTCCCACGCCCAAAGAACCAGCAGGGAAAACTATGCCTTGTTCTAAAGCTCTTTGGGAACCGCTTGCGTAGCCCCACAGACGTGGGGGCTGCAGGCTTTCCTGCACCTTAAGCCACAAAACCACCCTTTCCCACTTGGCGCTGCGCCGGCACAGAAATGGCCATATGTCTGGAGATTGGTCCCACGCCCAAAGAGCCAGCAGGGAAAACTATGCCTTGTTGTAAAGCTCTTTGGGAAACGCTTGCATAGCCCCACAGACCTGGGGCCTGCAGGCTTTCCTGCTGCCTTCAGCCTCAAAACCACCCTTTCCCACTTGGTGCCGCGCCAGGCCCAAAAATGGCCATATGTCTGGAGATTGGTCCCACGCCCAAAGAGCCAGCAGGGAAAACTATGCCTTGTTCTAAAGCTCTTTGGGAACCGCTTGCGTAGCCCCAGAGACCTGGGGGCTGCAGACTTTCCTGCACCTTAAGCCACAAAACCACCCTTTCCCACGTGGCGCCGCGCCGGCACAGAAATGGCCATATGTCTGGAGATTGGTCCCCCTCCCAAAGAGTCCGCAGGGAAAACTATGCCTTGTTCTAAAGCTCTTTGGGAACCGCTTGCGTAGCCCCACAGACGTGGGGGCTGCAGGCTTACCTGCTGACTTCAGCCTCAAAACCACCCTTTCCCACTTGGCGCCGCGCCAGGCACAAAAACGGCCATATGTCTGGAGATTGGCCCCACGCCCAAAGAGCCAGCAGGGAAAACTATGCCTTGTTCTAAAGCTCTTTGGGAACCGCTTGCGTAGCCCCATAGACCTGGGGGCTGCAGGCTTTCCTGTGCCTTAAGCCTCAAAACCACCCTTTCCCACGTGGCGTCGCGCCAGGCACAAAAATGGCCATATGTCTGGAGATTGGCCCCACGCCCAAAGAGCCAGCAGGGAAAATTATGCCTTGCTCTAAAGCTCTTTGGGAACCGCTTGCGTAGCCCCACAGACCTGGGGGCTGCAGGCTTTCCTGCTGCCTTTAGCCTCAAAATCACCCTTTCCCACTTGGCGCCGCGCCGGCACAGAAATGGCCATATGTCTGGGGTTTGGTCCCACGCCCAAAGAGCCAGCAGGGAAAACTATGCCTTGTTCTAAAGCTCTTTGGGAACCGCTTGCGTAGCGCCACAGACCTGGGGGCTGCAGGCTTTCCTGCTGCCTTCAGCCTCAAACTACCCTTTCCCACTGGGCGCCGCGCCAGGACCTAAAATGGCCATATGTCTGGAGATTGGTCCCACGCCCAAAGAGCCAGCAGGTTAAACTATGCCTTGTTCTAAAGCTCTTTGGAAACCGCTCGCGTAGCCCCACAGACCTGGGGGCTGCAGGCTTTCCTGCACCTTAAGCCTCAAAACCAACCTTTCGCACTTGGCGCCGCGCCGGCACAGAAATGGCCGTATGTCTGGAGATTGGTCCCACGCCCAAAGAGCCAGCAGGGAAAACTATGCCTTGTTCTAAAGCTCTTTGGGAACCGCTTGCGTAGCCCCACAGACCTGGGGGCTGCAGGCTTTCCTGCTGCCTTCAGCCTCAAAACCACCCTTTCCCACTTGGTGCCGCGCCTCGCACAAAAATGGCCATATGTCTGGAGATTGGTCCCACGCCCAAAGAGCCAGCAGGGAAAACTATGCCTTGTTCTAAAGCTCTTTGGGAACCGCTTACGTAGCCCCACAGACGTGGGGGCTGCAGGCTTTCCTGCTGCCTTTAAACTCAAAACCACCCTTTCCCACTGGGCGCCGCGCCAGGCCTAAAAATGGCCATATGTCTGGAGATTGGTCCCACGCCCAAAGAGCCAGCAGGGAAAATTATGCCTTGCTCTAAAGCTCTTTTGGAACCGCTTGCGTAGCCACAAAGACCTGGGGGCTGCAGGCTTTCTTGCTGCCTTCAGCCTCAAAACCACCCTTTCCCACTTGGCGCCGCGCCTCGCACAAAAATGGCCATATGTCTGGAGATTGGTCCCACGCCCAAAGAGCCAGCAGGGAAAACTATGCCTTGCTCTAAAGCTTTTTGGGAACCGCTTGCGTAGCCCCATAGACCTGGGGCCTGCAGGCTTACCTGCTGACTTCAGCCTCAAAACCACCCTTTCCCACTTGGCGCCGCGCCAGGCACAAAAATGGCCATATGTCTGGAGATTGGTCCCACGCCCAAAGAGCCAGCAGGGAAAACTATGCCTTGTTCTAAAGCTCTTTGGGAACCGCTTGCGTAGCCCCATAGACCTGGGGGCTGCAGGCTTTCCTGCGCCTTAAGCCTCTAAACCACCCTTTCCCACTTGGCGCCGCGCCAGGCACAAAAATGGCCATATGTCTGGAGATTGGTCCCACGCCCAAAGAGCCAGCAGGAAAAATTATGCCTTGCTCTAAAGCTCTTTGGGAACCGCTTGCATAGCCCCACAGACCTGGGGGCTGCAGGCTTTGCTGCTGCCTTCAGCCTCAAAACCACCCTTTCCCACTTGGCGCCGCGCCAGGCCCAAAAATGGCCGTATGTCTGGAGATTGATCCCACGCCCAAAGAGCCAGCAGGGAAAACTATGCCTTGTTCTAAAGCTCTTTGGGAACCGCTTGCGTAGCGCCACAGACCTGGGGCCTGCAGGCTTTCCTGCTGCCTTCAGCCTCAAAACCACCCTTTCCCACTGGGCGCCGCGCCAGGCCCAAAAATGGCCATATGTCTGGAGATTGGTCCCACGCCCAAAGAGCCAGCAGGGAAAACTATGCCTTGTTCTAAAGCTCTTTGGGAACCGCTTGCGTAGCCCCACAGACCTGGGGGCTGCAGACTTTCTTGCTGCCTTCAGCCTCAAAACCACCCTTTCCCACTTGGTGCCGCGCCTCGCACAAAAATGGCCATACGACTGGAGATTGGTCCCACGCCCAAAGAGCCAGGAGGGAAAACTATGCCTTGCTCTAAAGCTCTTTGGGAACCGCTTGCGTAGCCCCATAGACCTGGGGGCTGCAGGCTTACCTGCTGCTTTCAGCCTCAAAACCACCCTTTCCCACTTGGCGCCGCGCCAGGCACAAAAATGGCCATATGTCTGGGGATTGGTCCCACGCCCAAAGAGCCAGCAGGGAAAAGTATGCCTTGTTCTGAAGCTCTTTGGGAACCGCTTGCGAAGCCCCATAAACCTGGGGGCTGCAGGCTTTCCTGCTGCCTTCAGCCTCAAAACCACCCTTTCCCACTTGGCGCCGCGCCAGGCACAAAAATGGCCATATGTCTGGAGATTGGTCCCACGCCCAAAGAGCCAGCAGGGAAAATTATGCCTTGCTCTAAAGCTCTTTGGGAACTGCTTGCATAGCCCCACAGACCTGGGGGCTGCAGGCTTTCCTGCTGCCTTCAGCCTCAAAACCACCCTTTCCCACTTGGCGCCGCGCCAGGCCCAAAAATGGCCATATGTCTGCAGATTGGTCCCACGCCCAAAGAGCCAGCAGGGAAAATTATGCCTTGCTCTAAAGCTCTTTAGGAACCGCTTGCGTAGCCCCATAGACCTGGGGGCTGCAGGCTTTCCTGCGCCTTCAGCCTCAAAACCACCCTTTCCCACTTGGCGACGCGCCTCGCACAAAAATGGCCATACGTCTGGAGATTGGTCCCACGCCCAAAGAGCCAGCAGGGAAAACTATGCCTTGCTCTAAAGCTCTTTGGGAACCGCTTGCGTAGCCCCACAGACCTGGGGGCTGCAGGCTTACCTGCTGACTTCAGCCTCAAAACCACCCTTTCCACTTGGCGCCGCGCCAGGCACGAAAATGGCCATATGTCTGGAGATTGGCTCCACGCCCAAAGAGCCAGCAGGGAAAATTATGCCTTGCTCTAAAGCTCTTTGGGAACTGCTTGCGTAGCCCCACAGACCTGGGGGCTGCAGGCTTTCCTGCTGCCTTCAGCCTCAAAACCACCCTTTCCCACTTGGCGCCGCGCCAGGCACAAAAATGGCCATATGTCTGGAGATTGGTCCCACGCCCAAAGAGCCAGCAGGGAAAACTATGCCTTGTTCTAAAGCTCTTTGGGAACCGCTTGCGTAGCCCCACAGACCTGGGGGCTGCAGGCTTTCCTGCTGCCTTCAGCCTCAAAACCACCCTTTCCCACTTGGCGCCGCGCCTTGCACAAAAATGGCCATACGTCTGGAGATTGGTCCCACGCCCAAAGAGCCAGCAGGGAAAACTATGCCTTGCTCTAAAGCTCTTTGGGAACCGCTTGCGTAGCCCCATAGACCTGGGGGCTGCAGGCTTTGCTGCTGCCTTCAGCCTCAAAACCACCCTTTCCCACTTGGCGCCGCGCCAGGCCCAAAAATGGCCGTATGTCTGGAGATTGATCCCACGCCCAAAGAGCCAGCAGGGAAAACTATGCCTTGCTCTAAAGCTCTTTGGGAACCGCTTGCGTAGCGCCACAGACCTGGGGCCTGCAGGCTTTCCTGCTGCCTTCAGCCTCAAAACCACCCTTTCCCACTGGGCGCCGCGCCAGGCCCAAAAATGGCCATATGTCTGGAGATTGGTCCCACGCCCAAAGAGCCAGCAGGGAAAACTATGCCTTGTTCTAAAGCTCTTTGGGAACCGCTTGCGTAGCCCCACAGACCTGGGGGCTGCAGGCTTTCTTGCTGCCTTCAGCCTCAAAACCACCCTTTCCCACTTGGTGCCGCGCCTCGCACAAAAATGGCCATACGACTGGAGATTGGTCCCACGCCCAAAGAGCCAGGAGGGAAAACTATGCTTTGACCTAAAGCTCTTTGGGAACCGCTTGCGTAGCCCCATAGACCTGGGGCCTGCAGGCTTACCTGCTGCTTTCAGCCTCAAAACCACCCTTTCCCACTTGGCGCCGCGCCAGGCACAAAAATGGCCATATGTCTGGGGATTGGTCCCACGCCCAAAGAGCCAGCAGGGAAAAGTATGCCTTGTTCTGAAGCTCTTTGGGAACCGCTTGCGAAGCCCCATAAACCTGGGGGCTGCAGGCTTTCCTGCTGCCTTCAGCCTCAAAACCACCCTTTCCCACTTGGCGCCGCGCCAGGCACAAAAATGGCCATATGTCTGGAGATTGGTCCCACGCCCAAAGAGCCAGCAGGGAAAATTATGCCTTGCTCTAAAGCTCTTTGGGAACTGCTTGCGTAGCCCCACAGACCTGGGGGCTGCAGGCTTTCCTGCTGCCTTCAGCCTCAAAACCACCCTTTCCCACTTGGCGCCGCGCCAGGCCCAAAAATGGCCATATGTCTGCAGATTGGTCCCACGCCCAAAGAGCCAGGAGGGAAAATTATGCCTTGCTCTAAAGCTCTTTGGGAACCGCTTGCGTAGCCCCATAGACCTGGGGGCTGCAGGCTTTCCTGCGCCTTCAGCCTCAAAACCACCCTTTCCCACGTGGCGCCGCGCCTCGCACAAAAATGGCCATACGTCTGGAGATTGGTCCCACGCCCAAAGAGCCAGCAGGGAAAACTATGCCTTGCTCTAAAGCTCTTTGGGAACCGCTTGCGTAGCCCCATAGACCTGGGGCCTGCAGGCTTACCTGCTGACTTCAGCCTCAAAACCACCCTTTCCCACTTGGCGCCGTGCCAGGCACAAAAATGGCCATATGTCTGGAGATTGGCCCCACGCGCAAAGAGCCAGCAGGGAAAATTATGCCTTGCTCTAAAGCTCTTTGGGAACCGCTTGCGTAGCCCCACAGACGTGGGGGCTGCAGGCTTTCCTGCTGCCTTCAGCCTCAAAACCACCCTTTCCCACTTGGCGCCGCGCCAGGCCCAAAAATGGCCATATGTCTGGAGATTGGCCCCACGCCCAAAGAGCCATCAGGGAAAACTATGCCTTGCTCTAAAGCTATTTGGGAACCACTTGCGTAGCCCCACAGACGTGGGGGCTGCAGGCTTTCTTGCTGCCTTCAGCCTCAAAACCACCCTTTCCCACTTGGCGCCGCGCCAGGCCCAAAAATGGCCATATGTCTGGAGATTGGTCCCACGCCCAAAGAGCCAGCAGGGAAAACTATGCCTTGCTCTAAAGCTCTTTGGGAACCGCTTGCGTAGCCCCACAGACCTGGGGGCTGCAGGCTTTCCTGCTGCCTTCAGCCTCAAAACCACCCTTTCCCACTTGGTGCCGCGCCGGCACAGAAATGGCCATATGTCTGGAGATTGGTCCCACGCCCAAAGAGCCAGCAGGGAAAACTATGCCTTGTTCTAAAGCTCTTTGGGAACCGCTTGCGTAGCCCCACAGACGTGGGGGCTGCAGGCTTTCTTGCTGCCTTCAGCCTCAAAACCACCCTTTCCCACTGGGCGCCGCGCCAGGCCCAAAAATGGCCATATGTCTGCAGATTGGTCCCACGCCCAAAGAGCCAGCAGGGAAAATTATGCCTTGCTCTAAAGCTCTTTGGGAACCGCTTGCGTAGCCCCATAGACCTGGGGGCTGCAGGCTTTCCTGCGCCTTCAGCCTCAAAACCACCCTTTCCCACGTGGCGCCGCGCCTCGCACAAAAATGGCCATACGTCTGGAGATTGGTCCCACGCCCAAAGAGCCAGCAGGGAAAACTATGCCTTGCTCTAAAGCTCTTTGGGAACCGCTTGCGTAGCCCCATAGACCTGGGGCCTGCAGGCTTACCTGCTGACTTCAGCCTCAAAACCACCCTTTCCCACTTGGCGCCGCGCCAGGCACAAAAATGGCCATATGTCTGGAGATTGGCCCCACGCCCAAAGAGCCAGCAGGGAAAATTATGCCTTGCTCTAAAGCTCTTTGGGAACTGCTTGCGTAGCCCCACAGACCTGGGGGCTGCAGGCTTTCCTGCTGCCTTCAGCCTCAAAACCACCCTTTCCCACTTGGCGCCGCGCCAGGCACAAAAATGGCCATATGTCTGGAGATTGGTCCCACGCCCAAAGAGCCAGCAGGGAAAACTATGCCTTGTTCTAAAGCTCTTTGGGAACCGCTTGCGTAGCCCCATAGACCTGGGGGCTGCAGGCTTTCCTGCGCCTTAAGCCTCAAAACCAACCTTACCCACGTGGCGCCGCGCCAGGCACAAAAATGGCCATATGTCTGGAGATTGGTCCCACGCCCAAAGAGCCAGCAGGGAAAATTATGCCTTGTTCTAAAGCTCTTTGGGAACCGCTTGCGTAGCCCCATAGACCTGGGGGCTGCAGGCTTTCCTGCGCCTTAAGCCTCAAAACCACCCTTTCCCACTTGGCGCCGCGCCAGGCCCAAAAATGGCCATATGTCTGGAGATTGGCCCCACGCCCAAAGAGCCAGCAGGGAAAACTATGCCTTGCTCTAAAGCTTTTTGGGAACCACTTGCGTAGCCCCACAGACGTGGGGGCTGCAGGCTTTCTTGCTGCCTTCAGCCTCAAAACCACCCTTTCCCACTTGGCGCCGCGCCAGGCCCAAAAATGGCCATATGTCTGGAGATTGGTCCCACGCCCAAAGAGCCAGCAGGGAAAACTATGCCTTGCTCTAAAGCTCTTTGGGAACCGCTTGCGTAGCCCCACAGACCTGGGGGCTGCAGGCTTTCCTGCTGCCTTCAGCCTCAAAACCACCCTTTCCCACTTGGTGCCGCGCCGGCACAGAAATGGCCATATGTCTGGAGATTGGTCCCCCGCCCAAAGAGCCAGCAGGGAAAACTATGCCTTGTTCTTAAGCTCTTTGGGAACCGCTTACGTAGCCCCACAGACGTGGGGGCTGCAGGCTTTCCTGCTGCCTTTAACCTCAAAACCACCCTTTCCCACTTGGCGCCGCGCCAGGCCCAAAAATGGCCATATGGCTGGAGATTGGTCCCACGCCCAAAGAGCCAGCAGGGAAAATTATGCCTTGCTCTAAAGCTCTTTGGGAACCGCTTGCGTAGCCCCACAGACCTGGGGGCTGCAGGCTTACCTGCTGCCTTCAGCCTCAAAACCACCCTTTCCCACTTGGCGCCGCGCCAGGCCCAAAAATGGCCATATGTCTGGAGATTGGTCCCACGCCCAAAGAGCCAGCAGGGAAAACTATGCCTTGTTCTAAAGCTCTTTGGGAACCGCTTGCGTAGCCCCACAGACGTGGGGGCTGCAGGCTTTCCTGCTGCCTTTAAACTCAAAACCATCCTTTCCCACTTGGCGCCGCGCCAGGCACAAAAATGGCCATATGTCTGCAGATTGGTCCCACGCCCAAAGAGCCAGCAGGGAAAATTATGCCCTGCTCTAAAACTTTTTGGAAAACGCTTGTGTAGCCGCATAGACCTGGGGCCTGCAGGCTTTCCTGCGCCTTAAGCCTCAAAACTACCCTTTCCCACTTGGCGCCGCGCCAGGCACAAAAATGGCCATATGTCTGGAGATTGGTCCCCCTCCCAACGAGACAGCAGGGAAAACTATGCCTTGCTCTAAAGGTCTTTGGGAACAGCTTGCATAGCCCCACAGACGTGGGGGCTGCAGGCTTTCCTGCTGCCTTCAGCCTCAAAACCACCCTTTCCCACGTGGCGCCGCGCCAGGCACAAAAATGGCCATATGTCTGGAGATCGGTCCCACGCCCAAAGAGCCAGCATGGAAAACTATGCCTTGCTCTAAAGCTCTTTGGGAAACGCTTGCGTAGCCGCATAGACCTGGGGGCTGCAGGCTTTCCTGCGCCTTAAGCCTCAAAACCACCCTTTCCCACTTGGCGCCGCGCCAGGCACAAAAATGGCCATATGTCTGGAGATTGGTCCCACGCCCAAAGAGCCAGCAGGGAAAACTATGCCTTGTTCTAAAGCTCTTTGGAAACCGCTTGCGTAGCCCCACAGACCTGGGGGCTGCAGGCTTTCCTGCACCTTAAGCCACAAAACCACCCTTTCCCACTTGGCGCTGCGCCGGCACAGAAATGGCCATATGTCTGGAGATTGGTCCCACGCCCAAAGAGCCAGCAGGGAAAACTATGCCTTGTTGTAAAGCTCTTTGGGAAACGCTTGCATAGCCCCACAGACCTGGGGCCTGCAGGCTTTCCTGCTGCCTTCAGCCTCAAAACCACCCTTTCCCACTTGGTGCCGCGCCAGGCCCAAAAATGGCCATATGTCTGGAGATTGGTCCCACGCCCAAAGAGCCAGCAGGGAAAACTATGCCTTGCTCTAAAGCTCTTTGGGAACCGCTTGCGTAGCCCCACAGACGTGGGGGCTGCAGGCTTTCCTGCTGCCTTTAAACTCAAAACCACCCTTTCCCACTTGGCGCCGCGCCAGGCCCAAAAATGGCCATATGTCTGGAGATTGGTCCCACGCCCAAAGAGCCAGCAGGGAAAACTATGCCTTGCTCTAAAGCTCTTTGGGAACCGCTTGCGTAGCGCCACAGACCTGGGGGCTGCAGGCTTTCTTGCTGCCTTCAGCCTCAAAACCACCCTTTCCCACTTGGCGCCGCGCCTCGCACAAAAATGGCCATATGTCTGGAGATTGGTCCCACGCCCAAAGAGCCAGCAGGGAAAACTATGCCTTGCTCTAAAGCTTTTTGGGAACCGCTTGCGTAGCCCCATAGACCTGGGGCCTGCAGGCTTACCTGCTGACTTCAGCCTCAAAACCACCCTTTCCCACTTGGCGCCGCGCCAGGCACAGAAATGGCCATATGTCTGGGGATTGGTCCCACGCCCAAAGAGCCAGCAGGGAAAACTATGCCTTGTTCTAAAGCTCTTTGGGAACCGCTTGCGTAGCCCCATAGACCTGGGGGCTGCAGGCTTTCCTGCGCCTTAAGCCTCTAAACCACCCTTTCCCACTTGGCGCCGCGCCAGGCACAAAAATGGCCATATGTCTGGAGATTGGTCCCACGCCCAAAGAGCCAGCAGGGAAAATTATGCCTTGCTCTAAAGCTCTTTGGGAACCGCTTGCATAGCCCCACAGACCTGGGGGCTGCAGGCTTTCCTGCTGCCTTCAGCCTCAAAACCACCCTTTCCCACTTGGCGCCGCGCCGGCACAGAAATGGCCATATGTCTGGAGATTGGTCCCACGCCCAAAGAGCCAGCAGGGAAAACTATGCCTTGTTCTAAAGCTCTTTGGGAACCGCTTGCGTAGCCCCACAGACCTGGGGGCTGCAGGCTTTCCTGCTGCCTTCAGCCTCAAAACCACCCTTTCCCACTTGGCGCCGCGCCTTGCACAAAAATGGCCATACGTCTGGAGATTGGTCCCACGCCCAAAGAGCCAGCAGGGAAAACTATGCCTTGCTCTAAAGCTCTTTGGGAACCGCTTGCGTAGCGCCACAGACCTGGGGCCTGCAGGCTTTCCTGCTGCCTTCAGCCTCAAAACCACCCTTTCCCACTGGGCGCCGCGCCAGGCCCAAAAATGGCCATATGTCTGGAGATTGGTCCCACGCCCAAAGAGCCAGCAGGGAAAACTATGCCTTGTTCTAAAGCTCTTTGGGAACCGCTTGCGTAGCCCCACAGACCTGGGGGCTGCAGGCTTTCTTGCTGCCTTCAGCCTCAAAACCACCCTTTCCCACTTGGTGCCGCGCCTCGCACAAAAATGGCCATACGACTGGAGATTGGTCCCACGCCCAAAGAGCCAGCAGGGAAAACTATGCTTTGACCTAAAGCTCTTTGGGAACCGCTTGCGTAGCCCCATAGACCTGGGGCCTGCAGGCTTACCTGCTGCTTTCAGCCTCAAAACCACCCTTTCCCACTTGGCGCCGCGCCAGGCACAAAAATGGCCATATGTCTGGGGATTGGTCCCACGCCCAAAGAGCCAGCAGGGAAAAGTATGCCTTGTTCTGAAGCTCTTTGGGAACCGCTTGCGAAGCCCCATAAACCTGGGGGCTGCAGGCTTTCCTGCTGCCTTCAGCCTCAAAACCACCCTTTCCCACTTGGCGCCGCGCCAGGCACAAAAATGGCCATATGTCTGGAGATTGGTCCCACGCCCAAAGAGCCAGCAGGGAAAACTATGCCTTGCTCTAAAGCTTTTTGGGAACCGCTTGCGTAGCCCCATAGACCTGGGGCCTGCAGGCTTACCTGCTGACTTCAGCCTCAAAACCACCCTTTCCCACTTGGCGCCGCGCCAGGCACAGAAATGGCCATATGTCTGGGGATTGGTCCCACGCCCAAAGAGCCAGCAGGGAAAACTATGCCTTGTTCTAAAGCTCTTTGGGAACCGCTTGCGTAGCCCCATAGACCTGGGGGCTGCAGGCTTTCCTGCGCCTTAAGCCTCTAAACCACCCTTTCCCACGTGGCGCCGCGCCAGGCACAAAAATGGCCATATGTCTGGAGATTGGTCCCACGCCCAAAGAGCCAGCAGGGAAAATTATGCCTTGCTCTAAAGCTCTTTGGGAACCGCTTGCATAGCCCCACAGACCTGGGGGCTGCAGGCTTTCCTGCTGCCTTCAGCCTCAAAACCACCCTTTCCCACTTGGCGCCGCGCCGGCACAGAAATGGCCATATGTCTGGAGATTGGTCCCACGCCCAAAGAGCCAGCAGGGAAAACTATGCCTTGTTCTAAAGCTCTTTGGGAACCGCTTGCGTAGCCCCACAGACCTGGGGGCTGCAGGCTTTCCTGCTGCCTTCAGCCTCAAAACCACCCTTTCCCACTTGGCGCCGCGCCTTGCACAAAAATGGCCATACGTCTGGAGATTGGTCCCACGCCCAAAGAGCCAGCAGGGAAAACTATGCCTTGCTCTAAAGCTCTTTGGGAACCGCTTGCGTAGCCCCATAGACCTGGGGGCTGCAGGCTTTGCTGCTGCCTTCAGCCTCAAAACCACCCTTTCCCACTTGGCGCCGCGCCAGGCCCAAAAATGGCCGTATGTCTGGAGATTGATCCCACGCCCAAAGAGCCAGCAGGGAAAACTATGCCTTGCTCTAAAGCTCTTTGGGAACCGCTTGCGTAGCGCCACAGACCTGGGGCCTGCAGGCTTTCCTGCTGCCTTCAGCCTCAAAACCACCCTTTCCCACTGGGCGCCGCGCCAGGCCCAAAAATGGCCATATGTCTGGAGATTGGTCCCACGCCCAAAGAGCCAGCAGGGAAAACTATGCCTTGTTCTAAAGCTCTTTGGGAACCGCTTGCGTAGCCCCACAGACCTGGGGGCTGCAGGCTTTCTTGCTGCCTTCAGCCTCAAAACCACCCTTTCCCACTTGGTGCCGCGCCTCGCACAAAAATGGCCATACGACTGGAGATTGGTCCCACGCCCAAAGAGCCAGCAGGGAAAACTATGCTTTGACCTAAAGCTCTTTGGGAACCGCTTGCGTAGCCCCATAGACCTGGGGCCTGCAGGCTTACCTGCTGCTTTCAGCCTCAAAACCACCCTTTCCCACTTGGCGCCGCGCCAGGCACAAAAATGGCCATATGTCTGGGGATTGGTCCCACGCCCAAAGAGCCAGCAGGGAAAAGTATGCCTTGTTCTGAAGCTCTTTGGGAACCGCTTGCGAAGCCCCATAAACCTGGGGGCTGCAGGCTTTCCTGCTGCCTTCAGCCTCAAAACCACCCTTTCCCACTTGGCGCCGCGCCAGGCCCAAAAATGGCCATATGTCTGGAGATTGGTCCCACGCCCAAAGAGCCAGCAGGGAAAATTATGCCTTGCTCTAAAGCTCTTTGGGAACTGCTTGCGTAGCCCCACAGACCTGGGGGCTGCAGGCTTTCCTGCTGCCTTCAGCCTCAAAACCACCCTTTCCCACTTGGCGCCGCGCCAGGCCCAAAAATGGCCATATGTCTGCAGATTGGTCCCACGCCCAAAGAGCCAGCAGGGAAAATTATGCCTTGTTCTAAAGCTCTTTGGGAACCGCTTGCGTAGCCCCATAGACCTGGGGGCTGCAGGCTTTCCTGCGCCTTAAGCCTCAAAACCACCCTTTCCCACGTGGCGCCGCGCCAGGCCCAAAAATGGCCATATGTCTGGAGATTGGCCCCACGCCCAAAGAGCCAGCAGGGAAAACTATGCCTTGCTCTAAAGCTATTTGGGAACCACTTGCGTAGCCCCACAGACGTGGGGGCTGCAGGCTTTCTTGCTGCCTTCAGCCTCAAAACCACCCTTTCCCACTTGGCGCCGCGCCAGGCCCAAAAATGGCCATATGTCTGGAGATTGGTCCCACGCCCAAAGAGCCAGCAGGGAAAACTATGCCTTGCTCTAAAGCTCTTTGGGAACCGCTTGCGTAGCCCCACAGACCTGGGGGCTGCAGGCTTTCCTGCTGCCTTCAGCCTCAAAACCACCCTTTCCCACTTGGTGCCGCGCCGGCACAGAAATGGCCATATGTCTGGAGATTGGTCCCACGCCCAAAGAGCCAGCAGGGAAAACTATGCCTTGTTCTAAAGCTCTTTGGGAACCGCTTGCGTAGCCCCACAGACGTGGGGGCTGCAGGCTTTCTTGCTGCCTTCAGCCTCAAAACCACCCTTTCCCACTTGGCGCCGCGCCAGGCCCAAAAATGGCCATATGTCTGCAGATTGGTCCCACGCCCAAAGAGCCAGCAGGGAAAATTATGCCTTGCTCTAAAGCTCTTTGGGAACCGCTTGCGTAGCCCCATAGACCTGGGGGCTGCAGGCTTTCCTGCGCCTTCAGCCTCAAAACCACCCTTTCCCACGTGGCGCCGCGCCTCGCACAAATATGGCCATACGTCTGGAGATTGGTCCCACGCCCAAAGAGCCAGCAGGGAAAACTATGCCTTGCTCTAAAGCTCTTTGGGAACCGCTTGCGTAGCCCCATAGACCTGGGGCCTGCAGGCTTACCTGCTGACTTCAGCCTCAAAACCACCCTTTCCCACTTGGCGCCGCGCCAGGCACAAAAATGGCCATATGTCTGGAGATTGGCCCCACGCCCAAAGAGCCAGCAGGGAAAATTATGCCTTGCTCTAAAGCTCTTTGGGAACTGCTTGCGTAGCCCCACAGACCTGGGGGCTGCAGGCTTTCCTGCTGCCTTCAGCCTCAAAACCACCCTTTCCCACTTGGCGCCGCGCCAGGCACAAAAATGGCCATATGTCTGGAGATTGGTCCCACGCCCAAAGAGCCAGCAGGGAAAACTATGCCTTGTTCTAAAGCTCTTTGGGAACCGCTTGCGTAGCCCCATAGACCTGGGGGCTGCAGGCTTTCCTGCGCCTTAAGCCTCAAAACCAACCTTACCCACGTGGCGCCGCGCCAGGCACAAAAATGGCCATATGTCTGGAGATTGGTCCCACGCCCAAAGAGCCAGCAGGGAAAATTATGCCTTGTTCTAAAGCTCTTTGGGAACCGCTTGCGTAGCCCCATAGACCTGGGGGCTGCAGGCTTTCCTGCGCCTTAAGCCTCAAAACCACCCTTTCCCACTTGGCGCCGCGCCAGGCCCAAAAATGGCCATATGTCTGGAGATTGGCCCCACGCCCAAAGAGCCAGCAGGGAAAACTATGCCTTGCTCTAAAGCTATTTGGGAACCACTTGCGTAGCCCCACAGACGTGGGGGCTGCAGGCTTTCTTGCTGCCTTCAGCCTCAAAACCACCCTTTCCCACTTGGCGCCGCGCCAGGCCCAAAAATGGCCATATGTCTGGAGATTGGTCCCACGCCCAAAGAGCCAGCAGGGAAAACTATGCCTTGCTCTAAAGCTCTTTGGGAACCGCTTGCGTAGCCCCACAGACCTGGGGGCTGCAGGCTTTCCTGCTGCCTTCAGCCTCAAAACCACCCTTTCCCACTTGGTGCCGCGCCGGCACAGAAATGGCCATATGTCTGGAGATTGGTCCCCCGCCCAAAGAGCCAGCAGGGAAAACTATGCCTTGTTCTTAAGCTCTTTGGGAACCGCTTACGTAGCCCCACAGACGTGGGGGCTGCAGGCTTTCCTGCTGCCTTTAACCTCAAAATCACCCTTTCCCACTTAGCGCCGCGCCAGGCCCAAAAATGGCCATATGTCTGGAGATTGGTACCCCGCCCAAAGAGCAAGCAGGGAAAATTATGCCTTGCTCTAAAGCTATTTGGGAACTGCTTGCGTAGCCCCACAGACCTGGGGCCTGCAGGCTTTCCTGCTGCCTTTAACCTCAAAACCACCCTTTCCCACTTGGCGCCGCGCCAGGCCCAAAAATGGCCATATGGCTGGAGATTGGTCCCACGCCCAAAGAGCCAGCAGGGAAAATTATGCCTTGCTCTAAAGCTCTTTGGGAACCGCTTGCGTAGCCCCACAGACCTGGGGGCTGCAGGCTTTCCTGCTGCCTTCAGCCTCAAAACCACCCTTTCCCACTTGGCGCCGCGCCAGGCACAAAAATGGCCATATGTCTGGAGATTGGTCCCACGCCCAAAGAGCCAGCAGGGAAAACTATGCCTTGTTCTAAAGCTCTTTGGGAACCGCTTGCGTAGCCCCACAGACGTGGGGGCTGCAGGCTTTCCTGCTGCCTTTAAACTCAAAACCATCCTTTCCCACTTGGCGCCGCGCCAGGCACAAAAATGGCCATATGTCTGCAGATTGGTCCCACGCCCAAAGAGCCAGCAGGGAAAATTATGCCCTGCTCTAAAACTTTTTGGAAAACGCTTGTGTAGCCGCATAGACCTGGGGCCTGCAGGCTTTCCTGCGCCTTAAGCCTCAAAACTACCCTTTCCCACTTGGCGCCGCGCCAGGCACAAAAATGGCCATATGTCTGGAGATTGGTCCCCCTCCCAACGAGACAGCAGGGAAAACTATGCCTTGCTCTAAAGGTCTTTGGGAACAGCTTGCATAGCCCCACAGACGTGGGGGCTGCAGGCTTTCCTGCTGCCTTCAGCCTCAAAACCACCCTTTCCCACGTGGCGCCGCGCCAGGCACAAAAATGGCCATATGTCTGGAGATTGGTCCCACGCCCAAAGAGCCAGCATGGAAAACTATGCCTTGCTCTAAAGCTCTTTGGGAAACGCTTGCGTAGCCGCATAGACCTGGGGGCTGCAGGCTTTCCTGCGCCTTAAGCCTCAAAACCACCCTTTCCCACTTGGCGCCGCGCCAGGCACAAAAATGGCCATATGTCTGGAGATTGGTCCCACGCCCAAAGAGCCAGCAGGGAAAACTATGCCTTGTTCTAAAGCTCTTTGGAAACCGCTTGCGTAGCCCCACAGACCTGGGGGCTGCAGGCTTTCCTGCACCTTAAGCCACAAAACCACCCTTTCCCACTTGGCGCTGCGCCGGCACAGAAATGGCCATATGTCTGGAGATTGGTCCCACGCCCAAAGAGCCAGCAGGGAAAACTATGCCTTGTTGTAAAGCTCTTTGGGAAACGCTTGCATAGCCCCACAGACCTGGGGCCTGCAGGCTTTCCTGCTGCCTTCAGCCTCAAAACCACCCTTTCCCACTTGGTGCCGCGCCAGGCACAAAAATGGCCATATGTCTGGAGATTGGTCCCACGCCCAAAGAGCCAGCAGGGAAAACTATGCCTTGCTCTAAAGCTCTTTGGGAACCGCTTGCGTAGCCCCACAGACGTGGGGGCTGCAGGCTTTCCTGCTGCCTTTAAACTCAAAACCACCCTTTCCCACTTGGCGCCGCGCCAGGCCCAAAAATGGCCATATGTCTGGAGATTGGTCCCACGCCCAAAGAGCCAGCAGGGAAAACTATGCCTTGTTCTAAAGCTCTTTGGGAACCGCTTGCGTAGCCCCATAGACCTGGGGGCTGCAGGCTTTCCTGCGCCTTAAACCTCTAAACCACCCTTTCCCACTTGGCGCCGCGCCAGGCACAAAAAGGGCCATACGTCTGGAGATTGGCCCCACGCCCAAAGAGCCAGCAGGGAAAATTATGCCTTGCTCTAAAGCTCTTTGGGAACCGCTTGCGTAGCCCCATAGACCTGGGGGCTGCAGGCTTTCCTGCGCCTTAAGCCTCTAAAGCACCCTTTCCCACTTGGCGCCGCGCCGGCACAGAAATGGCCATATGTCTGGGGATTGGTCCCACGCCCAAAGAGCCAGCAGGGAAAACTATGCCTTGCTCTAAAGCTCTTTGGGAACCGCTTGCGTAGCGCCACAGACCTGGGGGCTGCAGGCTTTCCTGCTGCCTTCAGCCTCAAAACCACCCCTTCCCACTGGGCGCCGCGCCAGGCCCAAAAATGGCCATATGTCTGGAGATTGGTCCCACGCCCAAAGAGCCAGCAGGGAAAACTATGCCTTGTTCTAAAGCTCTTTGGGAACCGCTTGCGTAGCCCCATAGACCTGGGGGCTGCAGACTTTCCTGCACCTTAAGCCACAAAACCACCCTTTCCCACGTGGCGCCGCGCCGGCACAGAAATGGCCATATGTCTGGAGATTGGTCCCACGCCCAAAGAGTCCGCAGGGAAAACTATGCCTTGTTCTAAAGCTCTTTGGGAACCGCTTGCGTAGCCCCACAGACGTGGGGGCTGCAGGCTTACCTGCTGACTTCAGCCTCAAAACCACCCTTTCCCACTTGGCGCCGCGCCAGGCACAAAAACGGCCATATGTCTGGAGATTGGCCCCACGCCCAAAGAGCCAGCAGGGAAAACTATGCCTTGCTCTAAAGCTTTTTGGGAACCGCTTGCGTAGCCCCATAGACCTGGGGCCTGCAGGCTTACCTGCTGACTTCAGCCTCAAAACCACCCTTTCCCACTTGGCGCCGCGCCAGGCACAAAAATGGCCATATGTCTGGGGATTGGTCCCACGCCCAAAGAGCCAGCAGGGAAAACTATGCCTTGTTCTAAAGCTCTTTGGGAACCGCTTGCGTAGCCCCATAGACCTGGGGGCTGCAGGATTTCCTGCGCCTTAAGCCTCAAAACCACCCTTTCCCACGTGGCGCCGCGCCAGGCACAAAAATGGCCATATGTCTGGAGATTGGTCCCACGCCCAAAGAGCCAGCAGGGAAAATTATGCCTTGCTCTAAAGCTCTTTGGGAACCGCTTGCATAGCCCCACAGACCTGGGGGCTGCAGGCTTTCCTGCTGCCTTCAGCCTCAAAACCACCCTTTCCCACTTGGCGCCGCGCCGGCACAGAAATGGCCATATGTCTGGAGATTGGTCCCACGCCCAAAGAGCCAGCAGGGAAAACTATGACTTGTTCTAAAGCTCTTTGGGAACCGCTTGCGTAGCGCCACAGACCTGGGGGCTGCAGGCTTTCCTGCTGCCTTTAGCCTCAAAATCACCCTTTCCCACTTGGCGCCGCGCCGGCACAGAAATGGCCATATGTCTGGGGTTTGGTCCCACGCCCAAAGAGCCAGCAGGGAAAACTATGCCTTGTTCTAAAGCTCTTTGGGAACCGCTTGCGTAGCGCCACAGACCTGGGGGCTGCAGGCTTTCCTGCTGCCTTCAGCCTCAAACTACCCTTTCCCACTGGGCGCCGCGCCAGGACCTAAAATGGCCATATGTCTGGAGATTGGTCCCACGCCCAAAGAGCCAGCAGGTTAAACTATGCCTTGTTCTAAAGCTCTTTGGAAACCGCTCGCGTAGCCCCACAGACCTGGGGGCTGCAGGCTTTCCTGCACCTTAAGCCTCAAATCCACCCTTTCGCACTTGGCGCCGCGCCGGCACAGAAATGGCCGTATGTCTGGAGATTGGTCCCACGCCCAAAGAGCCAGCAGGGAAAACTATGCCTTGTTCTAAAGCTCTTTGGGAACCGCTTGCATAGCCCCACAGACCTGGGGGCTGCAGGCTTTCCTGCTGCCTTCAGCCTCAAAACCACCCTTTCCCACTTGGTGCCGCGCCTCGCACAAAAATGGCCATATGTCTGGAGATTGGTCCCACGCCCAAAGAGCCAGCAGGGAAAACTATGCCTTGTTCTAAAGCTCTTTGGGAACCGCTTACGTAGCCCCACAGACCTGGGGGCTGCAGGCTTTCCTGCTGCCTTTAAACTCAAAACCACCCTTTCCCACTGGGCGCCGCGCCAGGCCCAAAAATTGGCATATGTCTGGAGATTGGTCCCACGCCCAAAGAGCCAGCAGGGAAAATTATGCCTTGCTCTAAAGCTCTTTTGGAACCGCTTGCGTAGCCACACAGACCTGGGGGCTGCAGGCTTTCTTGCTGCCTTCAGCCTCAAAACCACCCTTTCCCACTTGGCGCCGCGCCTCGCACAAAAATGGCCATATGTCTGGAGATTGGTCCCACGCCCAAAGAGCCAGCAGGGAAAACTATGCCTTGCTCTAAAGCTTTTTGGGAACCGCTTGCGTAGCCCCATAGACCTGGGGCCTGCAGGCTTACCTGCTGACTTCAGCCTCAAAACCACCCTTTCCCACTTGGCGCCGCGCCAGGCACAGAAATGGCCATATGTCTGGGGATTGGTCCCACGCCCAAAGAGCCAGCAGGGAAAACTATGCCTTGCTCTAAAGCTATTTGGGAACCGCTTGCGTAGCCCCATAGACCTGGGGGCTGCAGGCTTTCCTGCGCCTTAAGCCTCTAAACCACCCTTTCCCACTTGGCGCCGCGCCAGGCACAAAAATGGCCATATGTCTGGAGATTGGTCCCACGCCCAAAGAGCCAGCAGGGAAAATTATGCCTTGCTCTAAAGCTATTTGGGAACCGCTTGCATAGCCCCACAGACCTGGGGGCTGCAGGCTTTCCTGCTGCCTTCAGCCTCAAAACCACCCTTTCCCACTTGGCGCCGCGCCGGCACAGAAATGGCCATATGTCTGGAGATTGGTCCCACGCCCAAAGAGCCAGCAGGGAAAACTATGCCTTGTTCTAAAGCTCTTTGGGAACCGCTTGCGTAGCCCCACAGACCTGGGGGCTGCAGGCTTTCCTGCTGCCTTCAGCCTCAAAACCACCCTTTCCCACTTGGCGCCGCGCCTTGCACAAAAATGGCCATACGTCTGGAGATTGGTCCCACGCCCAAAGAGCCAGCAGGGAAAACTATGCCTTGCTCTAAAGCTCTTTGGGAACCGCTTGCGTAGCCCCATAGACCTGGGGGCTGCAGGCTTTGCTGCTGCCTTCAGCCTCAAAACCACCCTTTCCCACTTGGCGCCGCGCCAGGCCCAAAAATGGCCGTATGTCTGGAGATTGATCCCACGCCCAAAGAGCCAGCAGGGAAAACTATGCCTTGCTCTAAAGCTCTTTGGGAACCGCTTGCGTAGCGCCACAGACCTGGGGCCTGCAGGCTTTCCTGCTGCCTTCAGCCTCAAAACCACCCTTTCCCACTGGGCGCCGCGCCAGGCACAAAAATGGCCATATGTCTGGAGATTGGTCCCACGCCCAAAGAGCCAGCAGGGAAAACTATGCCTTGTTCTAAAGCTCTTTGGGAACCGCTTGCGTAGCCCCACAGACCTGGGGGCTGCAGGCTTTCTTGCTGCCTTCAGCCTCAAAACCACCCTTTCCCACTTGGTGCCGCGCCTCGCAGAAAAATGGCCATACGACTGGAGATTGGTCCCACGCCCAAAGAGCCAGGAGGGAAATCTATGCTTTGACCTAAAGCTCTTTGGGAACCGCTTGCGTAGCCCCATAGACCTGGGGCCTGCAGGCTTACCTGCTGCTTTCAGCCTCAAAACCACCCTTTCCCACTTGGCGCCGCGCCAGGCACAAAAATGGCCATATGTCTGGGGATTGGTCCCACGCCCAAAGAGCCAGCAGGGAAAACTATGCCTTGTTCTGAAGCTCTTTGGGAACCGCTTGCGAAGCCCCATAAACCTGGGGGCTGCAGGCTTTCCTGCTGCCTTCAGCCTCAAAACCACCCTTTCCCACTTGGCGCCGCGCCAGGCACAAAAATGGCCATATGTCTGGAGATTGGTCCCACGCCCAAAGAGCCAGCAGGGAAAATTATGCCTTGCTCTAAAGCTCTTTGGGAACTGCTTGCGTAGCCCCACAGACCTGGGGGCTGCAGGCTTTCCTGCTGCCTTCAGCCTCAAAACCACCCTTTCCCACTTGGCGCCGCGCCAGGCCCAAAAATGGCCATATGTCTGCAGATTGGTCCCACGCCCAAAGAGCCAGCAGGGAAAATTATGCCTTGCTCTAAAGCTCTTTGGGAACCGCTTGCGTAGCCCCATAGACCTGGGGGCTGCAGGCTTTCCTGCGCCTTCAGCCTCAAAACCACCCTTTCCCACGTGGCGCCGCGCCTCGCACAAAAATGGCCATACGTCTGGAGATTGGTCCCACGCCCAAAGAGCCAGCAGGGAAAACTATGCCTTGCTCTAAAGCTCTTTGGGAACCGCTTGCGTAGCCCCATAGACCTGGGGCCTGCAGGCTTACCTGCTGACTTCAGCCTCAAAACCACCCTTTCCCACTTGGCGCCGCGCCAGGCACAAAAATGGCCATATGTCTGGAGATTGGCCCCACGCGCAAAGAGCCAGCAGGGAAAATTATGCCTTGCTCTAAAGCTCTTTGGGAACCGCTTGCGTAGCCCCACAGACCTGGGGGCTGCAGGCTTTCCTGCTGCCTTCAGCCTCAAAACCACCCTTTCCCACTTGGCGCCGCGCCAGGCCCAAAAATGGCCATATGTCTGGAGATTGGTCCCACGCCCAAAGAGCCAGCAGGGAAAACTATGCCTTGTTCTAAAGCTCTTTGGGAACCGCTTGCGTTGCCCCATAGACCTGGGGGCTGCAGGCTTTCCTGCGCCTTAAGCCTCAAAACCAACCTTACCCACGTGGCGCCGCGCCAGGCACAAAAATGGCCATATGTCTGGAGATTGGTCCCACGCCCAAAGAGCCAGCAGGGAAAATTATGCCTTGTTCTAAAGCTCTTTGGGAACCGCTTGCGTAGCCCCATAGACCTGGGGGCTGCAGGCTTTCCTGCGCCTTAAGCCTCAAAACCACCCTTTCCCACTTGGCGCCGCGCCAGGCCCAAAAATGGCCATATGTCTGGAGATTGGCCCCACGCCCAAAGAGCCATCAGGGAAAACTATGCCTTGCTCTAAAGCTATTTGGGAACCACTTGCGTAGCCCCACAGACGTGGGGGCTGCAGGCTTTCTTGCTGCCTTCAGCCTCAAAACCACCCTTTCCCACTTGGCGCCGCGCCAGGCCCAAAAATGGCCATATGTCTGGAGATTGGTCCCACGCCCAAAGAGCCAGCAGGGAAAACTATGCCTTGCTCTAAAGCTCTTTGGGAACCGCTTGCGTAGCCCCACAGACCTGGGGGCTGCAGGCTTTCCTGCGCCTTCAGCCTCAAAACCACCCTTTCCCACGTGGCGCCGCGCCTCGCACAAAAATGGCCATACGTCTGGAGATTGGTCCCACGCCCAAAGAGCCAGCAGGGAAAACTATGCCTTGCTCTAAAGCTCTTTGGGAACCGCTTGCGTAGCCCCATAGACCTGGGGCCTGCAGGCTTACCTGCTGACTTCAGCCTCAAAACCACCCTTTCCCACTTGGCGCCGCGCCAGGCACAAAAATGGCCATATGTCTGGAGATTGGCCCCACGCCCAAAGAGCCAGCAGGGAAAACTATGCCTTGTTCTAAAGCTCTTTGGGAACCGCTTGCGTAGCCCCATAGACCTGGGGGCTGCAGGCTTTCCTGCGCCTTAAGCCTCAAAACCAACCTTACCCACGTGGCGCCGCGCCAGGCACAAAAATGGCCATATGTCTGGAGATTGGACCCACGCCCAAAGAGCCAGCAGGGAAAATTATGCCTTGTTCTAAAGCTCTTTGGGAACCGCTTGCGTAGCCCCATAGACCTGGGGGCTGCAGGCTTTCCTGCTGCCTTTAACCTCAAAATCACCCTTTCCCACTTAGCGCCGCGCCAGGCCCAAAAATGGCCATATGTCTGGAGATTGGTACCCCGCCCAAAGAGCAAGCAGGGAAAATTATGCCTTGCTCTAAAGCTATTTGGGAACTGCTTGCGTAGCCCCACAGACCTGGGGCCTGCAGGCTTACCTGCTGCTTTCAGCCTCAAACCACCCTTTCCCACTTGGCGCCGCGCCAGGCACAAAAATGGCCATATGTCTGGAGATTGGTCCCACGCCCAAAGAGCCAGCAGGGAAAATTATGCCTTGCTCTAAAGCTCTTTGGGAACCGCTTGCGTAGCCCCACAGACCTGGGGGCTGCAGGCTTACCTGCTGCCTTCAGCCTCAAAACCACCCTTTCCCACTTGGCGCCGCGCCAGGCACAAAAATGGCCATATGTCTGGAGATTGGTCCCACGCCCAAAGAGCCAGCAGGGAAAACTATGCCTTGTTCTAAAGCTCTTTGGGAACCGCTTGCGTAGCCCCACAGACGTGGGGGCTGCAGGCTTTCCTGCTGCCTTTAAACTCAAAACCATCCTTTCCCACTTGGCGCCGCGCCAGGCACAAAAATGGCCATATGTCTGCAGATTGGTCCCACGCCCAAAGAGCCAGCAGGGAAAATTATGCCCTGCTCTAAAACTTTTTGGAAAACGCTTGTGTAGCCGCATAGACCTGGGGCCTGCAGGCTTTCCTGCGCCTTAAGCCTCAAAACTACCCTTTCCCACTTGGCGCCGCGCCAGGCACAAAAATGGCCATATGTCTGGAGATTGGTCCCCCTCCCAACGAGACAGCAGGGAAAACTATGCCTTGCTCTAAAGGTCTTTGGGAACAGCTTGCATAGCCCCACAGACGTGGGGGCTGCAGGCTTTCCTGCTGCCTTCAGCCTCAAAACCACCCTTTCCCACGTGGCGCCGCGCCAGGCACAAAAATGGCCATATGTCTGGAGATTGGTCCCACGCCCAAAGAGCCAGCATGGAAAACTATGCCTTGCTCTAAAGCTCTTTGGGAAACGCTTGCGTAGCCGCATAGACCTGGGGGCTGCAGGCTTTCCTGCGCCTTAAGCCTCAAAACCACCCTTTCCCACTTGGCGCCGCGCCAGGCACAAAAATGGCCATATGTCTGGAGATTGGTCCCACGCCCAAAGAGCCAGCAGGGAAAACTATGCCTTGTTCTAAAGCTCTTTGGAAACCGCTTGCGTAGCCCCACAGACCTGGGGGCTGCAGGCTTTCCTGCACCTTAAGCCACAAAACCACCCTTTCCCACTTGGCGCTGCGCCGGCACAGAAATGGCCATATGTCTGGAGATTGGTCCCACGCCCAAAGAGCCAGCAGGGAAAACTATGCCTTGTTGTAAAGCTCTTTGGGAAACGCTTGCATAGCCCCACAGACCTGGGGCCTGCAGGCTTTCCTGCTGCCTTCAGCCTCAAAACCACCCTTTCCCACTTGGTGCCGCGCCAGGCCCAAAAATGGCCATATGTCTGGAGATTGGTCCCACGCCCAAAGAGCCAGCAGGGAAAACTATGCCTTGCTCTAAAGCTCTTTGGGAACCGCTTGCGTAGCCCCACAGACGTGGGGGCTGCAGGCTTTCCTGCTGCCTTTAAACTCAAAACCACCCTTTCCCACTTGGCGCCGCGCCAGGCCCAAAAATGGCCATATGTCTGGAGATTGGTCCCACGCCCAAAGAGCCAGCAGGGAAAACTATGCCTTGCTCTAAAGCTCTTTGGGAACCGCTTGCGTAGCCCCACAGACCTGGGGGCTGCAGGCTTTCTTGCTGCCTTCAGCCTCAAAACCACCCTTTCCCACTTGGCGCCGCGCCTCGCACAAAAATGGCCATACGTCTGGAGATTGGTCCCACGCCCAAAGAGCCAGCAGGGAAAACTATGCCTTGTTCTAAAGCTCTTTGGGAACCGCTTGCGTAGCCCCATAGACCTGGGGGCTGCAGGCTTTCCTGCGCCTTAAACCTCTAAACCACCCTTTCCCACTTGGCGCCGCGCCAGGCACAAAAAGGGCCATACGTCTGGAGATTGGCCCCACGCCCAAAGAGCCAGCAGGGAAAATTATGCCTTGCTCTAAAGCTCTTTGGGAACCGCTTGCGTAGCCCCATAGACCTGGGGGCTGCAGGCTTTCCTGCGCCTTAAGCCTCTAAAGCACCCTTTCCCACTTGGCGCCGCGCCGGCACAGAAATGGCCATATGTCTGGGGATTGGTCCCACGCCCAAAGAGCCAGCAGGGAAAACTATGCCTTGCTCTAAAGCTCTTTGGGAACCGCTTGCGTAGCCCCACAGACCTGGGGGCTGCAGGCTTTCCTGCTGCCTTCAGCCTCAAAACCACCCCTTCCCACTGGGCGCCGCGCCAGGCCCAAAAATGGCCATATGTCTGGAGATTGGTCCCACGCCCAAAGAGCCAGCAGGGAAAATTATGCCTTGTTCTAAAGCTCTTTGGGAACCGCTTGCGTAGCCCCATAGACCTGGGGGCTGCAGACTTTCCTGCACCTTAAGCCTCAAAACCACCCTTTCCCACTTGGCGCCGCGCCAGGCACAGAAATGGCCATATGTCTGGAGATTGGTCCCACGCCCAAAGAGCCAGCAGGGAAAACTATGCCTTGTTCTAAAGCTCTTTGGGAACCGCTTGCGTAGCCCCATAGACCTGGGGGCTGCAGGATTTCCTGCGCCTTAAGCCTCAAAACCACCCTTTCCCACGTGGCGCCGCGCCGGCACAGAAATGGCCATATGTCTGGGGTTTGGTCCCACGCCCAAAGAGCCAGCAGGGAAAACTATGCCTTGTTCTAAAGCTCTTTGGGAACCGCTTGCGTAGCGCCACAGACCTGGGGGCTGCAGGCTTTCCTGCTGCCTTCAGCCTCAAACTACCCTTTCCCACTGGGCGCCGCGCCAGGACCTAAAATGGCCATATGTCTGGAGATTGGTCCCACGCCCAAAGAGCCAGCAGGTTAAACTATGCCTTGTTCTAAAGCTCTTTGGAAACCGCTCGCGTAGCCCCACAGACCTGGGGGCTGCAGGCTTTCCTGCACCTTAAGCCTCAAAACCACCCTTTCGCACTTGGCGCCGCGCCGGCACAGAAATGGCCGTATGTCTGGAGATTGGTCCCACGCCCAAAGAGCCAGCAGGGAAAACTATGCCTTGTTCTAAAGCTCTTTGGGAACCGCTTGCATAGCCCCACAGACCTGGGGGCTGCAGGCTTTCCTGCTGCCTTCAGCCTCAAAACCACCCTTTCCCACTTGGTGCCGCGCCTCGCACAAAAATGGCCATATGTCTGGAGATTGGTCCCACGCCCAAAGAGCCAGCAGGGAAAACTATGCCTTGTTCTAAAGCTCTTTGGGAACCGCTTACGTAGCCCCACAGACCTGGGGGCTGCAGGCTTTCCTGCTGCCTTTAAACTCAAAACCACCCTTTCCCACTGGGCGCCGCGCCAGGCCCAAAAATTGGCATATGTCTGGAGATTGGTCCCACGCCCAAAGAGCCAGCAGGGAAAATTATGCCTTGCTCTAAAGCTCTTTTGGAACCGCTTGCGTAGCCACACAGACCTGGGGGCTGCAGGCTTTCTTGCTGCCTTCAGCCTCAAAACCACCCTTTCCCACTTGGCGCCGCGCCTCGCACAAAAATGGCCATATGTCTGGAGATTGGTCCCACGCCCAAAGAGCCAGCAGGGAAAACTATGCCTTGCTCTAAAGCTTTTTGGGAACCGCTTGCGTAGCCCCATAGACCTGGGGCCTGCAGGCTTACCTGCTGACTTCAGCCTCAAAACCACCCTTTCCCACTTGGCGCCGCGCCAGGCACAGAAATGGCCATATGTCTGGGGATTGGTCCCACGCCCAAAGAGCCAGCAGGGAAAACTATGCCTTGTTCTAAAGCTCTTTGGGAACCGCTTGCGTAGCCCCATAGACCTGGGGGCTGCAGGCTTTCCTGCGCCTTAAGCCTCTAAACCACCCTTTCCCACTTGGCGCCGCGCCAGGCACAAAAATGGCCATATGTCTGGAGATTGGTCCCACGCCCAAAGAGCCAGCAGGGAAAATTATGCCTTGCTCTAAAGCTCTTTGGGAACCGCTTGCATAGCCCCACAGACCTGGGGGCTGCAGGCTTTCCTGCTGCCTTCAGCCTCAAACCACCCTTTCCCACTTGGCGCCGCGCCGGCACAGAAATGGCCATATGTCTGGAGATTGGTCCCACGCCCAAAGAGCCAGCAGGGAAAACTATGACTTGTTCTAAAGCTCTTTGGGAACCGCTTGCGTAGCGCCACAGACCTGGGGGCTGCAGGCTTTCCTGCTGCCTTCAGCCTCAAAACCACCCTTTCCCAGTGGGCGCCGCGCCAGGCACAAAAATGGCCATATGTCTGGAGATTGGTCCCACGCCCAAAGAGCCAGCAGGGAAAACTATGCCTTGTTCTAAAGCTCTTTGGAAACCGCTTGCGTAGCCCCACAGACCTGGGGGCTGCAGGCTTTCCTGCACCTTAAGCCTCAAAACCACCCTTTCCCACTTGGCGCCGCGCCGGCACAGAAATGGCCATATGTCTGGAGATTGGTCCCACGCCCAAAGAGCCAGCAGGGAAAACTATGCCTTGTTCTAAAGCTCTTTGGGAACCGCTTGCGTAGCCCCACAGACGTGGGGGCTGCAGGCTTTCCTGCTGCCTTCAGCCTCAAAACCACCCTTTCCCACTTGGCCCCGCGCCTCGCACAAAAATGGCCATATGTCTGGAGATTGGTCCCACGCCCAAAGAGCCAGCAGGGAAAACTATGCCTTGTTCTAAAGCTCTTTGGGAACCGCTTGCGTAGCCCCACAGACGTGGGGGCTGCAGGCTTTCCTGCTGCCTTTAAACTCAAAACCACCCTTTCCCACTTGGCGCCGCGCCAGGCACAAAAATGGCCATAGGTCTGGAGATTGGTTCCACGCCCAAAGAGCCAGCAGGGAAAATTATGCCTTGCTCTAAAGCTCTTTGGGAACCGCTTGCGTAGCCCCACAGACCTGGGGGCTGCAGGCTTTCTTGCAGCCTTCAGCCTCAAAACCACCCTTTCCCACTTGGCGCCGCGCCAGGCACAAAAATGGCCATATGTCTGGAGATTGGTCCCACGCCCAAAGAGCCAGCAGGGAAAATTATGCCCTGCTATAAAGCTATTTGGGAACCGCTTGCGTAGCCCCATAGACCTGGGGGCTGCAGGCTTTCCTGCGCCTTAAGCCTCAAACCCACCCTTTCCCATTTGGCGCCGCGCCGGCACAGAAATGGCCATACGTCTGGAGATTGGTCCCCCGCCCAAAGAGCCAGCCGGGAAAACTATGCCTTGTTCTAAAGCTCTTTGGGAACCGCTTGCGTAGCCCCACAGACGTGGGGGCTGCAGGCTTTCCTGCTGCCTTTAACCTCAAAACCACCCTTTCCCACTTGGCGCCGCGCAGGCCCAAAAATGGCCATATGTCTGGAGATTGGTCCCCCGCCCAAAGAGCCAGCAGGGAAAATTATGCCTTCCTCTAAAGCTCTTTGGGAACCGCTTGCGTAGCCCCATAGACCTGGGGCCTGCAGGCTTACCTGCTGCCTTCAGACTCAAAACCACCCTTTCCCACTTGGCGCCGCGCCAGGCACAAAAATGGCCATATGTCTGGGGATTGGTCCCACGCCCAAAGAGCCAGCAGGGAAAATTATGCCTTGTTCTAAAGCTCTTTGGGAACCGCTTGCATAGCCCCACAGACCTGGGGGCTGCAGGCTTTCCTGCTGCCTTCAGCCTCAAACCACCCTTTCCCACTTGGCGCCGCGCCGGCACAGAAATGGCCATATGTCTGGAGATTGGTCCCACGCCCAAAGAGCCAGCAGGGAAAACTATGACTTGTTCTAAAGCTCTTTGGGAACCGCTTGCGTAGCGCCACAGACCTGGGGGCTGCAGGCTTTCCTGCTGCCTTCAGCCTCAAAACCACCCTTTCCCAGTGGGCGCCGCGCCAGGCACAAAAATGGCCATATGTCTGGAGATTGGTCCCACGCCCAAAGAGCCAGCAGGGAAAACTATGCCTTGTTCTAAAGCTCTTTGGAAACCGCTTGCGTAGCCCCACAGACCTGGGGGCTGCAGGCTTTCCTGCACCTTAAGCCTCAAAACCACCCTTTCCCACTTGGCGCCGCGCCGGCACAGAAATGGCCATATGTCTGGAGATTGGTCCCACGCCCAAAGAGCCAGCAGGGAAAACTATGCCTTGTTCTAAAGCTCTTTGGGAACCGCTTGCGTAGCCCCACAGACGTGGGGGCTGCAGGCTTTCCTGCTGCCTTCAGCCTCAAAACCACCCTTTCCCACTTGGCCCCGCGCCTCGCACAAAAATGGCCATATGTCTGGAGATTGGTCCCACGCCCAAAGAGCCAGCAGGGAAAACTATGCCTTGTTCTAAAGCTCTTTGGGAACCGCTTGCGTAGCCCCACAGACGTGGGGGCTGCAGGCTTTCCTGCTGCCTTTAAACTCAAAACCACCCTTTCCCACTTGGCGCCGCGCCAGGCCCAAAAATGGCCATAGGTCTGGAGATTGGTTCCACGCCCAAAGAGCCAGCAGGGAAAATTATGCCTTGCTCTAAAGCTCTTTGGGAACCGCTTGCGTAGCCCCACAGACCTGGGGGCTGCAGGCTTTCTTGCAGCCTTCAGCCTCAAAACCACCCTTTCCCACTTGGCGCCGCGCCAGGCACAAAAATGGCCATATGTCTGGAGATTGGTCCCACGCCCAAAGAGCCAGCAGGGAAAATTATGCCCTGCTATAAAGCTATTTGGGAACCGCTTGCGTAGCCCCATAGACCTGGGGGCTGCAGGCTTTCCTGCGCCTTAAGCCTCAAACCCACCCTTTCCCATTTGGCGCCGCGCCGGCACAGAAATGGCCATACGTCTGGAGATTGGTCCCCCGCCCAAAGAGCCAGCCGGGAAAACTATGCCTTGTTCTAAAGCTCTTTGGGAACCGCTTGCGTAGCCCCACAGACGTGGGGGCTGCAGGCTTTCCTGCTGCCTTTAACCTCAAAACCACCCTTTCCCACTTGGCGCCGCGCAGGCCCAAAAATGGCCATATGTCTGGAGATTGGTCCCCCGCCCAAAGAGCCAGCAGGGAAAATTATGCCTTCCTCTAAAGCTCTTTGGGAACCGCTTGCGTAGCCCCATAGACCTGGGGCCTGCAGGCTTACCTGCTGCCTTCAGACTCAAAACCACCCTTTCCCACTTGGCGCCGCGCCAGGCACAAAAATGGCCATATGTCTGGGGATTGGTCCCACGCCCAAAGAGCCAGCAGGGAAAATTATGCCTTGCTCTACAGCTCTTTGGGAACCGCTTGCGTAGCCCCATAGACGTGGGGGCTGCAGGCTTTCCTGCGCCTTAAGCCTCAAAACCACCCTTTCACACTTGGCGCCGCGCCAGGCACAAAAATGGCCATATGTCTGGAGATTGGCCCCACGCCCAAAGAGCCAGCAGGGAAAATTATGCCTTGCTCTAAAACTCTTTGGGAACCGCTTGCGTAGCCCCACAGACCTGGGGGCTGCAGGCTTTGCTGCTGCCTTCAGCCTCAAAACCACCCTTTCCCACATGGCGCCGCGCCAGGCACAAAAATGGCCATATGTCTGGAGATTGGTCCCACGCCCAAAGAGCCAGCAGGGAAAACTATGCCTTGTTCTAAAGCTCTTTGGGAACCGCTTGCGTAGCCCCACAGACCTGGGGGCTGCAGGCTTTCCTGCTGCCTTTAATCTCAAAACCACCCTTTCCCACTTGGCGCCGCGCCAGGCACAAAAATGGCCATATGTCTGGAGATTGGTCCCCCGCCCAAAGAGCCAGCAGGGAAAATTATGCCTTGTTCTAAAGCTCTTTGGGAACCGCTTGCGTAGCCGCATAGACCTGGGGCCTGCAGGCTTTCCTGCGCCTTAAGCCTCAAAACCACCCTTTCTCAGTTGGCGCCGCGCCAGGCACAAAAATGGCCATATGTCTGGAGATTGGTCCCACGCCCAAAGAGCCAGCAGGGAAAATTATGCCTTGTTCTAAAACTGTTTGGAAACCGCTTGTGTAGCTGCATAGACCTGGGGGCTGCAGGCTTTCCTGTGCCTTAAGCCTCAAAACCACCCTTTCCCACTTGGCGCCGCGCCAGGCACAAATATGGCCATATGTCTCGAGATTGGTCCCCTCCCAAAGAGCCAGCAGGGAAAACTATGCCTTGCTATAAAGCTCTTTGGGAACCGCTTGCGTAGCCCCACAGACCTGGGGGCTGCAGGCTTTCTTGCTACCTTCAGCCTCAAAGACACCCTTTCCCACTTGGCGCCGCGCCTCGCACAAAAATGGCCATACGTCTGGAGATTGGTCCCACGCCCAAAGAGCCAGCAGGGAAAACTATGCCTTGCTCTAAAGCTCTTTGGGAACCGCTTGCGTAGCCCCATAGACCTGGGGCCTGCAGGCGTACCTGCTGACTTCAGCCTCAAAACCACTCTTTCCAACTTGGCGCCGCGCCAGGCCCAAAAATGGCCATATGTCTGGAGATTGGTCCCACGCCCAAAGAGCCAGCAGGGAAAACTATGCCTTGTTCTAAAGCTCTTTGGGAACCGCTTGCAGAGCCCCATAGACCTGGGGGCTGCAGGCTTTCCTGCGCCTTAAGCCTCAAAACCACCCTTTCCCACTGGGCGCCGCGCCAGGCACAAAAATGGCCATATGTCTGGAGATTGGCCCCACGCCCAAAGAGCCAGCAGGGAAAATTATGCCTTGTTCTAAAGCTCTTTGGGAATCGCTTGCGTAGCCCCATAGACCTGGGGGCTGCAGGCTTTCCTGCGCCTTAAGCCTCAAAACCACCCTTTCCCACTGGGCGCCGTGCCAGGCACAAAAATGGCCATATGTCTGGAGATTGGTCCCACGCCCAAAGAGCCAGCAGGGAAAACTATGCCTTCCTCTAAAGCTCTTTGGGAACCGCTTGCGTAGCCCCACAGACGTGGGCGCTGCAGGCTTTCCTGCTGCCTTTAAACTCAAAACCACCCTTTCTCACTTGGCGCCGCGCCAGGCACAAAAATGGCCATATGTCTGGAGATTGGTCCCACGCCCAAAGAGCCAGCAGGGAAAATTATGCCTTGTTCTAAAACTGTTTGGAAACCGCTTGTGTAGCTGCATAGACCTGGGGGCTGCAGGCTTTCCTGCTGCCTTCAGCCTCAAAACCACCCTTTCCCACTGGGCGCCGCGCCAGGCCCAAAAATGGCCATATGTCTGGAGATTAGTCCCACGCCCAAAGAGCCAGCAGGGAAAACTATGCCTTGCTATAAAGATCTTTGGAAACCGCTTGCATAGCCCCACAGACCTGGGGGCTGCAGGCTTTCCTGCTGCCTTCAGCCTCAAAACCACCCTTTCCCACTTGGTGCCGCGCCTCGCACAAAAATGGCCATATGTCTGGAGATTGGTCCCACGCCCAAAGAGCCAGCAGGGAAAATTATGCCTTGTTCTAAAGCTCTTTGGGAACCGCTTGCGTAGCCCCACAGACCTGGGGCCTGCAGGCTTTCTTGCTGCCTTCAGCCTCAAAACCACCCTTTCCCACTTGGCGCCGCGCCTCGCACAAAAATGGCCATACGTCTGGAGATTGGTCCCACGCCCAAAGAGCCAGCAGGGAAAACTATGCCTTGCTCTAAAGCTCTTTGGGAACCGCTTGCGTAGCCCCATAGACCTGGGGCCTGCAGGCTTACCTGCTGACTTCAGCCTCAAAACCACTCTTTCCCACTTGGCGCCGCGCCAGGCACAAAAATGGCCATATGTCTGGAGATTGGTCCCACGCCCAAAGAGCCAGCAGGGAAAACTATGCCTTGTTCTAAAGCTCTTTGGGAACCGCTTGCGTAGCCCCATAGACCTGGGGGCTGCAGGCTTTCCTGCGCCTTAAGCCTCAAAACCACCCTTTCCCACTGGGCACCGCGCCAGGCACAAAAATGGCCATATGTCTGGAGATTGGCCCCACGCCCAAAGAGCCAGCAGGGAAAATTATGCCTTGTTCTAAAGCTCTTTGGGAATCGCTTGCGTAGCCCCATAGACCTGGGGGCTGCATGCTTTCCTGCGCCTTAAGCCTCAAAACCACCCTTTCCCACGTGGCGCCGCGCCTCGCACAAAAATGGCCATATGTCTGGAGATTGGCCCCACGCCCAAAGAGCCAGCAGGGAAAATTATGCCTTGCTCTAAAGCTCTTTGGGAACCGCTTGCGTAGCCCCACAGACGTGGGGGCTGCAGGCTTTCCTGCTGCCTTCAGCCTCAAAACCACCCTTTCCCACTAGGCGCCGCGCCAGGCACAAAAATGGCCATAGGTCTGGAGATTGGTCCCACGCCCAAAGAGCCAGCAGGGAAAATTATGCCTTGCTCTAAAGCTCTTTGGGAACCGCTTGCGTAGCCCCACAGACGTGGGGGCTGCAGGCTTTCCTGCTGCCTTCAGCCTCAAAACCACCCTTTCCCACTTGGCGCCGCGCCAGGAACAAAAATGGCCATATGTCTGGAGATTGGTCCCACGCCCAAAGAGCCAGCAGGGAAAACTATGCCTTGTTCTAAAGCTCTTTGGAAACCGCTTGTGTAGCCGCATAGACCTGGGGGCTGCAAGCTTTCCTGCGCCTTAAGCCTCAAAACCACCCTTTCCCACTTGGCGCCGCGCCAGGCACAAAAATGGCCATATGTCTGGAGATTGGTCCCCCGCCCAAAGAGCCAGCAGGGAAAACTATGCCTTGCTCTAAAGGTATTTGGGAACCGCTTGCGTAGCCCCACAGACGTGGGGGCTGCAGGCTTTCCTGCTGCCTTCAGCCTCAAAACCACCCTTTCCCACTTGGCCCCGCGCCTCGCACAAAAATGGCCATATGTCTGGAGATTGGTCCCACGCCCAAAGAGCCAGCAGGGAAAACTATGCCTTGCTATAAAGCTCTTTGGGAATCGCTTGCATAGCCCCACAGACCTGGGGGCTGCAGGCTTTCCTGCTGCCTTCAGCCTCAAAACCACCATTTCCCACTTGGCACCGCGCCAGGCACAAAAATGGCTATATGTCTGGAGATTGGTCCCACGCCCAACGAGCCAGCAGGGAAAATTATGCCTTGTTCTAAAGCTCTTTGGGAACCGCTTGAGTAGCCCCATAGACCTGGGGCCTGCAGGCTTACCTGCTGCCTTCAGCCTCAAAACCACCCTTTCCTACTTGGCGCCGTGCCAGGCACAAAAATGGCCATATGTCTGGGGATTGGTCCCCCTCCCAAAGAGCCAGCAGGGAAAACTATGCCTTGCTCTAAAGCTCTTTGGGAACCGCTTGCGTAGCCCCATAAACCTGGGGGCTGCAGGCTTTCCTGCTGCCTTCAGCCTCAAAACCACCCTTTCCCACTTGGCCCCGCGCCTCGCACAAAAATGGCCATATGTCTGGGGATTGGTCCCACGCCCAAAGAGCCAGCAGGGAAAACTATGCCTTGCTCTAAAGCTCTTTGGGAACCGCTTGCGTAGCCGCATAGACCTGGGGCCTGCAGGCTTTCCTGCGCCTTAAGCCTCAAAACCACCCTTTCCCACTTGGCGCCGCGCCAGGCACAAAAATGGCCATATGTCTGGAGATTGGTCCCACGCCCAAAGAGCCAGCAGGGAAAACTATGCCTTCCTCTAAAGCTCTTTGGGAACCGCTTGCGTAGCCCCACAGACGTGGGCGCTGCAGGCTTTCCTGCTGCCTTTAAACTCAAAACCACCCTTTCTCACTTGGCGCCGCGCCAGGCACAAAAAATGGCCATATGTCTGGAGATTGGTCCCACGCCCAAAGAGCCAGCAGGGAAAATTATGCCTTGTTTTAAAACTGTTTGGAAACCGCTTGTGTAGCTGCATAGACCTGGGGGCTGCAGGCTTTCCTGCGCCTTAAGCCTCAAAACCACCCTTTCCCACTTGGCGCCGCGCCAGGCACAAATATGGCCATATGTCTGGAGATTGGTCCCCCTCCCAAAGAGCCAGCAGGGAAAACTATGCCTTGCTCTAAAGCTCTTTGGGAACCGCTTGCGTAGCCCCACAGACCTGGGGGCTGCAGGCTTTCCTGCTGCCTTCAGCCTCAAAACCACCCTTTCCCACTTGGCCCCGCGCCTCGCACAAAAATGGCCATATGTCTGGAGATTGGTCCCACGCCAAACGAGGCAGCAGGGAAAATTATGCCTTGTTCTAAAGCTCTTTGGGAACTGCTTGCGTAGCCCCATAGACCTGGGGCCTGCAGGCTTACCTGCTGCCTTCAGCCTCAAAACCACCCTTTCCCACTTGGCGCCGTGCCTGGCACAAAAATGGCCATATGTCTGGGGATTGGTCCCCCGCCCAAAGAGCCAGCAGGGAAAACTATGCCTTGCTCTAAAGCTCTTTGGGAACCGCTTGCGTAGCCGCATAGACCTGGGGGCTGCAGGCTTTCCTGCGCCTTTAGCCTCAAAACCACCCTTTCCCACTTGACGCCGCGCCAGGCACAAAAATGGCCATATGTCTGGAGATTGGTCCCACGCCCAAAGAGCCAGCAGGGAAAGCTATGCCTTGCTCTAAAGCTCTTTGGGAACCGCTTGCGTAGCCCCTCAGACGTGGGGGCTGCAGGCTTTCCTGCTGCCTTCAGCCTCAAAACCACCCTTTCCCACTTGGCCCCGCGCCTCTCACAAAAATGGCCATATGTCTGGGGATTGGTCCCACGCCCAAAGAGCCAGCAGGGAAAACTATGCCTTGCTCTAAAGCTCTTTGGGAACCGCTTGCGTAGCCCCACAGACCTGGGGCCTGCAGGCTTTCCTGCGCCTTAAGCCTCAAAACCACCCTTTCTCAGTTGGCGCCGCGCCAGGCACAAAAATGGCCATATGTCTGGAGATTGGCCCCACGCCCAAAGAGCCAGCAGGGAAAATTATGCCTTGTTCTAAAACTCTTTGGAAACCGCTTGTGTAGCCGCATAGACCTGGGGGCTGCAGGCTTTCCTGCGCCTTAAGCCTCATAACCACCCTTTCCCACTTGGCGCCGCGCCAGGCACAAAAATGGCCATATGTCTGGAGATTGGTCCCACGCCCAAAGAGCCAGCAGGGAAAACTATGCCTTGTTCTAAAGCTCTTTGTAAACCGCTTGCGTAGCCCCACAGACCTGGGGCCTGCAGGCTTTCCTGCACCTTAAGCCACAAAAAAACCCTTTCCCACTTGGTGCCGCGCCTCGCACAAAAATGGCCATATGTCTGGAGATTGGTCCCACGCCCAAAGAGCCAGCAGGGAAAACTATGCCTTGCTCTAAAGCTCTTTGGGAACTGCTTGCGTAGCCCCACAGACGTGGGGGCTGCAGGCTTTCCTGCTGCCTTTAAACTCAAAACCACCCTTTCCCACTTGGCGCCGCACCAGGCCCAAAAATGGCCATATGTCTGGAGATTGGCCCCACGCCCAAAGAGCCAGCAGGGAATATTATGCCTTGCTCTAAAGCTCTTTTGGAACCGCTTGCGTAGCCCCACAGACCTGGGGCCTGCAGGCTTTCCTGCTGCCTTTAAACTCAAAACCACCCTTTCCCACTTGGCGCCACGCCAGGCCCAAAAATGGCCATAAGTCTGGAGATTGGCCCCACGCCCAAAGAGCCAGAAGGGAATATTATGCCTTGCTCTAAAGCTCTTTGGGAACCGCTTGCGTAGCCCCACAGACCTGGGGGCTGCAGGCTTTCTTGCTGCCTTCAGCCTCAAAACCACCCTTTCCCACTTGGCGCCGCGCCAGGCACAAAAATGGCCATACGTCTGGAGATTGGTCCCACGCCCAAAGAGCCAGCAGGGAAAACTATGCCTTGCTCTAAAGCTCTTTGGGAACCGCTTGCGTAGCCCCATAGACCTGGGTGCTGCAGGCTTTCCTGCGCCTTAAGCCTCAAAACCACCCTTTCCCACGTGGCGCCGCGCCAGGCACAAAAATGGCCATATGTCTGGAGATTGGCCCCACGCCCAAAGAGCCAGCAGGGAAAATTATGCCTTGTTCTAAAGCTCTTTGGGAACTGCTTGCGTAGCCCCAGAGACCTGGGGGCTGCAGGCTTTCCTGCTGCCTTTAAACTCAAAACCACCCTTTCCCACGTGGCGCTGCGCCAGGCACAAAAATGGCCATATGTCTGGAGATTGGTCCCACGCCCAACGAGCCAGCAGGGAAAATTATGCCTTGCTCTAAAGCTCTTTGGGAACCGCTTGCGTAGCCCCATAGACCTGGGGCCTGCAGGCTTACCTGCTGCCTTCAGCCTCAAAACCACCCTTTCCCACTTGGCGCCGCGCCAGGCACAAAAATGGCCATATGTCTGGAGATTGGTCCCACGCCCAAAGAGCCACAAGGGAAAATTATGCCTTGCTCTAAAGCTCTTTGGGAACCGCTTGCGTAGCCCCATAGACGTGGGGCCTGCAGGCTTTCCTGCGCCTTAAGCCTCAAAACCACCCTTTCCCACGTGGCGCCGCGCCAGGCACAAAAATGGCCATATGTCTGGAGATTGGCCCCACGCCCAAAGAGCCAGCAGGGAAAATTATGCCTTGCTCTAAAGCTCTTTGGGAACTGCTTGCGTAGCCCCACAGACCTGGGGGCTGCAGGCTTTCCTGCTGCCTTTAAACTCAAAACCACCCTTTCCCACGTGGCGCTGCGCCAGGCACAAAAATGGCCATATGTCTGGAGATTGGTCCCACGCCCAACGAGCCAGCAGGGAAAATTATGCCTTGTTCTAAAGCTCTTTGGGAACTGCTTGCGTAGCCCCATAGACCTGGGGCCTGCAGGCTTACCTGCTGACTTCAGCCTCAAAACCACCCTTTCCCACTTGGCGCCGCACCAGGCAGAAAAATGGCCATATGTCTGGAGATTGGTCCCACGCCCAAAGAGCCAGCAGGGAAAACTATGCCTTGCTCTAAAGCTCTTTGGGAACCGCTTGCGTAGCCCCACAGACGTGGGGGCTGCAGGCTTTCCTGCTGCCTTCAGCCTCAAAACCACCCTTTCCCACTTGGCCCCGCGCCTCGCACAAAAATGGCCATATGGCTGGAGATTGGTCCCACGCCCATAGAACCAGCAGGGAAAACTATGCCTTGCTATAAAGCTCTTTGGGAACCGCTTGCATAGCCCCACAGACGTGGGGGCTGCAGGCTTTCCTGCTGCCTTCAGCCTCAAAACCACCCTTTCCCACTTGGCGCCGCGCCAGGCACAAAAATGGCCATATGTCTGGAGATTGGTCCCACGCCCAACGAGCCAGCAGGGAAAATTATGCCTTGTTCTAAAGCTCTTTGGGAACTGCTTGAGTAGCCCCATAGACCTGGGGCCTGCAGGCTTACCTGCTGCCTTCAGCCTCAAAACCACCCTTTCCCACTTGGCGCCGCGCCAGGCACAAAAATGGCCATATGTCTGGGGATTGGTCCCACGCCCAAAGAGCCAGCAGGGAAAACTATGCCTTGCTCTAAAGCTCTTTGGGAACCGCTTGCGTAGCCCCACAGACCTGGGGGCTGCAGGCTTTCCTGCACCTTAAGCCTCAAAACCACCCTTTCCCACTTGGTGCCGCGCCTCGCACAAAAATGGCCATATGTCTGGAGATTGGTCCCCCGCCCAAAGAGCCAGCAGGGAAAACTATGCCTTGCTCTAAAGCTCTTTGGGAACCGCTTGCGTAGCCCCACAGACGTGGGGGCTGCAGGCTTTCCTGCTGCCTTTAAACTCAAAAAAACCCTTTCCCACTTGGCGCCGCGCCAGGCACAAAAATGGCCATATGTCTGGAGATTGGTCCCACGCCCAACGAGCCAGCAGGGAAAATTATGCCTTGCTCTAAAGCTCTTTGGGAACCGCTTGCATAGCCCCACAGACCTGGGGGCTGCAGGCTTTCCTGCTGCCTTCAGCCTCAAAACCACCCTTTCCCACTTGGCACCGCGCCAGGCACAAAAATGGCCATATGTCTGGAGATTGGTCCCACGCCCAACGAGCCAGCAGGGAAAATTATGCCTTGTTCTAAAGCTCTTTGGGAACTGCTTGAGTAGCCCCATAGACCTGGGGCCTGCAGGCTTACCTGCTGCCTTCAGCCTCAAAACCACCCTTTCCCACTTGGCGCCGTGCCAGGCACAAAAATGGCCATATGTCTGGGGATTGGTCCCACGCCCAAAGAGCCAGCAGGGAAAACTATGCCTTGCTCTAAAGCTCTTTGGGAACCGCTTGCGTAGCCGCATAGACCTGGGGGCTGCAGGCTTTCCTGCGCCTTAAGCCTCAAAACCACCCTTTCCCACTTGGCGCCGCGCCAGGCACAAAAATGGCCATATGTCTGGAGATTGGTCCCACGCCCAAAGAGCCAGCAGGGAAAATTATGCCTTGCTCTAAAGCTCTTTGGGAACCGCTTGCGTAGCCCCACAGACATGGGGGCTGCAGGCTTTCCTGCTGCCTTCAGCCTCAAAACCACCCTTTCCCACTTGGCGCCGCGCCAGGCCCAAAAATGGCCATATGTCTGGAGAGTGGTCCCCCGCCCAAAGAGCCAGCAGGGAAAATTATGCCTTGTTCTAAAGCTGTTTGGAAACCGCTTGCGTAGCCCCACAGACCTGGGGGCTGCAGGCTTTCCTGCACCTTAAGCCACAAAACCACCCTTTCCCACTTGGTGCCGCGCCTCGCACAAAAATGGCCATATGTCTGGAGATTGGTCCCACGCCCAAAGAGCCAGCAGGGAAAACTATGCCTTGCTCTAAAGCTCTTTGGGAACCGCTTGCGTAGCCCCACAGACGTGGGGGCTGCAGGCTTTCCTGCTGCCTTTAAACTCAAAACAACCCTTTCCCACTTGGCGCCGCGCCAGGCACAAAAATGGCCATATGTCTGGATATTGGTCCCACGCCCAAAGAGCCAGCAGGGAAAATTATGCCTTGTTCTAAAGCTCTTTGGGAACCGCTTGCGTAGCCCCACAGACCTGGGGGCTGCAGGCTTTCCTGCTGCCTTCAGCCTCAAAACCACCCTTTCCCACTTGGCACCGCGCCAGGCACAAAAATGGCCATATGTCTGGAGATTGGTCCCACGCCCAACGAGCCAGCAGGGAAAATTATGCCTTGTTCTAAAGCTCTTTGGGAACTGCTTGAGTAGCCCCATAGACCTGGGACCTGCAGGCTTACCTGCTGCCTTAAGCCTCAAAACCACCCTTGCCCACTTGGCGCCGCGCCAGGCACAAAAATGGCCATATGTCTGGAGATTGGCCCCACGCCCAAAGAGCCAGCAGGGAAAATTATGCCTTGCTCTAAAGCTCTTTGGGAACCGCTTGCGTAGCCCCACAGACATGGGGGCTGCAGGCTTTCCTGCTGCCTTCAGCCTCAAAACCACCCTTTCCCACTGGGCGCCGCGCCAGGCCCAAAAATGGCCATATGTCTGGAGATTGGTCCCACGCCCAAAGAGCCAGCAGGGAAAACTATGCCTTGTTCTAAAGCTGTTTGGAAACCGCTTGCGTAGCCCCACAGACCTGGGGGCTGCAGGCTTTCCTGCACCTTAAGCCACAAAACCACCCTTTCCCACTTGGTGCCGCGCCTCGCACAAAAATGGCCATATGTCTGGAGATTGGTCCCACGCCCAAAGAGCCAGCAGGGAAAACTATGCCTTGCTCTAAAGCTCTTTGGGAACCGCTTGCGTAGCCCCACAGACGTGGGGGCCGTAGGCTTTCCTGCTGCCTTTAAACTCAAAACCACCCTTTCCCACTTGGCTCCGCGCCAGGCACAAAAATGGCCATATGTCTGGAGATTGGCCCCACGCCCAAAGAGCCAGCAGGGAAAATTATGCCTTGCTCTAAAGCTCTTTGGGAACCGCTTGCGTAGCCCCACAGACGTGGGGGCTGCAGGCTTTCCTGCTGCCTTAAGCCTCAAAACCACCCTTTCCCACTTGGCGCCTCGCCAGGCCCAAAAATGGCCATATGTCTGGAGATTGGTCCCAGGCCCAAAGAGCCAGCAGGGAAAACTATGCCTTGCTCTAAAGCTCTTTGGGAACCGCTTGCGTAGCCCCACAGACCTGGGGGCTGCAGGCTTTCCTGCACCTTAAGCCTCAAAACCACCCTTTCCCACTTGGTGCCGCGCCTCGCACAAAAATGGCCATATGTCTGGAGATTGGTCCCACGCCCAAAGAGCCAGCAGGGAAAACTATGCCTTGCTCTAAAGCTCTTTGGGAACCGCTTGCGTAGCCCCACAGACCTGGGGGCTGCAGGCTTTCCTGCTGCCTTTAAACTCAAAACCACCCTTTCCCACTTGGCGCCTCGCCAGCCCCAAAAATGGCCATATGTCTGGAGATTGGTCCCAGGCCCAAAGAGCCAGCAGGGAAAACTATGCCTTGCTCTAAAGCTCTTTGGGAACCGCTTGCGTAGCCCCACAGACCTGGGGGCTGCAGGCTTTCCTGCACCTTAAGCCTCAAAACCACCCTTTCCCACTTGGTTCCGCGCCTCGCACAAAAATGGCCATATGTCTGGAGATTGGTCCCACGCCCAAAGAGCCAGCAGGGAAAACTATGCCTTGCTCTAAAGCTCTTTGGGAACCGCTTGCGTAGCCCCACAGACGTGGGGGCTGCAGGCTTTCCTGCTGCCTTTAAACTCAAAACCACCCTTTCCCACTTGGCGCCGCGCCAGGCCCAAAAATGGCCATATGTCTGGAGATTGGTCCCACGCCCAAAGAGCCAGCAGGGAAAATTATGCCTTGCTCTAAAGCTCTTTGGGAACCGCTTGCGTAGCCCCACAGACCTGGGGGCTGCAGGCTTTCCTGCTGCCTTCAGCCTCAAAACCACCCTTTCCCACTTGGCACCGCGCCTCGCACAAAAATGGGCTTATGTCTGGGGATTGGTCCCACGCCCAAAGAGCCAGCAGGGAAAACTATGCCTTGTTCTAAAGCTCTTTGGGAACCGCTTGCGTAGCCCCACAGACCTGGGGGCTGCAGGCTTTCCTGCTGCCTTCAGCCTCAAAACCACCCTTTCCCACTTGGCGCCGCACCAGGCCCAAAAATGGCCATATGTCTGGAGATTGGTCCCACGCCCAAAGAGCCAGCAGGGAAAATTATGCCTTGCTCTAAAGCTCTTTGGGAACCGCTTGCGTAGCCCCACAGACCTGGGGACTGCAGGCTTTCTTGCTGCCTTCAGCCTCAAAACCACCCTTTCCCACTTGGCGCCGCGCCTCGCACAAAAATGGCCATATGTCTGGAGATTGGCCCCACGCCCAAAGAGCCAGCAGGGAAAATTATGCCTTGCTCTAAAGCTCTTTGGGAACCGCTTGCGTAGCCCCACAGACCTGGGGGCTGCAGGCTTTCCTGCTGCCTTCAGCCTCAAAACCACCCTTTCCCACTTGGCACCGCGCCTCGCACAAAAATGGGCATATGTCTGGGGATTGGTCCCACGCCCAAAGAGCCAGCAGGGAAAACTATGCCTTGTTCTAAAGCTCTTTGGGAACCGCTTGCGTAGCCCCACAGACCTGGGGGCTGCAGGCTTTCCTGCTGCCTTTAAAGTCAAAACCACACTTTCCCACTTGGCGCCGCGCCAGGCCCAAAAATGGCCATATGTCTGGAGATTGGTCCCACGCCCAAAGAGCCAGCAGGGAAAATTATGCCTTGCTCTAAAGCTCTTTGGGAACCGCTTGCGTAGCCCCACAGACCTGGGGACTGCAGGCTTTCTTGCTGCCTTCAGCCTCAAAACCACCCTTTCCCACTTGGCGCCGCGCCTCGCACAAAAATGGCCATACGTCTGGAGATTGGTCCCACGCCCAAAGAGCCAGCAGGGAAAACTATGCCTTGCTCTAAAGCTATTTGGGAACCGCCTGCATAGCCCCATAGACCTGGGGCCTGCAGGCTTTCCTGCTGCCTTCAGCCTCAAAACCACCCTTTCCCACTGGGCGCCGCGCCAGGCACAAAAATGGCCATATGTCTGGGGATTGGTCCCACGTCCAAAGAGCCAGCAGGGAAAATTATGCCTTGTTCTAAAGCTCTTTGGGAACCGCTTGCAGAGCCCCATAGACCTGGGGGCTGCAGGCTTTCCTGCGCCTTAAGCCTCAAAACCACCCTTTCCCACTTGGCACCGCGCCAGGCACAAAAATGGCCATATGTCTGGAGATTGGCCCCACGCCCAAAGAGCCAGCAGGGAAAATTATGCCTTGCTCTAAAGCTCTTTGGGAACCGCTTGCGTAGCCCCACAGACCTGGGGGCTGCAGGCTTTCCTGCTGCCTTCAGCTTCAAAACCACCCTTTCCCACTGGGCTCCGCGCCAGGCACAGAAATGGCCATATCTCTGGAGATTGGTCCCACGCCCAAAGAGCCAGCAGGGAAAACTATGCCTTGCTCTAAAGCTCTTTGGGAACCACTTGCGTAGCGCCACAGACCTGGGGGCTGCAGGCTTTCCTGCTGCCTTCAGCCTCAAAACCACCCTTTCCCACTGGGCGCTGCGCCTCGAACAAAAATGGCCATATGTCTGGAGATTGGTCCCCTGCCCAAAGAGCCAGCAGGGAAAACTATGCCTTGTTCTAAAGCTCTTTTGGAACCGCTTGCATAGCCCCACAGACCGGGGGCCTGCAGGCTTTCCTGCTGCCTACAGCGTCAAAACCACCCTTTCCCACTTGGCGCGGCGCCAGGCCCAAAAATGGCCATATGTCTGGAGACTGGTTCCACGCCCAAAGAGCCAGCAGGGAAAATTATGCCTTGCTCTAAAGCTCTTTGGGAACCGCTTGCATAGCCCCACAGACCTGGGGCCTGCAGGCTTTCCTGCTGCCTTCAGCCTCAAAACCACCCTTTCCCACTTGGCGCCGCGCCAGGCACAAAAATGGCCATATGTCTGGAGATTGGTCCCACGCCCAAAGAGCCAGCAGGGAAAAATATGCCTTGCTCTAAAGCTCTTTGGGAACCGCTTGCGTAGCCGCATAGACCTGGGGGCTGCAGGCTTTCCTGCGCCTTAAGCCTCAAAACCACCCTTTCCCACTTGGCTCCGCGCCAGGCACAAAAATGGCCATATGTCTGGAGATTGGCCCCACGCCCAAAGAGCCAGCAGGGAAAATTATGCCTTGCTCTAAAGCTCTTTGGGAACCGCTTGCGTAGCCCCACAGACGTGGGGGCTGCAGGCTTTCTTGCTGCCTTCAGCCTCAAAACCACCCTTTCCCACTTGGCGCCGCGCCTCGCACAAAAATGGCCATACGTCTGGAGATTGGTCCCACGCCCAAAGAGCCAGCAGGGAAAACTATGCCTTGCTCTAAAGCTATTTGGGAACCGCTTGCGTAGCCCCATAGACCTGGGGCCTGCAGGCTTACCTGCTGACTTCAGCCTCAAAACCACCCTTTCCCACTTGTCGCCGCGCCAGGCACAAAAATGGCCATATGTCTGGGGATTGGTCCCACGCCCAAAGAGCCAGCAGGGAAAATTATGCCTTGTTCTAAAGCTCTTTGGGAACCGCTTTCAGAGCCCCATAGACCTGGGGGCTGCAGGCTTTCCTGCGCCTTAAGCCTCAAAACCACCCTTTCCCACGTGGCACCGCGCCAGGCACAAAAATGGCCATATGTCTGGAGATTGGCCCCACGCCCAAAGAGCCAGCAGGGAAAATTATGCCTTGCTCTAAAGCTCTTTGGGAACCGCTTGCGTAGCCCCACAGACCTGGGGGCTGCAGGCTTTCCTGCTGCCTTCAGCTTCAAAACCACCCTTTCCCACTGGGCTCCGCGCCAGGCACAGAAATGGCCATATGTCTGGAGATTGGTCCCACGCCCAAAGAGCCAGCAGGGAAAACTATGCCTTGCTCTAAAGCTCTTTGGGAACCACTTGCGTAGCGCCACAGACCTGGGGGCTGCAGGCTTTCCTGCTGCCTTCAGCCTCAAAACCACCCTTTCCCACTGGGCGCTGCGCCTCGAACAAAAATGGCCATATGTCTGGAGATTGGTCCCCTGCCCAAAGAGCCAGCAGGGAAAACTATGCCTTGTTCTAAAGCTCTTTTGGAACCGCTTGCATAGCCCCACAGACCGGGGGCCTGCAGGCTTTCCTGCTGCCTACAGCGTCAAAATCACCCTTTTCCACTTGGCGCCGCGCCAGGCACAAAAATGGCCATATGTCTAGAGATTGGTCCCACGCCCAAAGAGCCTTCAGGGAAAATTATGCCTTGCTCTAAAGCTCTTTGGGAACCGCTTGCGTAGCCCCAGAGACCTGGGGGCTGCAGGCTTTCTTGCTGCCTTCAGCCTCAAAAGCACCCTTTCCCACTTGGCGCGGCGCCAGGCCCAAAAATGGCCATATGTCTGGAGACTGGTTCCACGCCCAAAGAGCCAGCAGGGAAAATTATGCCTTGCTCTAAAGCTCTTTGGGAACCGCTTGCATAGCCCCACAGACCTGGGGCCTGCAGGCTTTCCTGCTGCCTTCAGCCTCAAAACAACCCTTTCCCACTTGGCGCCGCGCCAGGCACAAAAATGGCCATATGTCTTGGGATTGGTCCCACGCCCAAAGAGCCAGCAGGGAAAACTATGCCTTGCTCTAAAGCTCTTTGGGAACCGCTTGCGTAGCCCCACAGACCTGGGGGCTGCAGGCTTTCCTGCTGCCTTCAGCCTCAAAACCACCCATTCCCACTTGGCGCCGTGCCAGGCACAAAAATGGCCATATGTCTGGAGATTGGCCCCACGCCCAAAGAGCCAGCAGGGAAAACTATGCCTTGCTCTAAAGCTCTTTGGGAACCGCTTGCGTAGCCCCACAGACCTGGGGCCTGCAGGCTTTCCTGCTGCCTACAGCCTCAAAACCACCCTTTCCCACTTGGCTCCGCGCCAGGCCCAAAAATGGCCATATGTCTGGAGATTGGTCCCACGCCCAAAGAGCCTTCAGGGAAAATTATGCCTTGTTCTAAATCTCTTTGGGAACCGCTTGCGTAGCCCCAGAGACCTGGGGGCTGCAGGCTTTCCTGCTGCCTTCAGCCTCAAAACCACCCTTTCCCACTTGGCGCCGCGCCAGGCACAAAAATGGCCATATGTCTGGAGATTGGTCCCACGCCCAAAGAGCCAGAAGGGAAAATTATGCCTTGCTCTAAAACTCTTTGGAAACCGCTTGTGTAGCCGCATAGACCTGGGGGCTGCAGGCTTTCCTGCGCCTTAAGCCTCAAAACCACCCTTTCCCACTTGGCGCCGCGCCAGGCACAAAAATGGCCATATGTCTGGGGATTGGTCCCACGCCCAAAGAGCCAGCAGGGAAAACTATGCCTTGCTCTAAAGCTCTTTGGGAACCGCTTGCGTAGCCGCATAGACCTGGGGGCTGCAGGCTTTCCTGCGCCTTAAGCCTCAAAACCACCCTTTCCCACTTGGCGCCGCGCCAGGCACAAAAATGGCCATCTGTCTGGAGATTGGTCCCACGCCCAAAGAGCCAGCAGGGAAAACTATACCTTGCTCTAAAGGTATTTGGGAACCGCTTGCGTAGCCCCACAGACCTGGGGGCTGCAGGCTTTCCTGCTGCCTTCAGCCTCAAAACCACCCTTTCCCACTAGGCGCCGCGCCAGGCACAGAAATGGCCATATGTCTGGAGATTGGTCCCACGCCCAAAGAGCCAGCAGGGAAAACTATGCCTTGCTCTAAAGCTCTTTGGGAACCGCTTGCGTAGCCCCACAGACCTGGGGGCTGCAGGCTTTCCTGCTGCCTTCAGCCTCAAAACCACCCTTTCCCACTTGGCGCCGCGCCAGGCACAAAAATGGCCATATGTCTGGAGATTGGTCCCACGCCCAATGAGCCAGCAGGGAAAACTATGCCTTGCTCTAAAGCTCTTTGGGAACCGCTTGCGTAGCCCCACAGACCTGGGGGCTGCAGGCTTTCCTGCTGCCTTTAAACTCAAAACCACCCTTTCCCACTGGGCGCCGCGCCAGGCCGAAAAATGGCCATATGTCTGGAGATTGGTCCCACGCCCAAAGAGCCAGCAGGGAAAACTATGCCTTGTTCTAAAGCTCTTTGGGAACCGCTTGCGTAGCCCCACAGACGTGGGGCCTGCAGGCTTTCCTGCTGCCTTTAACCTCAAAATCACCCTTTCCCACTTGGCGCCGCGCCAGGCACAAAAATGGCCATATGTCTGGAGATTGGTCCCCCGCCCAAAGAGCCAGCAGGGAAAATTATGCCTTGCTCTAAAGGTATTTGGGAACCGCTTGCGTAGCCCCACAGACCTGGGGGCTGCAGGCTTTCCTGCTGCCTTCAGCCTCAAAACCACCCTTTCCCACTTGGCGCCGCGCCAGGCCCAAAAATGGCCATATATCTGGAGATTGGTCCCACGCCCAAAGAGCCAGCAGGGAAAATTATGCCTTGTTCTAAAGCTCATTGGGAACCGCTTGCGTAGCCCAATAGACCTGGGGCCTGCAGGCATTCCTGCTGCCTTCAGCCTCAAAACCACCCTTTCCCACTTGGCCCCGCTCCTCGCACGAAAATGGCCATATGTCTGGAGATTGGTCCCACGCCCAAAGAGCCAGCAGGGAAAACTATGCCTTGTTCTAAAGCTCTTTGGGAACCGCTTGCGTAGCCCCACAGACCTGGGGGCTGCAGGCTTTCCTGCTGCCTTCAGCCTCAAAACCACCCTTTCCCACTTGGCGCCGTGCCTCGCACAAAAATGGCCATATGTCTGGAGATTGGTCCCACGCCCAAAGAGCCAGCAGGGAAAATTATGCTTTGATCTAAAGCTCTTTGGGAACCGCTTGCGTAGCCGCATAGACCTGGGGCCTGCAGGCTTTCCTGCTGCCTTCAGCCTCAAAACCACCCTTTCCCACTTGGTGCCGCGCCAGGCACAAAAATGGCCATATGTCTGGAGATTGGTCCCACGCCCAAAGAGCCAGCAGGGAAAATTATGCCTTGCTCTAAAGCTCTTTGGGAACCGCTTGCGTAGCCCCATAGACCTGGGGGCTGCAGGCTTTCCTGCGCCTTAAGCCTCAAAACCACCCTTTCCCACGTGGCACCGCGCCAGGCACAAAAATGGCCATATGTCTGGAGATTGGTCCCACGCCCAAAGAGCCAGCAGGGAAAACTATGCCTTGCTCTAAAGCTCTTTGGGAACCACTTGCGTAGCGCCACAGACCTGGGGGCTGCAGGCTTTCCTGCTGCCTTCAGCCTCAAAACCACCCTTTCCCACTGGGCGCTGCGCCTCGAACAAAAATGGCCATATGTCTGGAGATTGGTCCCCTGCCCAAAGAGCCAGCAGGGAAAACTATGCCTTGTTCTAAAGCTCTTTTGGAACCGCTTGCATAGCCCCACAGACCGGGGGCCTGCAGGCTTTCCTGCTGCCTACAGCGTCAAAATCACCCTTTTCCACTTGGCGCCGCGCCAGGCCCAAAAATGGCCATATGTCTAGAGATTGGTCCCACGCCCAAAGAGCCAGCAGGGAAAACTATGCCTTGCTCTAAAGCTCTTTGGGAACCGCTTGCGTAGCCCCAGAGACCTGGGGGCTGCAGGCTTTCCTGCTGCCTTCAGCCTCAAAACCACCCATTCCCACTTGGCGCCGCGCCAGGCACAAAAATGGCCATATGTCTGGAGATTGGTCCCACGCCCAAAGAGCCAGAAGGGAAAATTATGCCTTGCTCTAAAACTCTTTGGAAACCGCTTGTGTAGCCGCATAGACCTGGGGCCTGCAGGCTTTCCTGCGCCTTAAGCCTCAAAACCACCCTTTCCCACTTGGCGCCGCGCCTCGCACAAAAATGGCCATATGTCTGGGGATTGGTCCCACGCCCAAAGAGCCAGCAGGGAAAACTATGCCTTGCTCTAAAGGTATTTGGGAACCGCTTGCGTAGCCCCACAGACCTGGGGGCTGCAGGCTTTCCTGCTGCCTTCAGCCTCAAAACCACCCTTTCCCACTAGGCGCCGCGCCAGGCACAGAAATGGCCATATGTCTGGAGATTGGTCCCACGCCCAAAGAGCCAGCAGGGAAAACTATGCCTTGCTCTAAAGCTCTTTGGGAACCGCTTGCGTAGCCCCACAGACCTGGGGGCTGCAGGCTTTCCTGCTGCCTTCAGCCTCAAAACCACCCTTTCCCACTTGGCCCCGCGCCTCGCACAAAAATGGCCATATGTCTGGAGATTGGCCCCACGCCCAAAGAGCCAGCAGGGAAAATTATGCCTTGCTCTAAAGCTCTTTGGGAACCGCTTGCGTAGCCCCACAGACCTGGGGCCTGCAGGCTTTCCTGCTGCCTACAGCCTCAAAACCACCCTTTCCCACTTGGCTCCGCGCCAGGCCCAAAAATGGCCATATGTCTGGAGATTGGTCCCACGCCCAAAGAGCCTTCAGGGAAAATTATGCCTTGTTCTAAATCTCTTTGGGAACCGCTTGCGTAGCCCCAGAGACCTGGGGGCTGCAGGCTTTCCTGCTGCCTTCAGCCTCAAAACCACCCATTCCCACTTGGCGCCGCGCCAGGCACAAAAATGGCCATATGTCTGGAGATTGGTCCCACGCCCAAAGAGCCAGAAGGGAAAATTATGCCTTGCTCTAAAACTCTTTGGAAACCGCTTGTGTAGCCGCATAGACCTGGGGCCTGCAGGCTTTCCTGCGCCTTAAGCCTCAAAACCACCCTTTCCCACTTGGCGCCGCGCCAGGCACAAAAATGGCCATATGTCTGGGGATTGGTCCCACGCCCAAAGAGCCAGCAGGGAAAACTATGCCTTGCTCTAAAGCTCTTTGGGAACCGCTTGCGTAGCCGCATAGACCTGGGGGCTGCAGGCTTTCCTGCGCCTTAAGCCTCAAAACCACCCTTTCCCACTTGGCGCCGCGCCAGGCACAAAAATGGCCATATGTCTTGGGATTGGTCCCACGCCCAAAGAGCCAGCAGGGAAAACTATGCCTTGCTCTAAAGCTCTTTGGGAACCGCTTGCGTAGCCCCACAGACCTGGGGGCTGCAGGCTTTCCTGCTGCCTTCAGCCTCAAAACCACCCTTTCCCACTAGGCGCCGCGCCAGGCACAGAAATGGCCATATGTCTGGAGATTGGTCCCACGCCCAAAGAGCCAGCAGGGAAAACTATGCCTTGCTCTAAAGCTCTTTGGGAACCGCTTGCGTAGCCCCACAGACCTGGGGGCTGCAGGCTTTCCTGCTGCCTTCAGCCTCAAAACCACCCTTTCCCACTTGGCGCCGCGCCAGGCACAAAAATGGCCATATGTCTGGAGATTGGTCCCACGCCCAATGAGCCAGCAGGGAAAACTATGCCTTGCTCTAAAGCTCTTTGGGAACCGCTTGCGTAGCCCCACAGACCTGGGGGCTGCAGGCTTTCCTGCTGCCTTTAAACTCAAAACCACCCTTTCCCACTGGGCGCCGCGCCAGGCCGAAAAATGGCCATATGTCTGGAGATTGGTCCCACGCCCAAAGAGCCAGCAGGGAAAACTATGCCTTGCTCTAAAGCTCTTTGGGAACCGCTTGCGTAGCCCCTCAGATGTGGGGGCTGCAGGCTTTCCTGCTGCCTTTAACCTCAAAATCACCCTTTCCCACTTGGCGCCGCGCCAGGCACAAAAATGGCCATATGTCTGGAGATTGGTCCCCCGCCCAAAGAGCCAGCAGGGAAAATTATGCCTTGCTCTAAAGGTATTTGGGAACCGCTTGCGTAGCCCCACAGACCTGGGGGCTGCAGGCTTTCCTGCTGCCTTCAGCCTCAAAACCACCCTTTCCCACTTGGCGCCGCGCCAGGCACAAAAATGGCCATATGTCTGGAGATTGGTCCCACGCCCAAAGAGCCAGCAGGGAAAATTATGCCTTGTTCTAAAGCTCATTGGGAACCGCTTGCGTAGCCCCATAGACCTGGGGCCTGCAGGCATTCCTGCTGCCTTCAGCCTCAAAACCACCCTTTCCCACTTGGCCCCGCGCCTCGCACAAAAATGGCCATATGTCTGGAGATTGGTCCCACGCCCAAAGAGCCAGCAGGGAAAACTATGCCTTGTTCTAAAGCTCTTTGGGAACCGCTTGCGTAGCCCCACAGACCTGGGGGCTGCAGGCTTTCCTGCTGCCTTCAGCCTCAAAACCACCCTTTCCCACTTGGCGCCGCGCCTCGCACAAAAATGGCCATATGTCTGGAGATTGGTCCCACGCCCAAAGAGCCAGCAGGGAAAATTATGCTTTGATCTAAAGCTCTTTGGGAACCGCTTGCGTAGCCGCATAGACCTGGGGCCTGCAGGCTTTCCTGCTGCCTTCAGCCTCAAAACCACCCTTTCCCACTTGGTGCCGCGCCAGGCACAAAAATGGCCATATGTCTGGAGATTGGTCCCACGCCCAAAGAGCCAGCAGGGAAAATTATGCCTTGCTCTAAAGCTCTTTGGGAACCGCTTGCGTAGCCCCAGAGACCTGGGGGCTGCAGGCTTTCCTGCGCCTTAAGCCTCAAAACCACCCTTTCCCACGTGGCACCGCGCCAGGCACAAAAATGGCCATATGTCTGGAGATTGGCCCCACGCCCAAAGAGCCAGCAGGGAAAATTATGCCTTGCTCTAAAGCTCTTTGGGAACCGCTTGCGTAGCCACACAGACCTGGGGGCTGCAGGCTTTCCTGCTGCCTTCAGCTTCAAAACCACCCTTTCCCACTGGGCTCCGCGCCAGGCACAGAAATGGCCATATGTCTGGAGATTGGTCCCACGCCCAAAGAGCCAGCAGGGAAAACTATGCCTTGCTCTAAAGCTCTTTGGGAACCACTTGCGTAGCGCCACAGACCTGGGGGCTGCAGGCTTTCCTGCTGCCTTCAGCCTCAAAACCACCCTTTCCCACTGGGCGCTGCGCCTCGAACAAAAATGGCCATATGTCTGGAGATTGGTCCCCTGCCCAAAGAGCCAGCAGGGAAAACTATGCCTTGTTCTAAAGCTCTTTTGGAACCGCTTGCATAGCCCCACAGACCGGGGGCCTGCAGGCTTTCCTGCTGCCTACAGCGTCAAAATCACCCTTTTCCACTTGGCGCCGCGCCAGGCCCAAAAATGGCCATATGTCTAGAGATTGGTCCCACGCCCAAAGAGCCAGAAGGGAAAATTATGCCTTGCTCCAAAGCTCTTTGGGAACCGCTTGCGTAGCCCCACAGACCTGGGGGCTGCAGGCTTTCTTGCTGCCTTCAGCCTCAAAAGCACCCTTTCCCACTTCACGCGGCGCCAGGCCCAAAAATGGCCATATGTCTGGAGACTGGTTCCACGCCCAAAGAGTCAGCAGGGAAAATTATGCCTTGTTCTAAATCTCTTTGGGAACCGCTTGCGTAGCCCCAGAGACCTGGGGGCTGCAGGCTTTCCTGCGCCTTAAGCCTCAAAACCACCCTTTCCCACTTGGCGCCGCGCCAGGCACAAAAATGGCCATATGTCTGGGGATTGGTCCCACGCCCAAAGAGCCAGCAGGGAAAACTATGCCTTGCTCTAAAGCTCTTTGGGAACCGCTTGCGTAGCCGCATAGACCTGGGGGCTGCAGGCTTTCCTGCGCCTTAAGCCTCAAAACCACCCTTTCCCACTTGGCGCCGCGCCAGGCACAAAAATGGCCATATGTCTGGAGATTGGTCCCACGCCCAAAGAGCCAGCAGGGAAAACTATGCCTTGCTCTAAAGGTATTTGGGAACCGCTTGCGTAGCCCCACAGACCTGGGGGCTGCAGGCTTTCCTGCTGCCTTCAGCCTCAAAACCACCCTTTCCCACTAGGCGCCGCGCCAGGCACAGAAATGGCCATATGTCTGGAGATTGGTCCCACGCCCAAAGAGCCAGCAGGGAAAACTATGCCTTGCTCTAAAGCTCTTTGGGAACCGCTTGCGTAGCCCCACAGACCTGGGGGCTGCAGGCTTTCCTGCTGCCTTCAGCCTCAAAACCACCCTTTCCCACTTGGCGCCGCGCCAGGCACAAAAATGGCCATATGTCTGGAGATTGGTCCCACGCCCAATGAGCCAGCAGGGAAAACTATGCCTTGCTCTAAAGCTCTTTGGGAACCGCTTGCGTAGCCCCACAGACCTGGGGGCTGCAGGCTTTCCTGCTGCCTTTAAACTCAAAACCACCCTTTCCCATTGGGCGCCGCGCCAGGCCGAAAAATGGCCATATGTCTGGAGATTGGTCCCACGCCCAAAGAGCCAGCAGGGAAAACTATGCCTTGTTCTAAAGCTCTTTGGGAACCGCTTGCGTAGCCCCACAGACGTGGGGGCTGCAGGCTTTCCTGCTGCCTTTAACCTCAAAATCACCCTTTCCCACTTGGCGCCGCGCCAGGCACAAAAATGGCCATATGTCTGGAGATTGGTCCCCCGCCCAAAGAGCCAGCAGGGAAAATTATGCCTTGCTCTAAAGGTATTTGGGAACCGCTTGCGTAGCCCCACAGACCTGGGGGCTGCAGGCTTTCCTGCTGCCTTCAGCCTCAAAACCACCCTTTCCCACTTGGCGCCGCGCCAGGCACAAAAATGGCCATATGTCTGGAGATTGGTCCCACGCCCAAAGAGCCAGCAGGGAAAATTATGCCTTGCTCTAAAGCTCTTTGGGAACCGCTTGCGTAGCCCCATAGACCTGGGGCCTGCAGGCATTCCTGCTGCCTTCAGCCTCAAAACCACCCTTTCCCACTTGGTGCCGCGCCTCGCACAAAAATGGCCATATGTCTGGAGATTGGTCCCACGCCCAAAGAGCCAGCAGGGAAAACTATGCCTTGTTCGAAAGCTCTTTGGGAACCGCTTGCGTAGCCCCACAGACCTGGGGGCTGCAGGCTTTCCTGCTGCCTTCAGCCTCAAAACCACCCTTTCCCACTTGGCGCCGCGCCTCGCACAAAAATGGCCATATGTCTGGAGATTGGTCCCACGCCCAAAGAGCCAGCAGGGAAAATTATGCTTTGATCTAAAGCTCTTTGGGAACCGCTTGCGTAGCCGCATAGACCTGGGGCCTGCAGGCTTTCCTGCTGCCTTCAGCCTCAAAACCACCCTTTCCCACTTGGTGCCGCGCCAGGCACAAAAATGGCCATATGGCTGGAGATTGGTCCCACGCCCAAAGAGCCAGCAGGGAAAATTATGCCTTGCTCTAAAGCTCTTTGGGAACCGCTTGCGGAGCCCCACAGACCTGGGGGCTGCAGGCTTTCCTGCTGCCTTCAGCCTCAAAACAACCCTTTCCCACTTGGCGCCGCGCCAGGCACAAAAATGGCCATATGTCTGGAGATTGGTCCCACGCCCAAAGAGCCAGCAGGGAAAACTATGCCTTGCTCTAAAGCTCTTTGGGAACCGCTTGCGTAGCCACACAGACCTGGGGGCTGCAGGCTTTCCTGCTGCCTTCAGCCTCAAAACCACCCATTCCCACTTGGCGCCGTGCCAGGCACAAAAATGGCCATATGTCTGGAGATTGGCCCCACGCCCAAAGAGCCAGCAGGGAAAACTATGCCTTGCTCTAAAGCTCTTTGGGAACCGCTTGCGTAGCCCCACAGACCTGGGGGCTGCAGGCTTTCCTGCTGCCTTCAGCCTCAAAACCACCCATTCCCACTTGGCGCCGCGCCAGGCACAAAAATGGCCATATGTCTGGAGATTGGTCCCACGCCCAAAGAGCCAGAAGGGAAAATTATGCCTTGCTCTAAAACTCTTTGGAAACCGCTTGTGTAGCCGCATAGACCTGGGGCCTGCAGGCTTTCCTGCGCCTTAAGTCTCAAAACCACCCTTTCCCACTTGGCGCCGCGCCAGGCACAAAAATGGCCATATGTCTGGGGATTGGTCCCACGCCCAAAGAGCCAGCAGGGAAAACTATGCCTTGCTCTAAAGCTCTTTGGGAACCGCTTGCGTAGCCCCACAGACCTGGGGGCTGCAGGCTTTCCTGCGCCTTAAGCCTCAAAACCACCCTTTCCCACTTGGCGCCGCGCCAGGCACAAAAATGGCCATATGTCTGGAGATTGGTCCCACGCCCAAAGAGCCAGCAGGGAAAACTATGCCTTGCTCTAAAGGTATTTGGGAACCGCTTGCGTAGCCCCACAGACCTGGGGGCTGCAGGCTTTCCTGCTGCCTTGAGCCTCAAAACCACCCTTTCCCACTAGGCGGCGCGCCAGGCACAGAAATGGCCATATGTCTGGAGATTGGTCCCACGCCCAAAGAGCCAGCAGGGAAAACTATGCCTTGCTCTAAAGCTCTTTGGGAACCGCTTGCGTAGCCCCATAGACCTGGGGCCTGCAGGCATTCCTGCTGCCTTCAGCCTCAAAACCACCCTTTCCCACTTGGCCCCGCGCCTCGCACAAAAATGGCCATATGTCTGGAGATTGGTCCCACGCCCAAAGAGCCAGCAGGGAAAACTATGCCTTGTTCTAAAGCTCTTTGGGAACCGCTTGCGTAGCCCCACAGACCTGGGGGCTGCAGGCTTTCCTGCTGCCTTCAGCCTCAAAACCACCCTTTCCCACTTGGCGCCGCGCCTCGCACAAAAATGGCCATATGTCTGGAGATTGGTCCCACGCCCAAAGAGCCAGCAGGGAAAATTATGCTTTGATCTAAAGCTCTTTGGGAACCGCTTGCGTAGCCGCATAGACCTGGGGCCTGCAGGCTTTCCTGCTGCCTTCAGCCTCAAAACCACCCTTTCCCACTTGGTGCCGCGCCAGGCACAAAAATGGCCATATGTCTGGAGATTGGTCCCACGCCCAAAGAGCCAGCAGGGAAAATTATGCCTTGCTCTAAAGCTCTTTGGGAACCGCTTGCGGAGCCCCACAGACCTGGGGGCTGCAGGCTTTCCTGCTGCCTTCAGCCTCAAAACAACCCTTTCCCACTTGGCGCCGCGCCAGGCACAAAAATGGCCATATGTCTTGGGATTGGTCCCACGCCCAAAGAGCCAGCAGGGAAAACTATGCCTTGCTCTAAAGCTCTTTGGGAACCGCTTGCGTAGCCACACAGACCTGGGGGCTGCAGGCTTTCCTGCTGCCTTCAGCCTCAAAACCACCCATTCCCACTTGGCGCCGTGCCAGGCACAAAAATGGCCATATGTCTGGAGATTGGCCCCACGCCCAAAGAGCCAGCAGGGAAAACTATGCCTTGCTCTAAAGCTCTTTGGGAACCGCTTGCGTAGCCCCACAGACCTGGGGCCTGCAGGCTTTCCTGCTGCCTACAGCCTCAAAACCACCCTTTCCCACTTGGCTCCGCGCCAGGCCCAAAAATGGCCATATGTCTTGAGATTGGTCCCACGCCCAAAGAGCCTTCAGGGAAAATTATGCCTTGTTCTAAAGCTCTTTGGGAACCGCTTGCGTAGCCCCAGAGACCTGGGGGCTGCAGGCTTTCCTGCTGCCTTCAGCCTCAAAACCACCCATTCCCACTTGGCGCCGCGCCAGGCGCAAAAATGGCCATATGTCTGGAGATTGGTCCCACGCCCAAAGAGCCAGAAGGGAAAATTATGCCTTGCTCTAAAACTCTTTGGAAACCGCTTGTGTAGCCGCATAGACCTGGGGCCTGCAGGCTTTCCTGCGCCTTAAGCCTCAAAACCACCCTTTCCCACTTGGCGCCGCGCCAGGCACAAAAATGGCCATATGTCTGGGGATTGGTCCCACGCCCAAAGAGCCAGCAGGGAAAACTATGCCTTGCTCTAAAGCTCTTTGGGAACCGCTTGCGTAGCCGCATAGACCTGGGGGCTGCAGGCTTTCCTGCGCCTTAAGCCTCAAAACCACCCTTTCCCACTTGGCGCCGCGCCAGGCACAAAAATGGCCATATGTCTGGAGATTGGTCCCACGCCCAAAGAGCCAGCAGGGAAAACTATGCCTTGCTCTAAAGGTATTTGGGAACCGCTTGCGTAGCCCCACAGACGTGGGGGCTGCAGGCTTTCCTGCTGCCTTCAGCCTCAAAACCACCCTTTCCCACTAGGCGCCGCGCCAGGCACAGAAATGGCCATATGTCTGGAGATTGGTCCCACGCCCAAAGAGCCAGCAGGGAAAACTATGCCTTGCTCTAAAGCTCTTTGGGAACCGCTTGCGTAGCCCCACAGACCTGGGGGCTGCAGGCTTTCCTGCTGCCTTCAGCCTCAAAACCACCCTTTCCCACTTGGCGCCGCGCCAGGCACAAAAATGGCCATATGTCTGGAGATTGGTCCCACGCCCAATGAGCCAGCAGGGAAAACTATGCCTTGCTCTAAAGCTCTTTGGGAACCGCTTGCGTAGCCCCACAGACCTGGGGGCTGCAGGCTTTCCTGCTGCCTTTAAACTCAAAACCACCCTTTCCCACTGGGCGCCGCGCCAGGCCGAAAAATGGCCATATGTCTGGAGATTGGTCCCACGCCCAAAGAGCCAGCAGGGAAAATTATGCCTTGCTCTAAAGCTCTTTGGGAACCGCTTGCGTAGCCCCATAGACCTGCGGCCTGCAGGCATTCCTGCTGCCTTCAGCCTCAAAACCACCCTTTCCCACTTGGCCCCGCGCCTCGCACAAAAATGGCCATATGTCTGGAGATTGGTCCCACGCCCAAAGAGCCAGCAGGGAAAATTATGCTTTGATCTAAAGCTCTTTGGGAACCGCTTGCGTAGCCGCATAGACCTGGGGCCTGCAGGCTTTCCTGCTGCCTTCAGCCTCAAAACCACCCTTTCCCACTTGGTGCCGCGCCAGGCACAAAAATGGCCATATGTCTGGAGATTGGTCCCACGCCCAAAGAGCCAGCAGGGAAAATTATGCCTTGCTCTAAAGCTCTTTGGGAACCGCTTGCGGAGCCCCACAGACCTGGGGGCTGCAGGCTTTCCTGCTGCCTTCAGCCTCAAAACCACCCTTTCCCACTTGGCGCCGCGCCAGGCACAAAAATGGCCATATGTCTGGAGATTGGTCCCACGCCCAAAGAGCCAGCAGGGAAAACTATGCCTTGCTCTAAAGCTCTTTGGGAACCGCTTGCGTAGCCCCACAGACCTGGGGGCTGCAGGCTTTCCTGCTACCTTCAGCCTCAAAACCACCCTTTCCCACTTGGCCCCGCGCCTCGCACAAAAATGGCTATATGTCTGGAGATTGGTCCCACGCCCAAAGAGCCAGCAGGGAAAACTATGCCTTGCTCTAAAGCTATTTGGGAACCGCTTGCGTAGCCCCACAGACCTGGGGGCTGCAGGCTTTCCTGCTACCTTCAGCCTCAAAACCACCCTTTCCCACTTGGTGCCGCGCCTCGCACAAAAATGGCCATATGTCTGGAGACTGGTCCCACGCCCAAAGAGCCAGCAGGGAAAACTATGCCTTGCTCTAAAGCTCTTTGGGAACCGCTTGCGTAGCCCCATAGACGTGGGGGCTGCAGGCTTTCCTGCTGCCTTTAAACTCAAAACCACCCTTTCCCACTGGGCGCCGCGCCAGGCCCAAAAATGGCCATATGTCTGGAGATTGGTCCCACGCCCAAAGAGCCAGCAGGGAAAACTATGCCTTGTTCTAAAGCTCTTTGGGAACCGCTTGCGTAGCCCCACAGACCTGGGGGCTGCAGGCTTTCCTGCTGCCTTTAACCTCAAAACCACCCTTTCCCACTTGGCGCCGCGCCTCGCACAAAAATGGCCATATGTCTGGAGATTGGTCCCCCGCCCAAAGAGCCAGCAGGGAAAATTATGCTTTGACCTAAAGCTCTTTGGGAACCGCTTGCGTAGCCCCACAGACCTGGGGCCTGCAGGCTTTCCTGCTGCCTTCAGCCTCAAAACCACCCTTTCCCACTTGGTGCCGCGCCAGGCACAAAAATGGCCATATGTCTGGAGATTGGTCCCACGCCCAAAGAGCCAGCAGGGAAAATTATGCCTTGCTATAAAGCTCTTTGGGAACCGCTTGCGTAGCCCCACAGACCTGGGGCCTGCAGGCTTTCCTGCTGCCTTCAGCCTCAAGACCACCCTTTCCCACTTGGCGCCGCGCCAGGCACAAAAATGGCCATATGTCTGGAGATTGGTCCCACGCCCAAAGAGCCAGCAGGGAAAACTATGCCTTGTTCTAAAGCTCTTTGGGAACCGCTTGGGTAGCGCCACAGACCTGGGGCCTGCAGGCATTCCTGCTGCCTTCAGCCTCAAAACCACCCTTTCCCACTTGGCCCCGCGCCTCGCACAAAAATGGCCATATGTCTGGAGATTGGTCCCACACCCAAAGAGCCAGCAGGGAAAACTATGCCTTGCTCTAAAGCTCTTTGGGAACCGCTTGCGTAGCCCCACAGACCTGGGGGCTGCAGGCTTTCCTGCTACCTTCAGTCTCAAAACCACCCTTTCCCACTTGGCCCCGCGCCTCGCACAAAAATGGCCATATGTCTGGAGATTGGTCCCACGCCCAAAGAGCCAGCAGGGAAAACTATGCCTTGCTCTAAAGCTCTTTGGGAACCGCTTGCGTAGCCCCACAGACCTGGGGGCTGCAGGCTTTCCTGCTACCTTCAGTCTCAAAACCACCCTTTCCCACTTGGCCCCGCGCCTCGCACAAAAATGGCCATATGTCTGGAGATTGGTCCCACGCCCAAAGAGCCAGCAGGGAAAACTATGCCTTGCTCTAAAGCTATTTGGGAACCGCTTGCGTAGCCCCACAGACGTGGGGGCTGCAGGCTTTCCTGCTGCCTTTAAACTCAAAACCACCCTTTCCCACTGGGCGCCGCGCCAGGCACAAAAATGGCCATATGTCTGGAGATTGGTCCCACGCCCAAAGAGCCAGCAGGGAAAACTATGCCTTGTTCTAAAGCTCTTTGGGAACCGCTTGCGTAGCCCCACAGACGTGGGGGCTGCAGGCTTTCCTGCTGCCTTTAACCTCAAAACCACCCTTTCCCACTTGGCGCCGCGCCAGGCACAGAAATGGCCATATGTCTGGAGATTGGTCCCACGCCCAAAGAGCCAGCAGGGAAAACTATGCCTTGCTCTAAAGCTCTTTGGGAACCGCTTGCGTAGCCCCACAGACCTGGGGGCTGCAGGCTTTCCTGCTGCCTTCAGCCTCAAAACCACCCTTTCCCACTTGGCGCCGCGCCAGGCACAAAAATGGCCATATGTCTGGAGATTGGTCCCACGCCCAAAGAGCCAGCAGGGAAAATTATGCCTTCTTCTAAAACTCTTTGGAAACCGCTTGTGTAGCCGCATAGACCTGGGGCCTGCAGGCTTTCCTGCGCCTTAAGCGTCAAAACCACCCTTTCCCACTTGGTGCCGCGCCAGGCACAAAAATGGCCATATGTCTGGAGATTGGTCCCATGCCCAAAGAGCCAGCAGGGAAAAATATGCCTTGCTCTAAAGCTCTTTGGGAACCGCTTGCATAGCCCCACAGACCTGGGGGCTGCAGGCTTTCCTGCTGCCTTCAGCCTCAAAACCACCCTTTCCCACTTGGCGCCGAGCCAGGCACAAAAATGGCCATATGTCTGGAGATTGGTCCCACGCCCAAAGAGCCAGCAGGGAAAACTATGCCTTGTTCTAAAGCTCTTTGGAAAGCGCTTGCGTAGCCCCACAGACCTGGGGGCTGCAGGCTTTCCTGCACCTTAAGCCTCAAAACAACCCTTTCCCACTTGGCGCCGCGCCGGCACAGAAATGGCCATATGTCTGGAGATTGGTCCCACGCCCAAAGAGCCAGCAGGGAAAACTGTGCCTTGTTCTAAATCTCATTGGGAACCGCTTGCATAGCCCCACAGACGTGGGGCCTGCAGGCTTTCCTGCTGCCTTCAGCCTCAAAACCACCCTTTCCCACTTGGTGCCGCGCCAGGCACAAAAATGGCCATATGTCTGGAGATTGGTCCCACGCCCAGAGAGCCAGCAGGGAAAACTATGCCTTGTTCTAAAGCTCTTTGGGAACCGCTTGCGTAGCGCCACAGACCTGGGGGCTGCAGGATTTCCTGCTGCCTTCAGCCTCAAAACCACCCTTTCCCACTGGGCTCCGCGCCAGGCACAGAAATGGCCATATGTCTGGAGATTGGTCCCACGCCCAAAGAGCCAGCAGGGAAAATTATGCCTTGCTCTAAAGCTCTTTGGGAACCGCTTGCGTAGCCCCACAGACGTGGGGCCTGCAGGCTTACCTGCTGCCTTCAGCCTCAAGACTACCCTTTCCCACTGGGCGCCGCGCCAGGCACAAAAATGGCCATATGTCTGGAGATTGGTCCCACGCCCAAAGAGCCAGCAGGGAATATTATGCCTTGCTCTAAAGCTCTTTGGGAACCGCTTGCGTAGCCCCACAGACCTGGGGGCTGCAGGCTTCCCTGCTGCCTTTAAACTCAAAACCACCCTTTCCCACTTGGCTCCGCACCAGGCACAAAAATGGCCATATGTCTGGAGATTGGTCCCACGCCCAAAGAGCCAGCAGGGAAAACTATGCCTTGTTCTAAAGCTCTTTGGGAACCGCTTGCGTAGCCCCACAGACGTGGGGGCTGCAGGCTTTCCTGCTGCCTTTAAACTCAAAACCACCCTTTCCCACTGGGCTCCGCGCCAGGCACAAAAATGGCCATATGTCTGGAGATTGGTCCCACGCCCAAAGAGCCAGTAGGGAAAACTATGCCTTGCTCTAAAGCTCTTTGGGAACCGCTTGCGTAGCCCCACAGACCTGGGTCCTGCAGGCTTTCCTGCTGCCTTCAGCCTCAAAACCACCCTTTCCCACTTGGCGCCGCACCAGGCACAAAAATGGCCATATGTCTGGAGATTGGTTCCACGCCCAAAGAGCCAGCTGGGAAAACTATGCCTTGTTCTAAAGCTCTTTGGGAACCGCTTGCTTAGCACCACAGACCTGGGGGCTGCAGGCTTACCTGCTGCCTTCAGCCTCAAAACCACCCTTTCCCACTTGGCGCCGCGCCAGGCACAAATATGGCCATATGTCTGGACATTGGTCCCCCTCCCAATGAGCCAGCAGGGAAAACTATGCCTTGCTCTAAAGCTCTTTGGGAACCGCTTGCGTAGCCCCACAGACCTGGGGCCTGCAGGCTTTCCTGCTGCCTTCAGCCTCAAAACCACCCTTGCCCACTTGGTGCCGCGCCTCGCACAAAAATGGCCATACGTCTGGAGATTGGTCCCACGCCCAAAGAGCCAGCAGGGAAAACTATGCCTTGTTCTAAAGCTCTTTGGGAACCGCTTGCATAGCCCCACAGACCTGGGGGCTGCAGGCTTTCCTGCTGCCTTCAGCCTCAAAACCACCCTTTCCCACTTGGCGCCGCGCCAGGCACAAAAATGGCCATATGTCTGGAGATTGGTCCCACGCCCAAAGAGCCAGCAGGGAAAATTATGCCTTGCTATAAAGCTCTTTGGGAACCGCTTGCGTAGCCCCATAGACCTGGGGGCTGCAGGCTTTCCTGCGCCTTAAGCCTCAAAACCACCCTTTCCCACTTGGCGCCGCGCCAGGCACAAAAATGGCCATATGTCTGGAGATTGGTCCCACGCCCAAAGAGCCAGCAGGGAATACTATGCCTTGTTCTAAAGCTCTTTGGAAAGCGCTTGCGTAGCGCCACAGACGTGGGGGCTGCAGGCTTTCCTGCTGCCTTCAGCCTCAAAACCACCCTTTCCCACTTGGCACCGCGCCAGGCACAAAAATGGCCATATGTCTGGAGATTGGTCCCACGCCCAAAGAGCCAGCAGGGAAAACTATGCCTTGCTCTAAAGCTCTTTGGGAACCGCTTGCGTAGCCCCACAGACCTGGGGCCTGCAGGCTTTCCTGCTGCCTTCAGCCTCAAAACCACCCTTTCCCACTTGGCGCCGCGCCAGGCACAAATATGGCCATATGTCTGGACATTGGTCCCACGCCCAAAGAGCCAGCAGGGAAAATTATGCCTTGCTCTAAAGGTATTTGGGAACCGCTTGCGTAGCCCCACAGACCTGGGGGCTGCAGGCTTTCCTGCTGCCTTCAGCCTCAAAACCACCCTTTCCCACTTGGTGCCGCGCCTTGGACAAAAATGGCCATATGTCTGGAGATTGGTCCCACGCCCAAAGAGCCAGCAGGGAAAACTATGCCTTGTTCTAAAGCTCTTTGGGAACCGCTTGCGTAGCCCCACAGACGTGGGGGCTGCAGGCTTTCCTACTGCCTTTAAACTCAAAACCACCCTTTCTCACTTGGCGCCGCGACAGGCACAAAAATGGCCATATGTCTGGAGATTGGTCCCACGCACAGCAGGGAAAATTATGCCTTGCTCTAAAGCTCTTTGGGAACCGCTTGCGTAGCCCCATATACCTCAGGGCTGCAGGCTTTCCTGCGCCTTAAGCCTCAAAACCACCCTTTCCCACTTGGTGCCGCGCCAGGCCCAAAAATGGCCGTATGTCTGGAGATTGGTCCCACGCCCAAAGAGCCAGCAGGGAAAACTATGCCTTGTTCTAAAGCTCTTTGGGAAACGCTTGGGTAGCGCCACAGACCTGGGGCCTGCAGGCTTTCCTGCTGCCTTCAGCCTCAAAACCACCCTTTCCCACTTGGCGCCGCGCCAGGCACAGAAATGGCCATATGTCTGGAGATTGGTCCCACGCCCAAAGAGCCAGCAGGGAAAACTATGCCTTGCTCTAAAGGTATTTGGGAACCGCTTGCGTAGCCCCACAGACCTGGGGGCTGCAGGCTTTCCTGCTGCCTTCAGCCTCAAAACCACCCTTTCCCACTGGGCGCCGCGCCAGGCACAAAAATGGCCATATGTCTGGAGATTGGTCCCACGCTCAGAGAGCCAGCAGGGAAACTATGCCTTGTTCTAAAGCTCTTTGGGAACTGCTTGCGTAGCCCCACAGACGTGGGGGCTGCAGGCTTTCCTGCTGCCTTTAACCTCAAAACCACCCTTTCCCACTTGGCGCCGCACCAGGCACAAAAATGGCCATATGTCTGGAGATTGGTCCCACGCCCAAAGAGCCAGCAGGGAAAATTATGCCTTGTTCTAAAGCTCTTTGGGAACCGCTTGCGTAGCCCCACAGACCTGGGGGCTGCAGGCTTTCCTGCTGCCTTCAGCCTCAAAACCACCCTTTCCCACTTGGCGCCGCGCCGGCACAAAAATGGCCATATGTCTGGAGATTGGTCCCACGCCCAAAGAGCCAGCAGGGAAAACTATGCCTTGTTCTAAAGCTCTTTGGAAACCGCTTGTGTAGCCCCACAGACGTGGGGGCTGCAGGCTTTCCTGCTGCCTTTAACCTCAAAACCACCCTTTCCCACTTGGCGCCGCGCCAGGCACAAAAATGGCCATATGTCTGGAGATTGGTCCCCCGCCCAAAGCGCCAGCAGGGAAAATTATGCCTTGCTCTAAAGCTCTTTGGGAACCGCTTGCGTAGCCCCACAGACCTGGGGGCTGCAGGCTTTCCTGCTGCCTTCAGCTTCAAAACCACCCTTTCCCACTTGGCGCCGCGCCAGGCACAAAAATGGCCATATGTCTGCAGATTGGTCCCACGCCCAAAGAGCCAGTAGGGAAAATTATGCCTTGTTCTAAAGCTCTTTGGGAACTGCTTGCGTAGCCCCATAGACCTGGGGCCTGCAGGCTTTCCTGCGCCTTAAGCCTCAAAACCACCCTTTCCCACTTGGCTCCGCGCCAGGCCCAAAAATGGCCATATGTCTGGAGATTGGTCCCACGCCCAAAGAGCCAGCAGGGGAAATTATGCCTTGTTCTAAATCTCATTGGGAACCGCTTGCGTAGCCCCACAGACCTGGGGGCTGCAGGCTTACCTGCTGCCTTCAGCCTCAAAACCACCCTTTCCCACTTGGTGCCGCGCCTTGCACAAAAATGGCCATATGTCTGGAGATTGGTCCCACGCCCAAAGAGCCAGCAGGGAAAACTATGCCTTGCTCTAAAGCTCTTTGGGAACCGCTTGCATAGCCCCACAGACCTGGGGGCTGCAGGCTTTCCTGCTGCCTTCAGCCTCAAAACCACCCTTTCCCACTTGGCGCCGCGCCTCGCACAAAAATGGCCATATGTCTGGAGATTGGTCCCACGCCCAAAAGAGCCAGTAGGGAAAATTATGCCTTGCTATAAAGCTCTTTGGGAACCGCTTGCGTAGCCCCATAGACCTAGAGCTGCAGGCTTACCTGCTGCATTCAGCCTCAAAACCACCCTTTCCCACTTGGCGCCGTGCCAAACACAAAAATCGCCATATGTCTGGGGATTGGTCCCACGCCCAAAGAGCCAGCAGGGAAAACTATGCCTTGCTCTAAAGCTATTTGGGAACCGCTTGCGTAGCCCCACAGACCTGGGGGCTGCAGGCTTACCTGCTGCCTTCAGCCTCAAAACCACCCTTTCCCACTTGGCGCCGCGCCAGGCACAAAAATGGCCATATGTCTTGGGATTGGTCCCACGCCCAAAGAGCCAGCATGGAAAATTATGCCTTGCTCTAAAGCTCTTTGGGAACCGCTTGCGTAGCCCCACACACCTGGGGGCTGCAGGCTTTCCTGCTGCCTTCAGCCTCAAAACCACCCTTTCCCACTTGGCGCCGCGCCGGCACAAAAATGGCCATATGTCTGGAGATTGGTCCCACGCCCAAAGAGCCAGCAGGGAAAACTATGCCTTGTTCTAAAGCTCTTTGGAAACCGCTTGTGTAGCCCCACAGACGTGGGGGCTGCAGGCTTTCCTGCTGCCTTTAACCTCAAAACCACCCTTTCCCACTTGGCGCCGCGCCAGGCACAAAAATGGCCATATGTCTGGAGATTGGTCCCCCGCCCAAAGCGCCAGCAGGGAAAATTATGCCTTGCTCTAAAGCTCTTTGGGAACCGCTTGCGTAGCCCCACAGACCTGGGGGCTGCAGGCTTTCCTGCTGCCTTCAGCTTCAAAACCACCCTTTCCCACTTGGCGCCGCGCCAGGCACAAAAATGGCCATATGTCTGCAGATTGGTCCCACGCCCAAAGAGCCAGTAGGGAAAATTATGCCTTGTTCTAAAGCTCTTTGGGAACTGCTTGCGTAGCCCCATAGACCTGGGGCCTGCAGGCTTTCCTGCGCCTTAAGCCTCAAAACCACCCTTTCCCACTGGGCTCCGCGCCAGGCCCAAAAATGGCCATATGTCTGGAGATTGGTCCCACGCCCAAAGAGCCAGCAGGGAAAACTATGCCTTGTTCTAAAGCTCTTTGGAAAGCGCTTGCGTAGCCCCACAGACCTGGGGGCTGCAGGCTTTCCTGCACCTTAAGCCTCAAAACCACCCTTTCCCACTTGGCGCCGCGCCGGCACAGAAATGGCCATATGTCTGGAGATTGGTCCCACGCTCAGAGAGCCAGCAGGGAAACTATGCCTTGTTCTAAAGCTCTTTGGGAACTGCTTGCGTAGCCCCACATACGTGGGGGCTGCAGGCTTTCCTGCTGCCTTTAACCTCAAAACCACCCTTTCCCACTTGGCGCCGCGCCTCGCACAAAAATGGCCATATGTCTGGAGATTGGTCCCACGCCCAAAGAGCCAGCAGGGAAAATTATGCCTTGTTCTAAAGCTCTTTGGGAACCGCTTGCGTAGCCCCACAGACCTGGGGGCTGCAGGCTTTCCTGCTGCCTTCAGCCTCAAAACCACCCTTTCCCACTTGGCGCCGCGCCGGCACAAAAATGGCCATATGTCTGGAGATTGGTCCCACGCCCAAAGAGCCAGCAGGGAAAACTATGCCTTGTTCTAAAGCTCTTTGGAAACCGCTTGCGTAGCCCCACAGACGTGGGGGCTGCAGGCTTTCCTGCTGCCTTTAACCTCAAAACCACCCTTTCCCACTTGGCGCCGCGCCAGGCACAAAAATGGCCATATGTCTGGAGATTGGTCCCCCGCCCAAAGCGCCAGCAGGGAAAATTATGCCTTGCTCTAAAGCTCTTTGGGAACCGCTTGCGTAGCCCCACAGACCTGGGGGCTGCAGGCTTTCCTGCTGCCTTCAGCTTCAAAACCACCCTTTCCCACTTGGCGCCGCGCCAGGCACAAAAATGGCCATATGTCTGGAGATTGGTCCCACGCCCAAAGAGCCAGTAGGGAAAATTATGCCTTGTTCTAAAGCTCTTTGGGAACCGCTTGCGTAGCCCCATAGACCTGGGGCCTGCAGGCTTTCCTGCGCCTTAAGCCTCAAAACCACCCTTTCCCACTGGGCTCCGCGCCAGGCCCAAAAATGGCCATATGTCTGGAGATTGGTCCCACGCCCAAAGAGCCAGCAGGGAAAATTATGCCTTGTTCTAAATCTCATTGGGAACCGCTTGCGTAGCCCCACAGACCTGGGGGCTGCAGGCTTACCTGCTGCCTTCAGCCTCAAAACCACCCTTTCCCACTTGGCGCCGCGCCAGGCACAAAAATGGCCATATGTCTTGGGATTGGTCCCACGCCCAAAGAGCCAGCATGGAAAATTATGCCTTGCTCTAAAGCTCTTTGGGAACCGCTTGCGTAGCCCCACACACCTGGGGGCTGCAGGCTTTCCTGCTGCCTTCAGCCTCAAAACCACCCTTTCCCACTTGGCGCCGCGCCAGGCACAAAAATGGCCATATGTCTGGAGATTGGTCCCACGCCCAAAGAGCCAGCAGGGAAAACTATGCCTTGCTCTAAAGCTCTTTGGGAACCGCTTGCGTAGCCCCATAGACCTGGGGGCTGCAGGCTTTCCTGCACCTTAAGCCTCAAAACCACCCTTTCCCACTTGGCGCCGCGCCAGGCCCAAAAATGGCCGTATGTCTGGGGATTGGTCCCACGCCCAAAGAGGCAGCAGGGAAAACTATGCCTTGTTCTAAAGCTCTTTGGGAAACGCTTGGGTAGCGCCACAGACCTGGGGCCTGCAGGCTTTCCTGCTGCCTTCAGCCTCAAAACCACCCTTTCCCACTGGGCGCCGCGCCAGGCACAGAAATGGTCATATGTCTGGAGATTGGTCCCACGCCCAAAGAGCCAGCAGGGAAAATTATGCCTTGCTCTAAAGCTCTTTGGGAACCGCTTGCGTAGCCCCACAGACCTGGGGGCTGCAGGCTTTCCTGCTGCCTTCAGCCTCAAAACCACCCTTTCCCACTTGGCGCCGCGCCAGGCACAAAAATGGCCATATGTCTGGAGATTGGTCCTACGCCCAAAGAGCCAGCAGGGAAAATTATGCCTTGTTCTAAAGCTCTTTGGGAACCGCTTGCGTAGCCCCATAGACCTGGGGCCTGCAGGCTTTCCTGCGCCTTAAGCCTCAAAACCACCATTTCCCACTGGCCTCCGCGCCAGGCACAAAAATGGCCATATGTCTGGAGATTGGTCCCACGCCCAAAGAGCCAGCAGGGAAAATTATGCCTTGCTCTAAAGCTCTTTGGGAACCGCTTGCGTAGCCCCACAGACCTGGGGCCTGCAGGCTTTCCTGCTGCCTTCAGCCTCAAAACCACCCTTTCCCACTTGGCGCCGCGCCAGGCCCAAAAATGGCCATATGTCTGGAGATTGGTCCCACGCCCAAAGAGCCAGCAGGGAAAATTATGCCTTGCTCTAAAGCTCTTTGGGAACCGCTTGCGTAGCCCCACAGACCTGGGGGCTGCAGGCTTTCCTGCTGCCTTCAGCCTCAAAACCACCCTTTCCCACTTGGCGCCGCGCCAGGCACAAAAATGGCCATATGTCTGGAGATTGGTCCCACGCCCAAAGAGCCAGCAGGGAAAACTATGCCTTGCTATAAAGCTCTTTGGGAACCGCTTGCGTAGCCCCATAGACCTGGGGGCTGCAGGGTTTCCTGCGCCTTAAGCCTCAAAACCACCATTTCCCACTTGGCGCCGCACCGGCACAGAAATGGCCATATGTCTGGAGATTGGCCCGACGCCCAAAGAGCCAACAGGGAAAACTATGCCTTGTTCTAAAGCTCTTTGGGAACCGCTTGCATAGCCCCACAGACCTGGGGGCTGCAGGCTTTCCTGCTGCCTTAAGCCTCAAAACCACCCTTTCCCACTTGGCCCCGCGCCTCGCACAAAAATGGCCATATGTCTGGAGATTGGTCCCACGCCCAAAGAGCCAGCAGGGAAAACTATGCCTTGCTCTAAAGCTCTTTGGGAACCGCTTGCGTAGCCCCACAGACCTGGGGGCTGCAGGCTTTCCTGCTGCCTTCAGCCTCAAAACCACCCTTTCCCACTGGGCGCCGCGCCAGGCACAAAAATGGCCGTATGTCTGGAGATTGGTCCCACGCCCAAAGAGCCAGCAGGGAAAACTATGCCTTGCTCTAAAGCTCTTTGGGAACCGCTTGCGTAGCCCCACAGACGTGGGGCCTGCAGTCTTTCCTGCTGCCTTCAGCCTCAAAACCACCCTTTCCCACTTGGCGCCGCGCCAGGCACAAAAATGGCCATATGTCTGGAGATTGGTCCCACGCCCAAAGAGCCAGCAGGGAAAACTATGCCTTGCCATAAAGCTCTTTGGGAACCGCTTGCGTAGCCCCATAGACCTGGGGCCTGCAGGCTTTCCTGCGCCTTAAGCCTCAAAACCACCCTTTCCCACTGGGCTCCGCGCCAGGCCCAAAAATGGCCATATGTCTGGAGATTGGTCCCACGCCCAAAGAGCCAGCAGGGAAAATTATGCCTTGTTCTAAATCTCATTGGGAACCGCTTGCGTAGCCCCACAGACCTGGGGGCTGCAGGCTTACCTGCTGCCTTCAGCCTCAAAACCACCCTTTCCCACTTGGCGCCGCGCCAGGCACAAAAATGGCCATATGTCTTGGGATTGGTCCCACGCCCAAAGAGCCAGCATGGAAAATTATGCCTTGCTCTAAAGCTCTTTGGGAACCGCTTGCGTAGCCCCACACACCTGGGGGCTGCAGGCTTTCCTGCTGCCTTCAGCCTCAAAACCACCCTTTCCCACTTGGCGCCGCGCCAGGCACAAAAATGGCCATATGTCTGGAGATTGGTCCCACGCCCAAAGAGCCAGCAGGGAAAACTATGCCTTGCTCTAAAGCTCTTTGGGAACCGCTTGCGTAGCCCCATAGACCTGGGGGCTGCAGGCTTTCCTGCACCTTAAGCCTCAAAACCACCCTTTCCCACTTGGCGCCGCGCCAGGCCCAAAAATGGCCGTATGTCTGGGGATTGGTCCCACGCCCAAAGAGGCAGCAGGGAAAACTATGCCTTGTTCTAAAGCTCTTTGGGAAACGCTTGGGTAGCGCCACAGACCTGGGGCCTGCAGGCTTTCCTGCTGCCTTCAGCCTCAAAACCACCCTTTCCCACTGGGCGCCGCGCCAGGCACAGAAATGGCCATATGTCTGGAGATTGGTCCTACGCCCAAAGAGCCAGCAGGGAAAATTATGCCTTGTTCTAAAGCTCTTTGGGAACCGCTTGCGTAGCCCCATAGACCTGGGGCCTGCAGGCTTTCCTGCGCCTTAAGCCTCAAAACCACCATTTCCCACTGGCCTCCGCGCCAGGCACAAAAATGGCCATATGTCTGGAGATTGGTCCCACGCCCAAAGAGCCAGCAGGGAAAATTATGCCTTGCTCTAAAGCTCTTTGGGAACCGCTTGCGTAGCCCCACAGACCTGGGGCCTGCAGGCTTTCCTGCTGCCTTCAGCCTCAAAACCACCCTTTCCCACTTGGCGCCGCGCCAGGCCCAAAAATGGCCATATGTCTGGAGATTGGTCCCACGCCCAAAGAGCCAGCAGGGAAAATTATGCCTTGCTCTAAAGCTCTTTGGGAACCGCTTGCGTAGCCCCACAGACCTGGGGGCTGCAGGCTTACCTGCTGCCTTCAGCCTCAAAACCACTCTTTCCCACTAGGCGCCGCGCCAGGCACAAAAATGGCCATATGTCTGGAGATTGGTCCCACGCCCAAAGAGCCAGCAGGGAAAACTATGCCTTGCTCTAAAGCTCTTTGGGAACCGCTTGCGTAGCCCCACAGACCTGGGGGCTGCAGGCTTTCCTGCTGCCTTCAGCCTCAAAACCACCCTTTCCCACTTGGCGCCGCGCCAGGCACAAAAATGGCCATATGTCTGGAGATTGGTCCCACGCCCAAAGAGCCAGCAGGGAAAACTATGCCTTGCTATAAAGCTCTTTGGGAACCGCTTGCGTAGCCCCATAGACCTGGGGGCTGCAGGGTTTCCTGCGCCTTAAGCCTCAAAACCACCCTTTCCCACTTGGCGCCGCGCCAGGCCCAAAAATGGCCGTATGTCTGGGGATTGGTCCCACGCCCAAAGAGGCAGCAGGGAAAACTATGCCTTGTTCTAAAGCTCTTTGGGAAACGCTTGGGTAGCGCCACAGACCTGGGGCCTGCAGGCTTTCCTGCTGCCTTCAGCCTCAAAACCACCCTTTCCCACTGGGCGCCGCGCCAGGCACAGAAATGGCCATATGTCTGGAGATTGGTCCCACGCCCAAAGAGCCAGCAGGGAAAATTATGCCTTGCTCTAAAGCTCTTTGGGAACCGCTTGCGTAGCCCCACAGACCTGGGGGCTGCAGGCTTTCCTGCTGCCTTCAGCCTCAAAACCACCCTTTCCCACTTGGCGCCGCGCCAGGCACAAAAATGGCCATATGTCTGGAGATTGGTCCCACGCCCAAAGAGCCAGCAGGGAAAATTATGCCTTGTTCTAAAGCTCTTTGGGAACCGCTTGCGTAGCCCCATAGACCTGGGGCCTGCAGGCTTTCCTGCGCCTTAAGCCTCAAAACCACCATTTCCCACTGGCCTCCGCGCCAGGCACAAAAATGGCCATATGTCTGGAGATTGGTCCCACGCCCAAAGAGCCAGCAGGGAAAATTATGCCTTGCTCTAAAGCTCTTTGGGAACCGCTTGCGTAGCCCCACAGACCTGGGGCCTGCAGGCTTTCCTGCTGCCTTCAGCCTCAAAACCACCCTTTCCCACTTGGCGCCGCGCCAGGCCCAAAAATGGCCATATGTCTGGAGATTGGTCCCACGCCCAAAGAGCCAGCAGGGAAAATTATGCCTTGCTCTAAAGCTCTTTGGGAACCGCTTGCGTAGCCCCACAGACCTGGGGGCTGCAGGCTTACCTGCTGCCTTCAGCCTCAAAACCACTCTTTCCCACTAGGCGCCGCGCCAGGCACAAAAATGGCCATATGTCTGGAGATTGGTCCCACGCCCAAAGAGCCAGCAGGGAAAACTATGCCTTGCTCTAAAGCTCTTTGGGAACCGCTTGCGTAGCCCCACAGACCTGGGGGCTGCAGGCTTTCCTGCTGCCTTCAGCCTCAAAACCACCCTTTCCCACTTGGCGCCGCGCCAGGCACAAAAATGGCCATATGTCTGGAGATTGGTCCCACGCCCAAAGAGCCAGCAGGGAAAACTATGCCTTGCTATAAAGCTCTTTGGGAACCGCTTGCGTAGCCCCATAGACCTGGGGGCTGCAGGGTTTCCTGCGCCTTAAGCCTCAAAACCACCATTTCCCACTTGGCGCCGCACCGGCACAGAAATGGCCATATGTCTGGAGATTGGCCCGACGCCCAAAGAGCCAACAGGGAAAACTATGCCTTGTTCTAAAGCTCTTTGGGAACCGCTTGCATAGCCCCACAGACCTGGGGGCTGCAGGCTTTCCTGCTGCCTTAAGCCTCAAAACCACCCTTTCCCACTTGGCACCGCACCAGGCACAAAAATGGCCATATGTCTGGAGATTGGTCCCACGCCCAAAGAGCCAGCAGGGAAAACTATGCCTTGCTCTAAAGCTCTTTGGGAACCGCTTGCGTAGCCCCACAGACATGGGGGCTGCAGGCTTTCCTGCTGCCTTCAGCCTCAAAACCACCCTTTCCCACTGGGCGCCGCGCCAGGCACAAAAATGGCCATATGTCTGGAGATTGGTCCCACGCCCAAAGAGCCAGCAGGGAAAACTATGCCTTGCTCTAAAGCTCTTTGGGAACCGCTTGCGTAGCCCCACAGACCTGGGGCCTGCAGTCTTTCCTGCTGCCTTCAGCCTCAAAACCACCCTTTCCCACTTGGCGCCGCGCCAGGCACAAAAATGGCCATATGTCTGGAGATTGGTCCCACGCCCAAAGAGCCAGCAGGGAAAACTATGCCTTGCCATAAAGCTCTTTGGGAACCGCTTGCGTAGCCCCATAGACCTGGGGGCTGCAGGGTTTCCTGCTGCCTTAAGCCTCAAAACCACCCTTTCCCACTTGGTGCCGCGCCAGGCCCAAAAATGGCCATATGTCTTGAGATTGGTCCCACGCCCAAAGAGCCAGCAGGGAAAAATATGCCTTGCTCTAAAGCTCTTTGGGAACCGCTTGCGTAGCCCCACAGACCTGGGGGCTGCAGGCTTTCCTGCTGCCTTCAGCCTCAAAACCACCCTTTCCCACTTGGCACCGCAGCAGGCACAAAAATGGCCATATGTCTGGAGATTGGTCCCACGCCCAAAGAGCCAGCAGGGAAAACTATGCCTTGCTCTAAAGCTCTTTGGGAACCGCTTGCGTAGCCCCACAGACGTGGGGGCTGCAGGCTTTCCTGCTGCCTTCAGCCTCAAAACCACCCTTTCCCACTGGGCGCCGCGCCAGGCACAAAAATGACCGTATGTCTGGAGATTGGTCCCACGCCCAAAGAGCCAGCAGGGAAAACTATGCCTTGCTCTAAAGCTCTTTGGGAACCGCTTGCGTAGCCCCACAGACCTGGGGCCTGCAGTCTTTCCTGCTGCCTTCAGCCTCAAAACCACCCTTTCCCACTTGGCTCCGCGCCAGGCCCAAAAATGGCCATATGTCTGGAGATTGGTCCCACGCCCAAAGAGCCTTCAGGGAAAATTATGCCTTGTTCTAAATCTCTTTGGGAACCGCTTGCGTAGCCCCACAGACCTGGGGGCTGCAGGCTTTCCTGCTGCCTTCAGCCTCAAAACCACCCATTCCCACTTGGCGCCGCGCCAGGCACAAAAATGGCCATATGTCTGGAGATTGGTCCCACGCCCAAAGAGCCAGAAGGGAAAATTATGCCTTGCTCTAAAACTCTTTGGAAACCGCTTGTGTAGCCGCATAGACCTGGGGCCTGCAGGCTTTCCTGCGCCTTAAGCCTCAAAACCACCCTTTCCCACTTGGCGCCGCACCGGCACAGAAATGGCCATATGTCTGGAGATTGGCCCGACGCCCAAAGAGCCAACAGGGAAAACTATGCCTTGTTCTAAAGCTCTTTGGGAACCGCTTGCATAGCCCCACAGACCTGGGGGCTGCAGGCTTTCCTGCTGCCTTAAGCCTCAAAACCACCCTTTCCCACTTGGCACCGCACCAGGCACAAAAATGGCCATATGTCTGGAGATTGGTCCCACGCCCAAAGAGCCAGCAGGGAAAACTATGCCTTGCTCTAAAGCTCTTTGGGAACCGCTTGCGTAGCCCCACAGACATGGGGGCTGCAGGCTTTCCTGCTGCCTTCAGCCTCAAAACCACCCTTTCCCACTGGGCGCCGCGCCAGGCACAAAAATGGCCATATGTCTGGAGATTGGTCCCACGCCCAAAGAGCCAGCAGGGAAAACTATGCCTTGCTCTAAAGCTCTTTGGGAACCGCTTGCGTAGCCCCACAGACCTGGGGCCTGCAGTCTTTCCTGCTGCCTTCAGCCTCAAAACCACCCTTTCCCACTTGGCGCCGCGCCAGGCACAAAAATGGCCATATGTCTGGAGATTGGTCCCACGCCCAAAGAGCCAGCAGGGAAAACTATGCCTTGCCATAAAGCTCTTTGGGAACCGCTTGCGTAGCCCCATAGACCTGGGGGCTGCAGGGTTTCCTGCTGCCTTAAGCCTCAAAACCACCCTTTCCCACTTGGTGCCGCGCCAGGCCCAAAAATGGCCATATGTCTTGAGATTGGTCCCACGCCCAAAGAGCCAGCAGGGAAAAATATGCCTTGCTCTAAAGCTCTTTGGGAACCGCTTGCGTAGCCCCACAGACCTGGGGGCTGCAGGCTTTCCTGCTGCCTTCAGCCTCAAAACCACCCTTTCCCACTTGGCACCGCAGCAGGCACAAAAATGGCCATATGTCTGGAGATTGGTCCCACGCCCAAAGAGCCAGCAGGGAAAACTATGCCTTGCTCTAAAGCTCTTTGGGAACCGCTTGCGTAGCCCCACAGACGTGGGGGCTGCAGGCTTTCCTGCTGCCTTCAGCCTCAAAACCACCCTTTCCCACTGGGCGCCGCGCCAGGCACAAAAATGACCGTATGTCTGGAGATTGGTCCCACGCCCAAAGAGCCAGCAGGGAAAACTATGCCTTGCTCTAAAGCTCTTTGGGAACCGCTTGCGTAGCCCCACAGACCTGGGGCCTGCAGTCTTTCCTGCTGCCTTCAGCCTCAAAACCACCCTTTCCCACTTGGCTCCGCGCCAGGCCCAAAAATGGCCATATGTCTGGAGATTGGTCCCACGCCCAAAGAGCCTTCAGGGAAAATTATGCCTTGTTCTAAATCTCTTTGGGAACCGCTTGCGTAGCCCCACAGACCTGGGGGCTGCAGGCTTTCCTGCTGCCTTCAGCCTCAAAACCACCCATTCCCACTTGGCGCCGCGCCAGGCACAAAAATGGCCATATGTCTGGAGATTGGTCCCACGCCCAAAGAGCCAGAAGGGAAAATTATGCCTTGCTCTAAATCTCTTTGGAAACCGCTTGTGTAGCCGCATAGACCTGGGGCCTGCAGGCTTTCCTGCGCCTTAAGCCTCAAAACCACCCTTTCCCACTTGGCGCCGCGCCAGGCACAAAAATGGCCATATGTCTGGGGATTGGTCCCACGCCCAAAGAGCCAGCAGGGAAAACTATGCCTTGCTCTAAAGCTCTTTGGGAACCGCTTGCGTAGCCGCATAGACCTGGGGGCTGCAGGCTTTCCTGCGCCTTAAGCCTCAAAACCACCCTTTCCCACTTGGCGCCGCGCCAGGCACAAAAATGGCCATCTGTCTGGAGATTGGTCCCACGCCCAAAGAGCCAGCAGGGAAAACTATGCCTTGCTCTAAAGGTATTTGGGAACCGCTTGCGTAGCCCCACAGACCTGGGGGCTGCAGGCTTTCCTGCTGCCTTCAGCCTCAAAACCACCCTTTCCCACTAGGCGCCGCGCCAGGCACAGAAATGGCCATATGTCTGGAGATTGGTCCCACGCCCAAAGAGCCAGCAGGGAAAACTATGCCTTGCTCTAAAGCTCTTTGGGAACCGCTTGCGTAGCCCCACAGACCTGGGGGCTGCAGGCTTTCCTGCTGCCTTCAGCCTCAAAACCACCCTTTCCCACTTGGCGCCGCGCCAGGCACAAAAATGGCCATATGTCTGGAGATTGGTCCCACGCCCAATGAGCCAGCAGGGAAAACTATGCCTTGCTCTAAAGCTCTTTGGGAACCGCTTGCGTAGCCCCACAGACCTGGGGGCTGCAGGCTTTCCTGCTGCCTTTAAACTCAAAACCACCCTTTCCCACTGGGCGCCGCGCCAGGCACAAAAATGGCCATATGTCTGGAGATTGGTCCCACGCCCAAAGAGCCAGCAGGGAAAACTATGCCTTGTTCTAAAGCTCTTTGGGAACCGCTTGCGTAGCCCCACAGACGTGGGGCCTGCAGGCTTTCCTGCTGCCTTTAACCTCAAAATCACCCTTTCCCACTTGGCGCCGCGCCAGGCACAAAAATGGCCATATGTCTGGAGATTGGTCCCCCGCCCAAAGAGCCAGCAGGGAAAATTATGCCTTGCTCTAAAGGTATTTGGGAACCGCTTGCGTAGCCCCACAGACCTGGGGGCTGCAGGCTTTCCTGCTGCCTTCAGCCTCAAAACCACCCTTTCCCACTTGGCGCCGCGCCAGGCACAAAAATGGCCATATATCTGGAGATTGGTCCCACGCCCAAAGAGCCAGCAGGGAAAATTATGCCTTGTTCTAAAGCTCATTGGGAACCGCTTGCGTAGCCCAATAGACCTGGGGCCTGCAGGCATTCCTGCTGCCTTCAGCCTCAAAACCACCCTTTCCCACTTGGCCCCGCGCCTCGCACAAAAATGGCCATATGTCTGGAGATTGGTCCCACGCCCAAAGAGCCAGCAGGGAAAACTATGCCTTGTTCTAAAGCTCTTTGGGAACCGCTTGCGTAGCCCCACAGACCTGGGGGCTGCAGGCTTTCCTGCTGCCTTCAGCCTCAAAACCACCCTTTCCCACTTGGCGCCGCGCCTCGCACAAAAATGGCCATATGTCTGGAGATTGGTCCCACGCCCAAAGAGCCAGCAGGGAAAATTATGCTTTGATCTAAAGCTCTTTGGGAACCGCTTGCGTAGCCGCATAGACCTGGGGCCTGCAGGCTTTCCTGCTGCCTTCAGCCTCAAAACCACCCTTTCCCACTTGGTGCCGCGCCAGGCACAAAAATGGCCATATGTCTGGAGATTGGTCCCACGCCCAAAGAGCCAGCAGGGAAAATTATGCCTTGCTCTAAAGCTCTTTGGGAACCGCTTGCGTAGCCCCATAGACCTGGGGGCTGCAGGCTTTCCTGCGCCTTAAGCCTCAAAACCACCCTTTCCCACGTGGCACCGCGCCAGGCACAAAAATGGCCATATGTCTGGAGATTGGCCCCACGCCCAAAGAGCCAGCAGGGAAAATTATTCCTTGCTCTAAAGCTCTTTGGGAACCGCTTGCGTAGCCCCACAGACCTGGGGGCTGCAGGCTTTCCTGCTGCCTTCAGCTTCAAAACCACCCTTTCCCACTGGGCTCCGCGCCAGGCACAGAAATGGCCATATGTCTGGAGATTGGTCCCACGCCCAAAGAGCCAGCAGGGAAAACTATGCCTTGCTCTAAAGCTCTTTGGGAACCACTTACGTAGCGCCACAGACCTGGGGGCTGCAGGCTTTCCTGCTGCCTTCAGCCTCAAAACCACCCTTTCCCACTGGGCGCTGCGCCTCGAACAAAAATGGCCATATGTCTGGAGATTGGTCCCCTGCCCAAAGAGCCAGCAGGGAAAACTATGCCTTGTTCTAAAGCTCTTTTGGAACCGCTTGCATAGCCCCACAGACCGGGGGCCTGCAGGCTTTCCTGCGCCTTAAGCCTCAAAACCACCCTTTCCCACTTGGCGCCGCGCCAGGCACAAAAATGGCCATATGTCTGGGGATTGGTCCCACGCCCAAAGAGCCAGCAGGGAAAACTATGCCTTGCTCTAAAGGTATTTGGGAACCGCTTGCGTAGCCCCACAGACCTGGGGGCTGCAGGCTTTCCTGCTGCCTTCAGCCTCAAAACCACCCTTTCCCACTAGGCGCCGCGCCAGGCACAGAAATGGCCATATGTCTGGAGATTGGTCCCACGCCCAAAGAGCCAGCAGGGAAAACTATGCCTTGCTCTAAAGCTCTTTGGGAACCGCTTGCGTAGCCCCACAGACCTGGGGGCTGCAGGCTTTCCTGCTGCCTTCAGCCTCAAAACCACCCTTTCCCACTTGGCCCCGCGCCTCGCACAAAAATGGCCATATGTCTGGAGATTGGTCCCACGCCCAAAGAGCCAGCAGGGAAAACTATGCCTTGTTCTAAAGCTATTTGGGAACCGCTTGCGTAGCCCCACAGACCTGGGGGCTGCAGGCTTTCCTGCTGCCTTCAGCCTCAAAACCACCCTTTCCCACTTGGCGCCGCGCCTCGCACAAAAATGGCCATATGTCTGGAGATTGGTCCCACGCCCAAAGAGCCAGCAGGGAAAATTATGCTTTGATCTAAAGCTCTTTGGGAACCGCTTGCGTAGCCGCATAGACCTGGGGGCTGCAGGCTTTCCTGCTGCCTTCAGCCTCAAAACCACCCTTTCCCACTTGGTGCCGCGCCAGGCACAAAAATGGCCATATGTCTTGGGATTGGTCCCACGCCCAAAGAGCCAGAAGGGAAAATTATGCCTTGCTCTAAAACTCTTTGGAAACCGCTTGTGTAGCCGCATAGACCTGGGGCCTGCAGGCTTTCCTGCGCCTTAAGCCTCAAAACCACCCTTTCCCACTTGGCGCCGCGCCAGGCACAAAAATGGCCATATGTCTGGGGATTGGTCCCACGCCCAAAGAGCCAGCAGGGAAAACTATGCCTTGCTCTAAAGCTCTTTGGGAACCGCTTGCGTAGCCGCATAGACCTGGGGGCTGCAGGCTTTCCTGCGCCTTAAGCCTCAAAACCACCCTTTCCCACTTGGCGCCGCGCCAGGCACAAAAATGGCCATATGTCTTGGGATTGGTCCCACGCCCAAAGAGCCAGCAGGGAAAATTATGCCTTGCTCTAAAGCTCTTTGGGAACCGCTTGCGTAGCCCCACAGACCTGGGGGCTGCAGGCTTTCCTGCTGCCTTCAGCCTCAAAACCACCCTTTCCCACTAGGCGCCGCGCCAGGCACAGAAATGGCCATATGTCTGGAGATTGGTCCCACGCCCAAAGAGCCAGCAGGGAAAACTATGCCTTGCTCTAAAGCTCTTTGGGAACCGCTTGCGTAGCCCCACAGACCTGGGGGCTGCAGGCTTTCCTGCTGCCTTCAGCCTCAAAACCACCCTTTCCCACTTGGCGCCGCGCCAGGCACAAAAATGGCCATATGTCTGGAGATTGGTCCCACGCCCAATGAGCCAGCAGGGAAAACTATGCCTTGTTCTAAAGCTCTTTGGGAACCGCTTGCGTAGCCCCACAGACCTGGGGGCTGCAGGCTTTCCTGCTGCCTTCAGCCTCAAAACCACCCTTTCCCACTTGGCGCCGCGCCTCGCACAAAAATGGCCATATGTCTGGAGATTGGTCCCACGCCCAAAGAGCCAGCAGGGAAAATTATGCTTTGATCTAAAGCTCTTTGGGAACCGCTTGCGTAGCCGCATAGACCTGGGGCCTGCAGGCTTTCCTGCTGCCTTCAGCCTCAAAACCACCCTTTCCCACTTGGTGCCGCGCCAGGCACAAAAATGGCCATATGTCTGGAGATTGGTCCCACGCCCAAAGAGCCAGCAGGGAAAATTATGCCTTGCTCTAAAGCTCTTTGGGAACCGCTTGCGTAGCCCCATAGACCTGGGGGCTGCAGGCTTTCCTGCGCCTTAAGCCTCAAAACCACCCTTTCCCACGTGGCACCGCGCCAGGCACAAAAATGGCCATATGTCTGGAGATTGGCCCCACGCCCAAAGAGCCAGCAGGGAAAATTATTCCTTGCTCTAAAGCTCTTTGGGAACCGCTTGCGTAGCCCCACAGACCTGGGGGCTGCAGGCTTTCCTGCTGCCTTCAGCTTCAAAACCACCCTTTCCCACTGGGCTCCGCGCCAGGCACAGAAATGGCCATATGTCTGGAGATTGGTCCCACGCCCAAAGAGCCAGCAGGGAAAACTATGCCTTGCTCTAAAGCTCTTTGGGAACCACTTGCGTAGCGCCACAGACCTGGGGGCTGCAGGCTTTCCTGCTGCCTTCAGCCTCAAAACCACCCTTTCCCACTGGGCGCTGCGCCTCGAACAAAAATGGCCATATGTCTGGAGATTGGTCCCCTGCCCAAAGAGCCAGCAGGGAAAACTATGCCTTGTTCTAAAGCTCTTTTGGAACCGCTTGCATAGCCCCACAGACCGGGGGCCTGCAGGCTTTCCTGCTGCCTACAGCGTCAAAATCACCCTTTTCCACTTGGCGCCGCGCCAGGCCCAAAAATGGCCATATGTCTAGAGATTGGTCCCACGCCCAAAGAGCCAGCAGGGAAAATTATGCCTTGCTCTAAAGCTCTTTGGGAACCGCTTGCGTAGCCCCAGAGACCTGGGGGCTGCAGGCTTTCTTGCTGCCTTCAGCCTCAAAAGCACCCTTTCCCACTTGGCGCGGCGCCAGGCCCAAAAATGGCCATATGTCTGGAGACTGGTTCCACGCCCAAAGAGTCAGCAGGGAAAATTATGCCTTGCTCTAAAGCTCTTTGGGAGCCGCTTGCGTAGCCCCAGAGACCTGGGGGCTGCAGGCTTTCCTGCTGCCTTCAGCCTCAAAACCACCCTTTCCCACTTGGCGCCGCGCCAGGCACAAAAATGGCCATATGTCTGGAGATTGGTCCCACGCCCAAAGAGCCAGAAGGGAAAATTATGCCTTGCTCTAAAACTCTTTGGAAACCGCTTGTGTAGCCGCATAGACCTGGGGCCTGCAGGCTTTCCTGCGCCTTAAGCCTCAAAACCACCCTTTCCCACTTGGCGCCGCGCCAGGCACAAAAATGGCCATATGTCTGGGGATTGGTCCCACGCCCAAAGAGCCAGCAGGGAAAACTATGCCTTGCTCTAAAGGTATTTGGGAACCGCTTGCGTAGCCCCACAGACCTGGGGGCTGCAGGCTTTCCTGCTGCCTTCAGCCTCAAAACCACCCTTTCCCACTAGGCGCCGCGCCAGGCACAGAAATGGCCATATGTCTGGAGATTGGTCCCACGCCCAAAGAGCCAGCAGGGAAAACTATGCCTTGCTCTAAAGCTCTTTGGGAACCGCTTGCGTAGCCCCACAGACCTGGGGGCTGCAGGCTTTCCTGCTGCCTTCAGCCTCAAAACCACCCTTTCCCACTTGGCCCCGCGCCTCGCACAAAAATGGCCATATGTCTGGAGATTGGTCCCACGCCCAAAGAGCCAGCAGGGAAAACTATGCCTTGTTCTAAAGCTATTTGGGAACCGCTTGCGTAGCCCCACAGACCTGGGGGCTGCAGGCTTTCCTGCTGCCTTCAGCCTCAAAACCACCCTTTCCCACTTGGCGCCGCGCCTCGCACAAAAATGGCCATATGTCTGGAGATTGGTCCCACGCCCAAAGAGCCAGCAGGGAAAATTATGCTTTGATCTAAAGCTCTTTGGGAACCGCTTGCGTAGCCGCATAGACCTGGGGCCTGCAGGCTTTCCTGCTGCCTTCAGCCTCAAAACCACCCTTTCCCACTTGGTGCCGCGCCAGGCACAAAAATGGCCATATGTCTGGAGATTGGTCCCACACCCAAAGAGCCAGCAGGGAAAATTATGCCTTGCTCTAAAGCTCTTTGGGAACCGCTTGCGTAGCCCCACAGACCTGGGGGCTGCAGGCTTTCCTGCTGCCTTCAGCCTCAAAACCACCCTTTCCCACTTGGCGCCGCGCCAGGCACAAAAATGGCCATATGTCTGGAGATTGATCCCACGCCCAAAGAGCCAGCAGGGAAAACTATGCCTTGCTCTAAAGCTCTTTGGGAACCGCTTGCGTAGCCCCACAGACCTGGGGGCTGCAGGCTTTCCTGCTACCTTCAGCCTCAAAACAACCCTTTCCCACTTGGCGCCGCGCCAGGCACAAAAATGGCCATATGTCTTGGGATTGGTCCCACGCCCAAAGAGCCAGCAGGGAAAACTATGCCTTGCTCTAAAGCTCTTTGGGAACCGCTTGCGTAGCCACACAGACCTGGGGGCTGCAGGCTTTCCTGCTGCCTTCAGCCTCAAAACCACCCATTCCCACTTGGCGCCGTGCCAGGCACAAAAATGGCCATATGTCTGGAGATTGGCCCCACGCCCAAAGAGCCAGCAGGGAAAACTATGCCTTGCTCTAAAGCTCTTTGGGAACCGCTTGCGTAGCCCCACAGACCTGGGGCCTGCAGGCTTTCCTGCTGCCTACAGCCTCAAAACCACCCTTTCCCACTTGGCTCCGCGCCAGGCCCAAAAATGGCCATATGTCTGGAGATTGGTCCCACGCCCAAAGAGCCTTCAGGGAAAATTATGCCTTGTTCTAAATCTCTTTGGGAACCGCTTGCGTAGCCCCAGAGACCTGGGGGCTGCAGGCTTTCCTGCTGCCTTCAGCCTCAAAACCACCCATTCCCACTTGGCGCCGCGCCAGGCACAAAAATGGCCATATGTCTGGAGATTGGTCCCACGCCCAAAGAGCCAGAAGGGAAAATTATGCCTTGCTCTAAAACTCTTTGGAAACCGCTTGTGTAGCCGCATAGACCTGGGGCCTGCAGGCTTTCCTGCGCCTTAAGCCTCAAAACCACCCTTTCCCACTTGGCGCCGCGCCAGGCACAAAAATGGCCATATGTCTGGGGATTGGTCCCACGCCCAAAGAGCCAGCAGGGAAAACTATGCCTTGCTCTAAAGCTCTTTGGGAACCGCTTGCGTAGCCGCATAGACCTGGGGGCTGCAGGCTTTCCTGCGCCTTAAGCCTCAAAACCACCCTTTCCCACTTGGCGCCGCGCCAGGCACAAAAATGGCCATATGTCTTGGGATTGGTCCCACGCCCAAAGAGCCAGCAGGGAAAACTATGCCTTGCTCTAAAGCTCTTTGGGAACCGCTTGCGTAGCCCCACAGACCTGGGGGCTGCAGGCTTTCCTGCTGCCTTCAGCCTCAAAACCACCCTTTCCCACTAGGCGCCGCGCCAGGCACAGAAATGGCCATATGTCTGGAGATTGGTCCCACGCCCAAAGAGCCAGCAGGGAAAACTATGCCTTGCTCTAAAGCTCTTTGGGAACCGCTTGCGTAGCCCCACAGACCTGGGGGCTGCAGGCTTTCCTGCTGCCTTCAGCCTCAAAACCACCCTTTCCCACTTGGCGCCGCGCCAGGCACAAAAATGGCCATATGTCTGGAGATTGGTCCCACGCCCAATGAGCCAGCAGGGAAAACTATGCCTTGCTCTAAAGCTCTTTGGGAACCGCTTGCGTAGCCCCACAGACCTGGGGGCTGCAGGCTTTCCTGCTGCCTTTAAACTCAAAACCACCCTTTCCCAATGGGCGCCGCGCCAGGCCGAAAAATGGCCATATGTCTGGAGATTGGTCCCACGCCCAAAGAGCCAGCAGGGAAAACTATGCCTTGCTCTAAAGCTCTTTGGGAACCGCTTGCGTAGCCCCTCAGACGTGGGGGCTGCAGGCTTTCCTGCTGCCTTTAACCTCAAAATCACCCTTTCCCACTTGGCGCCGCGCCAGGCACAAAAATGGCCATATGTCTGGAGATTGGTCCCCCGCCCAAAGAGCCAGCAGGGAAAATTATGCCTTGCTCTAAAGGTATTTGGGAACCGCTTGCGTAGCCCCACAGACCTGGGGGCTGCAGGCTTTCCTGCTGCCTTCAGCCTCAAAACCACCCTTTCCCACTTGGCGCCGCGCCAGGCACAAAAATGGCCATATGTCTGGAGATTGGTCCCACGCCCAAAGAGCCAGCAGGGAAAATTATGCCTTGTTCTAAAGCTCATTGGGAACCGCTTGCGTAGCCCCATAGACCTGGGGCCTGCAGGCATTCCTGCTGCCTTCAGCCTCAAAACCACCCTTTCCCACTTGGCCCCGCGCCTCGCACAAAAATGGCCATATGTCTGGAGATTGGTCCCACGCCCAAAGAGCCAGCAGGGAAAACTATGCCTTGTTCTAAAGCTCTTTGGGAACCGCTTGCGTAGCCCCACAGACCTGGGGGCTGCAGGCTTTCCTGCTGCCTTCAGCCTCAAAACCACCCTTTCCCACTTGGCGCCGCGCCTCGCACAAAAATGGCCATATGTCTGGAGATTGGTCCCACGCCCAAAGAGCCAGCAGGGAAAATTATGCTTTGATCTAAAGCTCTTTGGGAACCGCTTGCGTAGCCGCATAGACCTGGGGCCTGCAGGCTTTCCTGCTGCCTTCAGCCTCAAAACCACCCTTTCCCACTTGGTGCCGCGCCAGGCACAAAAATGGCCATATGTCTGGAGATTGGTCCCACGCCCAAAGAGCCAGCAGGGAAAATTATGCCTTGCTCTAAAGCTCTTTGGGAACCGCTTGCGTAGCCCCAGAGACCTGGGGGCTGCAGGCTTTCCTGCGCCTTAAGCCTCAAAACCACCCTTTCCCACGTGGCACCGCGCCAGGCACAAAAATGGCCATATGTCTGGAGATTGGCCCCACGCCCAAAGAGCCAGCAGGGAAAATTATGCCTTGCTCTAAAGCTCTTTGGGAACCGCTTGCGTAGCCACACAGACCTGGGGCCTGCAGTCTTTCCTGCTGCCTTCAGCCTCAAAACCACCCTTTCCCACTGGGCGCTGCGCCTCGAACAAAAATGGCCATATGTCTGGAGATTGGTCCCCTGCCCAAAGAGCCAGCAGGGAAAACTATGCCTTGTTCTAAAGCTCTTTTGGAACCGCTTGCATAGCCCAACAGACCGGGGGCCTGCAGGCTTTCCTGCTGCCTACAGCGTCAAAATCACCCTTTTCCACTTGGCGCCGCGCCAGGCCCAAAAATGGCCATATGTCTAGAGATTGGTCCCACGCCCAAAGAGCCAGAAGGGAAAATTATGCCTTGCTCTAAAGCTCTTTGGGAACCGCTTGCGTAGCCCCACAGACCTGGGGGCTGCAGGCTTTCTTGCTGCCTTCAGCCTCAAAAGCACCCTTTCCCACTTGACGCGGCGCCAGGCCCAAAAATGGCCATATGTCTGGAGACTGGTTCCACGCCCAAAGAGTCAGCAGGGAAAATTATGCCTTGCTCTAAAGCTCTTTGGGAACCGCTTGCATAGCCCCACAGACCTGGGGCCTGCAGGCTTTCCTGCTGCCTTCAGCCTCAAAACCACCCTTTCCCACTTGGCGCCGCGCCAGGCACAAAAATGGCCATATGTCTGGAGATTGGTCCCACGCCCAAAGAGCCAGCAGGGAAAAATATGCCTTGCTCTAAAGCTCTTTGGGAACCACTTGCGTAGCCCCACAGACCTGGGGGCTGCAGGCTTACCTGCTGCCTTCAGCCTCAAAACAACCCTTTCCCACTTGGCGCCGCGCCAGGCACAAAAATGGCCATATGTCTTGGGATTGGTCCCACGCCCAAAGAGCCAGCAGGGAAAACTATGCCTTGCTCTAAAGCTCTTTGGGAACCGCTTGCGTAGCCACACAGACCTGGGGGCTGCAGGCTTTCCTGCTGCCTTCAGCCTCAAAACCACCCATTCCCACTTGGCGCCGTGCCAGGCACAAAAATGGCCATATGTCTGGAGATTGGTCCCACGCCCAAAGAGCCAGCAGGGAAAACTATGCCTTGCTCTAAAGGTATTTGGGAACCGCTTGCGTAGCCCCACAGACCTGGGGGCTGCAGGCTTTCCTGCTGCCTTCAGCCTCAAAACCACCCTTTCCCACTAGGCGCCGCGCCAGGCACAGAAATGGCCATATGTCTGGAGATTGGTCCCACGCCCAAAGAGCCAGCAGGGAAAACTATGCCTTGCTCTAAAGCTCTTTGGGAACCGCTTGCGTAGCCCCACAGACCTGGGGGCTGCAGGCTTTCCTGCTGCCTTCAGCCTCAAAACCACCCTTTCCCACTTGGTGCCGCGCCAGGCACAAAAATGGCCATATGTCTGGAGATTGGTCCCACGCCCAATGAGCCAGCAGGGAAAACTATGCCTTGCTCTAAAGCTCTTTGGGAACCGCTTGCGTAGCCCCACAGACCTGGGGGCTGCAGGCTTTCCTGCTGCCTTTAAACTCAAAACCACCCTTTCCCATTGGGCGCCGCGCCAGGCCGAAAAATGGCCATATGTCTGGAGATTGGTCCCACGCCCAAAGAGCCAGCAGGGAAAACTATGCCTTGTTCTAAAGCTCTTTGGGAACCGCTTGCGTAGCCCCACAGACGTGGGGTCTGCAGGCTTTCCTGCTGCCTTTAACCTCAAAATCACCCTTTCCCACTTGGCGCCGCGCCAGGCACAAAAATGGCCATATGTCTGGAGATTGGTCCCACGCCCAAAGAGCCAGCAGGGAAAACTATGCCTTGCTCTAAAGCTCTTTGGGAACCGCTTGCGTAGCCCCACAGACCTGGGGGCTGCAGGCTTTCCTGCTGCCTTCAGCCTCAAAACCACCCTTTCCCACTTGGCGCCGCGCCTCGCACAAAAATGGCCATATGTCTGGAGATTGGTCCCACGCCCAAAGAGCCAGCAGGGAAAATTATGCTTTGATCTAAAGCTCTTTGGGAACCGCTTGCGTAGCCGCATAGACCTGGGGCCTGCAGGCTTTCCTGCTGCCTTCAGCCTCAAAACCACCCTTTCCCACTTGGTGCCGCGCCAGGCACAAAAATGGCCATATGTCTGGAGATTGGTCCCACGCCCAAAGAGCCAGCAGGGAAAATTATGCCTTGCTCTAAAGCTCTTTGGGAACCGCTTGCGGAGCCCCACAGACCTGGGGGCTGCAGGCTTTCCTGCTGCCTTCAGCCTCAAAACAACCCTTTCCCACTTGGCGCCGCGCCAGGCACAAAAATGGCCATATGTCTGGAGATTGGTCCCACGCCCAAAGAGCCAGCAGGGAAAACTATGCCTTGCTCTAAAGCTCTTTGGGAACCGCTTGCGTAGCCACACAGACCTGGGGGCTGCAGGCTTTCCTGCTGCCTTCAGCCTCAAAACCACCCATTCCCACTTGGCGCCGTGCCAGGCACAAAAATGGCCATATGTCTGGAGATTGGCCCCACGCCCAAAGAGCCAGCAGGGAAAACTATGCCTTGCTCTAAAGCTCTTTGGGAACCGCTTGCGTAGCCCCACAGACCTGGGGCCTGCAGGCTTTCCTGCTGCCTACAGCCTCAAAACCACCCTTTCCCACTTGGCTCCGCGCCAGGCCCAAAAATGGCCATATGTCTTGAGATTGGTCCCACGCCCAAAGAGCCTTCAGGGAAAATTATGCCTTGTTCTAAATCTCTTTGGGAACCGCTTGCGTAGCCCCACAGACCTGGGGGCTGCAGGCTTTCCTGCTGCCTTCAGCCTCAAAACCACCCATTCCCACTTGGCGCCGCGCCAGGCACAAAAATGGCCATATGTCTGGAGATTGGTCCCACGCCCAAAGAGCCAGAAGGGAAAATTATGCCTTGCTCTAAAACTCTTTGGAAACCGCTTGTGTAGCCGCATAGACCTGGGGCCTGCAGGCTTTCCTGCGCCTTAAGCCTCAAAACCACCCTTTCCCACTTGGCGCCGCGCCAGGCACAAAAATGGCCATATGTCTGGGGATTGGTCCCACGCCCAAAGAGCCAGCAGGGAAAACTATGCCTTGCTCTAAAGCTCTTTGGGAACCGCTTGCGTAGCCGCATAGACCTGGGGGCTGCAGGCTTTCCTGCGCCTTAAGCCTCAAAACCACCCTTTCCCACTTGGCGCCGCGCCAGGCACAAAAATGGCCATATGTCTGGAGATTGGTCCCACGCCCAAAGAGCCAGCAGGGAAAACTATGCCTTGCTCTAAAGGTATTTGGGAACCGCTTGCGTAGCCCCACAGACCTGGGGGCTGCAGGCTTTCCTGCTGCCTTGAGCCTCAAAACCACCCTTTCCCACTAGGCGGCGCGCCAGGCACAGAAATGGCCATATGTCTGGAGATTGGTCCCACGCCCAAAGAGCCAGCAGGGAAAATTATGCCTTGCTCTAAAGCTCTTTGGGAACCGCTTGCGTAGCCCCATAGACCTGGGGCCTGCAGGCATTCCTGCTGCCTTCAGCCTCAAAACCACCCTTTCCCACTTGGCCCCGCGCCTCGCACAAAAATGGCCATATGTCTGGAGATTGGTCCCACGCCCAAAGAGCCAGCAGGGAAAACTATGCCTTGTTCTAAAGCTCTTTGGGAACCGCTTGCGTAGCCCCACAGACCTGGGGGCTGCAGGCTTTCCTGCTGCCTTCAGCCTCAAAACCACCCTTTCCCACTTGGCGCCGCGCCTCGCACAAAAATGGCCATATGTCTGGAGATTGGTCCCACGCCCAAAGAGCCAGCAGGGAAAATTATGCTTTGATCTAAAGCTCTTTGGGAACCGCTTGCGTAGCCGCATAGACCTGGGGCCTGCAGGCTTTCCTGCTGCCTTCAGCCTCAAAACCACCCTTTCCCACTTGGTGCCGCGCCAGGCACAAAAATGGCCATATGTCTGGAGATTGGCCCCACGCCCAAAGAGCCAGCAGGGAAAACTATGCCTTGCTCTAAAGCTCTTTGGGAACCGCTTGCGTAGCCCCACAGACCTGGGGCCTGCAGGCTTTCCTGCTGCCTACAGCCTCAAAACCACCCTTTCCCACTTGGCTCCGCGCCAGGCCCAAAAATGGCCATATGTCTTGAGATTGGTCCCACGCCCAAAGAGCCTTCAGGGAAAATTATGCCTTGTTCTAAAGCTCTTTGGGAACCGCTTGCGTAGCCCCACAGACCTGGGGGCTGCAGGCTTTCCTGCTGCCTTCAGCCTCAAAACCACCCATTCCCACTTGGCGCCGCGCCAGGCACAAAAATGGCCATATGTCTGGAGATTGGTCCCACGCCCAAAGAGCCAGAAGGGAAAATTATGCCTTGCTCTAAAACTCTTTGGAAACCGCTTGTGTAGCCGCATAGACCTGGGGCCTGCAGGCTTTCCTGCGCCTTAAGCCTCAAAACGACCCTTTCCCACTTGGCGCCGCGCCAGGCACAAAAATGGCCATATGTCTGGAGATTGGTCCCACGCCCAATGAGCCAGCAGGGAAAACTATGCCTTGCTCTAAAGCTCTTTGGGAACCGCTTGCGTAGCCCCACAGACCTGGGGGCTGCAGGCTTTCCTGCTGCCTTCAGCCTCAAAACCACCCTTTCCCACTTGGCGCCGCGCCAGGCACAAAAATGGCCATATGTCTGGAGATTGGTCCCACGCCCAATGAGCCAGCAGGGAAAACTATGCCTTGCTCTAAAGCTCTTTGGGAACCGCTTGCGTAGCCCCACAGACCTGGGGGCTGCAGGCTTTCCTGCTGCCTTTAAACTCAAAACCACCCTTTCCCATTGGGCGCCGCGCCAGGCCGAAAAATGGCCATATGTCTGGAGATTGGTCCCACGCCCAAAGAGCCAGCAGGGAAAACTATGCCTTGTTCTAAAGCTCTTTGGGAACCGCTTGCGTAGCCCCACAGACGTGGGGGCTGCAGGCTTTCCTGCTGCCTTTAACCTCAAAATCACCCTTTCCCACTTGGCGCCGCGCCAGGCACAAAAATGGCCATATGTCTGGAGATTGGTCCCCCGCCCAAAGAGCCAGCAGGGAAAATTATGCCTTGCTCTAAAGGTATTTGGGAACCGCTTGCGTAGCCCCACAGACCTGGGGGCTGCAGGCTTTCCTGCTGCCTTCAGCCTCAAAACCACCCTTTCCCACTTGGCGCCGCGCCAGGCACAAAAATGGCCATATGTCTGGAGATTGGTCCCACGCCCAAAGAGCCAGCAGGGAAAATTATGCCTTGCTCTAAAGCTCTTTGGGAACCGCTTGCGTAGCCCCATAGACCTGGGGCCTGCAGGCATTCCTGCTGCCTTCAGCCTCAAAACCACCCTTTCCCACTTGGTGCCGCGCCTCGCACAAAAATGGCCATATGTCTGGAGATTGGTCCCACGCCCAAAGAGCCAGCAGGGAAAACTATGCCTTGTTCTAAAGCTCTTTGGGAACCGCTTGCGTAGCCCCACAGACCTGGGGGCTGCAGGCTTTCCTGCTGCCTTCAGCCTCAAAACCACCCTTTCCCACTTGGCGCCGCGCCTCGCACAAAAATGGCCATATGTCTGGAGATTGGTCCCACGCCCAAAGAGCCAGCAGGGAAAATTATGCTTTGATCTAAAGCTCTTTGGGAACCGCTTGCGGAGCCCCACAGACCTGGGGGCTGCAGGCTTTCCTGCTGCCTTCAGCCTCAAAACAACCCTTTCCCACTTGGCGCCGCGCCAGGCACAAAAATGGCCATATGTCTGGAGATTGGTCCCACGCCCAAAGAGCCAGCAGGGAAAACTATGCCTTGCTCTAAAGCTCTTTGGGAACCGCTTGCGTAGCCACACAGACCTGGGGGCTGCAGGCTTTCCTGCTGCCTTCAGCCTCAAAACCACCCATTCCCACTTGGCGCCGTGCCACGCACAAAAATGGCCATATGTCTGGAGATTGGCCCCACGCCCAAAGAGCCAGCAGGGAAAACTATGCCTTGCTCTAAAGCTCTTTGGGAACCGCTTGCGTAGCCCCACAGACCTGGGGCCTGCAGGCTTTCCTGCTGCCTACAGCCTCAAAACCAACCTTTCCCACTTGGCTCCGCGCCAGGCCCAAAAATGGCCATATGTCTTGAGATTGGTCCCACGCCCAAAGAGCCTTCAGGGAAAATTATGCCTTGTTCTAAATCTCTTTGGGAACCGCTTGCGTAGCCCCACAGACCTGGGGGCTGCAGGCTTTCCTGCTGCCTTCAGCCTCAAAACCACCCATTCCCACTTGGCGCCGCGCCAGGCACAAAAATGGCCATATGTCTGGAGATTGGTCCCACGCCCAAAGAGCCAGAAGGGAAAATTATGCCTTGCTCTAAAACTCTTTGGAAACCGCTTGTGTAGCCGCATAGACCTGGGGCCTGCAGGCTTTCCTGCGCCTTAAGCCTCAAAACCACCCTTTCCCACTTGGCGCCGCGCCAGGCACAAAAATGGCCATATGTCTGGGGATTGGTCCCACGCCCAAAGAGCCAGCAGGGAAAACTATGCCTTGCTCTAAAGCTCTTTGGGAACCGCTTGCGTAGCCGCATAGACCTGGGGTCTGCAGGCTTTCCTGCGCCTTAAGCCTCAAAACCACCCTTTCCCACTTGGCGCCGCGCCAGGCACAAAAATGGCCATATGTCTGGAGATTGGTCCCACGCCCAAAGAGCCAGCAGGGAAAACTATGCCTTGCTCTAAAGGTATTTGGGAACCGCTTGCGTAGCCCCACAGACCTGGGGGCTGCAGGCTTTCCTGCTGCCTTGAGCCTCAAAACCACCCTTTCCCACTAGGCGGCGCGCCAGGCACAGAAATGGCCATATGTCTGGAGATTGGTCCCACGCCCAAAGAGCCAGCAGGGAAAATTATGCCTTGCTCTAAAGCTCTTTGGGAACCGCTTGCGTAGCCCCATAGACCTGGGGCCTGCAGGCATTCCTGCTGCCTTCAGCCTCAAAACCACCCTTTCCCACTTGGCCCCGCGCCTCGCACAAAAATGGCCATATGTCTGGAGATTGGTCCCACGCCCAAAGAGCCAGCAGGGAAAACTATGCCTTGTTCTAAAGCTCTTTGGGAACCGCTTGCGTAGCCCCACAGACCTGGGGGCTGCAGGCTTTCCTGCTGCCTTCAGCCTCAAAACCACCCTTTCCCACTTGGCGCCGCGCCTCGCACAAAAATGGCCATATGTCTGGAGATTGGTCCCACGCCCAAAGAGCCAGCAGGGAAAATTATGCTTTGATCTAAAGCTCTTTGGGAACCGCTTGCGTAGCCGCATAGACCTGGGGCCTGCAGGCTTTCCTGCTGCCTTCAGCCTCAAAACCACCCTTTCCCACTTGGTGCCGCGCCAGGCACAAAAATGGCCATATGTCTGGAGATTGGCCCCACGCCCAAAGAGCCAGCAGGGAAAACTATGCCTTGCTCTAAAGCTCTTTGGGAACCGCTTGCGTAGCCCCACAGACCTGGGGCCTGCAGGCTTTCCTGCTGCCTACAGCCTCAAAACCACCCTTTCCCACTTGGCTCCGCGCCAGGCCCAAAAATGGCCATATGTCTTGAGATTGGTCCCACGCCCAAAGAGCCTTCAGGGAAAATTATGCCTTGTTCTAAAGCTCTTTGGGAACCGCTTGCGTAGCCCCAGAGACCTGGGGGCTGCAGGCTTTCCTGCTGCCTTCAGCCTCAAAACCACCCATTCCCACTTGGCGCCGCGCCAGGCACAAAAATGGCCATATGTCTGGAGATTGGTCCCACGCCCAAAGAGCCAGAAGGGAAAATTATGCCTTGCTCTAAAACTCTTTGGAAACCGCTTGTGTAGCCGCATAGACCTGGGGCCTGCAGGCTTTCCTGCGCCTTAAGCCTCAAAACGACCCTTTCCCACTTGGCGCCGCGCCAGGCACAAAAATGGCCATATGTCTGGGGATTGGTCCCACGCCCAAAGAGCCAGCAGGGAAAACTATGCCTTGCTCTAAAGCTCTTTGGGAACCGCTTGCGTAGCCGCATAGACCTGGGGGCTGCAGGCTTTCCTGCGCCTTAAGCCTCAAAACCACCCTTTCCCACTTGGCGCCGCGCCAGGCACAAAAATGGCCATATGTCTGGAGATTGGTCCCACGCCCAAAGAGCCAGCAGGGAAAACTATGCCTTGCTCTAAAGGTATTTGGGAACCGCTTGCGTAGACCCACAGACGTGGGGGCTGCAGGCTTTCCTGCTGCCTTCAGCCTCAAAACCACCCTTTCCCACTAGGCGCCGCGCCAGGCACAGAAATGGCCATATGTCTGGAGATTGGTCCCACGCCCAAAGAGCCAGCAGGGAAAACTATGCCTTGCTCTAAAGCTCTTTGGGAACCGCTTGCGTAGCCCCACAGACCTGGGGGCTGCAGGCTTTCCTGCTGCCTTCAGCCTCAAAACCACCCTTTCCCACTTGGCGCCGCGCCAGGCACAAAAATGGCCATATGTCTGGAGATTGGTCCCACGCCCAATGAGCCAGCAGGGAAAACTATGCCTTGCTCTAAAGCTCTTTGGGAACCGCTTGCGTAGCCCCACAGACCTGGGGGCTGCAGGCTTTCCTGCTGCCTTTAAACTCAAAACCACCCTTTCCCACTGGGCGCCGCGCCAGGCCGAAAAATGGCCATATGTCTGGAGATTGGTCCCACGCCCAAAGAGCCAGCAGGGAAAATTATGCCTTGCTCTAAAGCTCTTTGGGAACCGCTTGCGTAGCCCCATAGACCTGCGGCCTGCAGGCATTCCTGCTGCCTTCAGCCTCAAAACCACCCTTTCCCACTTGGCCCCGCGCCTCGCACAAAAATGGCCATATGTCTGGAGATTGGTCCCACGCCCAAAGAGCCAGCAGGGAAAATTATGCTTTGATCTAAAGCTCTTTGGGAACCGCTTGCGTAGCCGCATAGACCTGGGGCCTGCAGGCTTTCCTGCTGCCTTCAGCCTCAAAACCACCCTTTCCCACTTGGTGCCGCGCCAGGCACAAAAATGGCCATATGTCTGGAGATTGGTCCCACGCCCAAAGAGCCAGCAGGGAAAATTATGCCTTGCTCTAAAGCTCTTTGGGAACCGCTTGCGGAGCCCCACAGACCTGGGGGCTGCAGGCTTTCCTGCTGCCTTCAGCCTCAAAACCACCCTTTCCCACTTGGCGCCGCGCCAGGCACAAAAATGGCCATATGTCTGGAGATTGGTCCCACGCCCAAAGAGCCAGCAGGGAAAACTATGCCTTGCTCTAAAGCTCTTTGGGAACCGCTTGCGTAGCCCCACAGACCTGGGGGCTGCAGGCTTTCCTGCTACCTTCAGCCTCAAAACCACCCTTTCCCACTTGGCCCCGCGCCTCGCACAAAAATGGCCATATGTCTGGAGATTGGTCCCACGCCCAAAGAGCCAGCAGGGAAAACTATGCCTTGCTCTAAAGCTATTTGGGAACCGCTTGCGTAGCCCCACAGACCTGGGGGCTGCAGGCTTTCCTGCTACCTTCAGCCTCAAAACCACCCTTTCCCACTTGGTGCCGCGCCTCGCACAAAAATGGCCATATGTCTGGAGATTGGTCCCACGCCCAAAGAGCCAGCAGGGAAAACTATGCCTTGCTCTAAAGCTCTTTGGGAACCGCTTGCGTAGCCCCATAGACGTGGGGGCTGCAGGCTTTCCTGCTGCCTTTAAACTCAAAACCACCCTTTCCCACTGGGCGCCGCGCCAGGCCCAAAAATGGCCATATGTCTGGAGATTGGTCCCACGCCCAAAGAGCCAGCAGGGAAAACTATGCCTTGTTCTAAAGCTCTTTGGGAACCGCTTGCGTAGCCCCACAGACCTGGGGGCTGCAGGCTTTCCTGCTGCCTTTAACCTCAAAACCACCCTTTCCCACTTGGCGCCGCGCCTCGCACAAAAATGGCCATATGTCTGGAGATTGGTCCCACGCCCAAAGAGCCAGCAGGGAAAATTATGCTTTGACCTAAAGCTCTTTGGGAACCGCTTGCGTAGCCCCACAGACCTGGGGCCTGCAGGCTTTCCTGCTGCCTTCAGCCTCAAAACCACCCTTTCCCACTTGGCGCCGCGCCAGGCACAAAAATGGCCATATGTCTGGAGATTGGTCCCACGCCCAAAGAGCCAGCAGGGAAAATTATGCCTTGCTCTAAAGCTCTTTGGGAACCGCTTGCGTAGCCCCACAGACCTGGGGCCTGCAGGCTTTCCTGCTGCCTTCAGCCTCAAGACCACCCTTTCCCACTTGGCGCCGCGCCAGGCACAAAAATGGCCATATGTCTGGAGATTGGTCCCACGCCCAAAGAGCCAGCAGGGAAAACTATGCCTTGTTCTAAAGCTCTTTGGGAACCGCTTGGGTAGCGCCACAGACCTGGGGCCTGCAGGCATTCCTGCTGCCTTCAGCCTCAAAACCACCCTTTCCCACTTGGCCCCGCGCCTCGCACAAAAATGGCCATATGTCTGGAGATTGGTCCCACACCCAAAGAGCCAGCAGGGAAAACTATGCCTTGCTCTAAAGCTCTTTGGGAACCGCTTGCGTAGCCCCACAGACCTGGGGGCTGCAGGCTTTCCTGCTACCTTCAGTCTCAAAACCACCCTTTCCCACTTGGCCCCGCGCCTCGCACAAAAATGGCCATATGTCTGGAGATTGGTCCCACGCCCAAAGAGCCAGCAGGGAAAACTATGCCTTGCTCTAAAGCTATTTGGGAACCGCTTGCGTAGCCCCACAGACCTGGGGGCTGCAGGCTTTCCTGCTGCCTTTAAACTCAAAACCACCCTTTCCCACTGGGCGCCGCGCCAGGCCCAAAAATGGCCATATGTCTGGAGATTGGTCCCACGCCCAAAGAGCCAGCAGGGAAAACTATGCCTTGTTCTAAAGCTCTTTGGGAACCGCTTGCGTAGCCCCACAGACGTGGGGGCTGCAGGCTTTCCTGCTGCCTTTAACCTCAAAACCACCCTTTCCCACTTGGCGCCGCGCCAGGCACAGAAATGGCCATATGTCTGGAGATTGGTCCCACGCCCAAAGAGCCAGCAGGGAAAACTATGCCTTGCTCTAAAGCTCTTTGGGAACCGCTTGCGTAGCCCCACAGACCTGGGGGCTGCAGGCTTTCCTGCTGCCTTCAGCCTCAAAACCACCCTTTCCCACTTGGCGCCGCGCCAGGCACAAAAATGGCCATATGTCTGGAGATTGGTCCCACGCCCAAAGAGCCAGCAGGGAAAATTATGCCTTCTTCTAAAACTCTTTGGAAACCGCTTGTGTAGCCGCATAGACCTGGGGCCTGCAGGCTTTCCTGCGCCTTAAGCGTCAAAACCACCCTTTCCCACTTGGTGCCGCGCCAGGCACAAAAATGGCCATATGTCTGGAGATTGGTCCCATGCCCAAAGAGCCAGCAGGGAAAAATATGCCTTGCTCTAAAGCTCTTTGGGAACCGCTTGCATAGCCCCACAGACCTGGGGGCTGCAGGCTTTCCTGCTGCCTTCAGCCTCAAAACCACCCTTTCCCACTTGGCGCCGAGCCAGGCACAAAAATGGCCATATGTCTGGAGATTGGTCCCACGCCCAAAGAGCCAGCAGGGAAAACTATGCCTTGTTCTAAAGCTCTTTGGAAAGCGCTTGCGTAGCCCCACAGACCTGGGGGCTGCAGGCTTTCCTGCACCTTAAGCCTCAAAACCACCCTTTCCCACTTGGCGCCGCGCCGGCACAGAAATGGCCATATGTCTGGAGATTGGTTCCACGCCCAAAGAGCCAGCAGGGAAAACTGTGCCTTGTTCTAAATCTCATTGGGAACCGCTTGCATAGCCCCACAGACGTGGGGCCTGCAGGCTTTCCTGCTGCCTTCAGCCTCAAAACCACCCTTTCCCACTTGGTGCCGCGCCAGGCACAAAAATGGCCATATGTCTGGAGATTGGTCCCACGCCCAGAGAGCCAGCAGGGAAAACTATGCCTTGTTCTAAAGCTCTTTGGGAACCGCTTGCGTAGCGCCACAGACCTGGGGGCTGCAGGCTTTCCTGCGCCTTAAGCCTCAAAACCACCCTTTCCCACTGGGCTCCGCGCCAGGCACAGAAATGGCCATATGTCTGGAGATTGGTCCCACGCCCAAAGAGCCAGCAGGGAAAATTATGCCTTGCTCTAAAGCTCTTTGGGAACCGCTTGCGTAGCCCCACAGACGTGGGGGCTGCAGGCTTTCCTGCTGCCTTTAAACTCAAAACCACCCTTTCCCACTGGGCGCCGCGCCAGACCCAAAAATGGCCATATGTCTGGAGATTGGTCCCACGCCCAAAGAGCCAGTAGGGAAAACTATGCCTTGCTCTAAAGCTCTTTGGGAACCGCTTGCGTAGCCCCACAGACCTGGGTCCTGCAGGCTTTCCTGCTGCCTTCAGCCTCAAAACCACCCTTTCCCACTTGGCGCCGCGCCAGGCACAAAAATGGCCATATGTCTGGAGATTGGTTCCACGCCCAAAGAGCCAGCTGGGAAAACTATGCCTTGTTCTAAAGCTCTTTGGGAACCGCTTGCTTAGCACCACAGACCTGGGGGCTGCAGGCTTACCTGCTGCCTTCAGCCTCAAAACCACCCTTTCCCACTTGGCGCCGCGCCAGGCACAAATATGGCCATATGTCTGGAGATTGGTCCCCCTCCCAATGAGCCAGCAGGGAAAACTATGCCTTGCTCTAAAGCTCTTTGGGAACCGCTTGCGTAGCCCCACAGACCTGGGGGCTGCAGGCTTTCCTGCTGCCTTCAGCCTCAAAACCACCCTTTCCCACTTGGTGCCGCGCCTCGCACAAAAATGGCCATACGTCTGGAGATTGGTCCCACGCCCAAAGAGCCAGCAGGGAAAACTATGCCTTGCTCTAAAGCTCTTTGGGAACCGCTTGCATAGCCCCACAGACCTGGGGGCTGCAGGCTTTCCTGCTGCCTTCAGCCTCAAAACCACCCTTTCCCACTTGGCGCCGCGCCAGGCACAAAAATGGCCATATGTCTGGAGATTGGTCCCACGCCCAAAGAGCCAGCAGGGAAAATTATGCCTTGCTATAAAGCTCTTTGGGAACCGCTTGCGTAGCCCCATAGACCTGGGGGCTGCAGGCTTTCCTGCGCCTTAAGCCTCAAAACCACCCTTTCCCACTTGGCGCCGCGCCAGGCACAAAAATGGCCATATGTCTGGAGATTGGTCCCACGCCCAAAGAGCCAGCAGGGAATATTATGCCTTGTTCTAAAGCTCTTTGGAAAGCGCTTGCGTAGCGCCACAGACGTGGGGGCTGCAGGCTTTCCTGCTGCCTTCAGCCTCAAAACCACCCTTTCCCACTTGGCGCCGCGCCAGGCACAAATATGGCCATATGTCTGGACATTGGTCCCCCTCCCAACGAGCCAGCATGGAAAATTATGCCTTGCTCTAAAGCTCTTTGGGAACCGCTTGCGTAGCCCCACAGACCTGGGGGCTGCAGGCTTTCCTGCTGCCTTCAGCCTCAAAACCACCCTTTCCCACTTGGTGCCGCGCCTTGGACAAAAATGGCCATATGTCTGGAGATTGGTCCCACGCCCAAAGAGCCAGCAGGGAAAACTATGCCTTGTTCTAAAGCTCTTTGGGAACCGCTTGCGTAGCCCCACAGACGTGGGGGCTGCAGGCTTTCCTACTGCCTTTAAACTCAAAACCACCCTTTCTCACTTGGCGCCGCGCCAGGCACAAAAATGGCCATATGTCTGGAGATTGGTCCCACGCACAGCAGGGAAAATTATGCCTTGCTCTAAAGCTCTTTGGGAACCGCTTGCGTAACCCCATATACGTCAGGGCTGCAGGCTTTCCTGCGCCTTAAGCCTCAAAACCACCCTTTCCCACTTGGTGCCGCGCCAGGCCCAAAAATGGCCGTATGTCTGGAGATTGGTCCCACGCCCAAAGAGCCAGCAGGGAAAACTATGCCTTGTTCTAAAGCTCTTTGGGAAACGCTTGCGTAGCCCCACAGACCTGGGGCCTGCAGGCTTTCCTGCTGCCTTCAGCCTCAAAACCACCCTTTCCCACTTGGCGCCGCGCCAGGCACAGAAATGGCCATATGTCTGGAGATTGGTCCCACGCCCAAAGAGCCAGCAGGGAAAACTATGCCTTGCTCTAAAGGTATTTGGGAACCGCTTGCGTAGCCCCACAGACCTGGGGGCTGCAGGCTTTCCTGCTGCCTTCAGCCTCAAAACCACCCTTTCCCACTGGGCGCCGCGCCAGGCCCAAAAATGGCCATATGTCTGGAGATTGGTCCCACGCTCAGAGAGCCAGCAGGGAAACTATGCCTTGTTCTAAAGCTCTTTGGGAACTGCTTGCGTAGCCCCACAGACGTGGGGGCTGCAGGCTTTCCTGCTGCCTTTAACCTCAAAACCACCCTTTCCCACTTGGCGCCGCACCAGGCACAAAAATGGCCATATGTCTGGAGATTGGTCCCACGCCCAAAGAGCCAGCAGGGAAAATTATGCCTTGTTCTAAAGCTCTTTGGGAACCGCTTGCGTAGCCCCACAGACCTGGGGGCTGCAGGCTTTCCTGCTGCCTTCAGCCTCAAAACCACCCTTTCCCACTTGGCGCCGCGCCGGCACAAAAATGGCCATATGTCTGGAGATTGGTCCCACGCCCAAAGAGCCAGCAGGGAAAACTATGCCTTGTTCTAAAGCTCTTTGGAAACCGCTTGTGTAGCCCCACAGACGTGGGGGCTGCAGGCTTTCCTGCTGCCTTTAACCTCAAAACCACCCTTTCCCACTTGGCGCCGCGCCAGGCACAAAAATGGCCATATGGCTGGAGATTGGTCCCCCGCCCAAAGCGCCAGCAGGGAAAATTATGCCTTGCTCTAAAGCTCTTTGGGAACCGCTTGCGTAGCCCCACAGACCTGGGGGCTGCAGGCTTTCCTGCTGCCTTCAGCTTCAAAACCACCCTTTCCCACTTGGCGCCGCGCCAGGCACAAAAATGGCCATATGTCTGCAGATTGGTCCCACGCCCAAAGAGCCAGTAGGGAAAATTATGCCTTGTTCTAAAGCTCTTTGGGAACTGCTTGCGTAGCCCCATAGACCTGGGGCCTGCAGGCTTTCCTGCGCCTTAAGCCTCAAAACCACCCTTTCCCACTGGGCTCCGCGCCAGGCCCAAAAATGGCCATATGTCTGGAGATTGGTCCCACGCCCAAAGAGCCAGCAGGGGAAATTATGCCTTGTTCTAAATCTCATTGGGAACCGCTTGCGTAGCCCCACAGACCTGGGGGCTGCAGGCTTACCTGCTGCCTTCAGCCTCAAAACCACCCTTTCCCACTTGGTGCCGCGCCTTGCACAAAAATGGCCATATGTCTGGAGATTGGTCCCACGCCCAAAGAGCCAGCAGGGAAAACTATGCCTTGCTCTAAAGCTCTTTGGGAACCGCTTGCATAGCCCCACAGACCTGGGGGCTGCAGGCTTTCCTGCTGCCTTCAGCCTCAAAACCACCCTTTCCCACTTGGCGCCGCGCCAGGCACAAAAATGGCCATATGTCTGGAGATTGGTCCCACGCCCAAAAGAGCCAGTAGGGAAAATTATGCCTTGCTATAAAGCTCTTTGGGAACCGCTTGCGTAGCCCCATAGACCTAGAGCTGCAGGCTTTCCTGCTACCTTCAGCCTCAAAACCACCCTTTCCCACTTGGTGCCGCGCCTCGCACAAAAATGGCCATATGTCTGGAGATTGGTCCCACGCCCAAAGAGCCAGCAGGGAAAACTATGCCTTGCTCTAAAGCTCTTTGGGAACCGCTTGCGTAGCCCCATAGACGTGGGGGCTGCAGGCTTTCCTGCTGCCTTTAAACTCAAAACCACCCTTTCCCACTGGGCGCCGCGCCAGGCCCAAAAATGGCCATATGTCTGGAGATTGGTCCCACGCCCAAAGAGCCAGCAGGGAAAACTATGCCTTGTTCTAAAGCTCTTTGGGAACCGCTTGCGTAGCCCCACAGACCTGGGGGCTGCAGGCTTTCCTGCTGCCTTTAACCTCAAAACCACCCTTTCCCACTTGGCGCCGCGCCTCGCACAAAAATGGCCATATGTCTGGAGATTGGTCCCACGCCCAAAGAGCCAGCAGGGAAAATTATGCTTTGACCTAAAGCTCTTTGGGAACCGCTTGCGTAGCCCCACAGACCTGGGGCCTGCAGGCTTTCCTGCTGCCTTCAGCCTCAAAACCACCCTTTCCCACTTGGTGCCGCGCCAGGCACAAAAATGGCCATATGTCTGGAGATTGGTCCCACGCCCAAAGAGCCAGCAGGGAAAATTATGCCTTGCTCTAAAGCTCTTTGGGAACCGCTTGCGTAGCCCCACAGACCTGGGGCCTGCAGGCTTTCCTGCTGCCTTCAGCCTCAAGACCACCCTTTCCCACTTGGCGCCGCGCCAGGCACAAAAATGGCCATATGTCTGGAGATTGGTCCCACGCCCAAAGAGCCAGCAGGGAAAACTATGCCTTGTTCTAAAGCTCTTTGGGAACCGCTTGGGTAGCGCCACAGACCTGGGGCCTGCAGGCATTCCTGCTGCCTTCAGCCTCAAAACCACCCTTTCCCACTTGGCCCCGCGCCTCGCACAAAAATGGCCATATGTCTGGAGATTGGTCCCACACCCAAAGAGCCAGCAGGGAAAACTATGCCTTGCTCTAAAGCTCTTTGGGAACCGCTTGCGTAGCCCCACAGACCTGGGGGCTGCAGGCTTTCCTGCTACCTTCAGTCTCAAAACCACCCTTTCCCACTTGGCCCCGCGCCTCGCACAAAAATGGCCATATGTCTGGAGATTGGTCCCACGCCCAAAGAGCCAGCAGGGAAAACTATGCCTTGCTCTAAAGCTATTTGGGAACCGCTTGCGTAGCCCCACAGACCTGGGGGCTGCAGGCTTTCCTGCTGCCTTTAAACTCAAAACCACCCTTTCCCACTGGGCGCCGCGCCAGGCCCAAAAATGGCCATATGTCTGGAGATTGGTCCCACGCCCAAAGAGCCAGCAGGGAAAACTATGCCTTGTTCTAAAGCTCTTTGGGAACCGCTTGCGTAGCCCCACAGACGTGGGGGCTGCAGGCTTTCCTGCTGCCTTTAACCTCAAAACCACCCTTTCCCACTTGGCGCCGCGCCAGGCACAGAAATGGCCATATGTCTGGAGATTGGTCCCACGCCCAAAGAGCCAGCAGGGAAAACTATGCCTTGCTCTAAAGCTCTTTGGGAACCGCTTGCGTAGCCCCACAGACCTGGGGGCTGCAGGCTTTCCTGCTGCCTTCAGCCTCAAAACCACCCTTTCCCACTTGGCGCCGCGCCAGGCACAAAAATGGCCATATGTCTGGAGATTGGTCCCACGCCCAAAGAGCCAGCAGGGAAAATTATGCCTTCTTCTAAAACTCTTTGGAAACCGCTTGTGTAGCCGCATAGACCTGGGGCCTGCAGGCTTTCCTGCGCCTTAAGCGTCAAAACCACCCTTTCCCACTTGGTGCCGCGCCAGGCACAAAAATGGCCATATGTCTGGAGATTGGTCCCATGCCCAAAGAGCCAGCAGGGAAAAATATGCCTTGCTCTAAAGCTCTTTGGGAACCGCTTGCGTAGCCCCACAGACCTGGGGGCTGCAGGCTTTCCTGCTGCCTTCAGCCTCAAAACCACCCTTTCCCACTTGGCGCCGCGCCAGGCCCAAAAATGGCCATATGTCTGGAGATTGGTCCCACGCCCAAAGAGCCAGCAGGGAAAACTATGCCTTGTTCTAAAGCTCTTTGGGAACCGCTTGCGTAGCGCCACAGACCTGGGGGCTGCAGGCTTTCCTGCGCCTTAAGCCTCAAAACCACCCTTTCCCACTGGGCTCCGCGCCAGGCACAGAAATGGCCATATGTCTGGAGATTGGTCCCACGCCCAAAGAGCCAGCAGGGAAAATTATGCCTTGCTCTAAAGCTCTTTGGGAACCGCTTGCGTAGCCCCACAGACGTGGGGCCTGCAGGCTTACCTGCTGCCTTCAGCCTCAAAACTACCCTTTCCCACTGGGCGCCGCGCCAGGCACAAAAATGGCCATATGTCTGGAGATTGGTCCCACGCCCAAAGAGCCAGCAGGGAATATTATGCCTTGCTCTAAAGCTCTTTGGGAACCGCTTGCGTAGCCCCACAGACGTGGGGGCTGCAGGCTTTCCTACTGCCTTTAAACTCAAAACCACCCTTTCCCACTGGGCTCCGCGCCAGGCCCAAAAATGGCCATATGTCTGGAGATTGGTCCCACGCCCAAAGAGCCAGTAGGGAAAACTATGCCTTGCTCTAAAGCTCTTTGGGAACCGCTTGCGTAGCCCCACAGACCTGGGTCCTGCAGGCTTTCCTGCTGCCTTCAGCCTCAAAACCACCCTTTCCCACTTGGCGCCGCGCCAGGCACAAAAATGGCCATATGTCTGGAGATTGGTTCCACGCCCAAAGAGCCAGCTGGGAAAACTATGCCTTGTTCTAAAGCTCTTTGGGAACCGCTTGCTTAGCACCACAGACCTGGGGGCTGCAGGCTTACCTGCTGCCTTCAGCCTCAAAACCACCCTTTCCCACTTGGCGCCGCGCCAGGCACAAATATGGCCATATGTCTGGAGATTGGTCCCCCTCCCAATGAGCCAGCAGGGAAAACTATGCCTTGCTCTAAAGCTCTTTGGGAACCGCTTGCGTAGCCCCACAGACCTGGGGGCTGCAGGCTTTCCTGCTGCCTTCAGCCTCAAAACCACCCTTTCCCACTTGGTGCCGCGCCTCGCACAAAAATGGCCATACGTCTGGAGATTGGTCCCACGCCCAAAGAGCCAGCAGGGAAAACTATGCCTTGCTCTAAAGCTCTTTGGGAACCGCTTGCATAGCCCCACAGACCTGGGGGCTGCAGGCTTTCCTGCTGCCTTCAGCCTCAAAACCACCCTTTCCCACTTGGCGCCGCGCCAGGCACAAAAATGGCCATATGTCTGGAGATTGGTCCCACGCCCAAAGAGCCAGCAGGGAAAATTATGCCTTGCTATAAAGCTCTTTGGGAACCGCTTGCGTAGCCCCATAGACCTGGGGGCTGCAGGCTTTCCTGCGCCTTAAGCCTCAAAACCACCCTTTCCCACTTGGCGCCGCGCCAGGCACAAAAATGGCCATATGTCTGGAGATTGGTCCCACGCCCAAAGAGCCAGCAGGGAATATTATGCCTTGTTCTAAAGCTCTTTGGAAAGCGCTTGCGTAGCGCCACAGACGTGGGGGCTGCAGGCTTTCCTGCTGCCTTCAGCCTCAAAACCACCCTTTCCCACTTGGCACCGCGCCAGGCACAAAAATGGCCATATGTCTGGAGATTGGTCCCACGCCCAAAGAGCCAGCAGGGAAAACTATGCCTTGCTCTAAAGCTCTTTGGGAACCGCTTGCGTAGCCCCACAGACCTGGGGCCTGCAGGCTTTCCTGCTGCCTTCAGCCTCAAAACCACCCTTTCCCACTTGGCGCCGCGCCAGGCACAAATATGGCCATATGTCTGGACATTGGTCCCCCTCCCAACGAGCCAGCATGGAAAATTATGCCTTGCTCTAAAGCTCTTTGGGAACCGCTTGCGTAGCCCCACAGACCTGGGGGCTGCAGGCTTTCCTGCTGCCTTCAGCCTCAAAACCACCCTTTCCCACTTGGTGCCGCGCCTTGGACAAAAATGGCCATATGTCTGGAGATTGGTCCCACGCCCAAAGAGCCAGCAGGGAAAACTATGCCTTGTTCTAAAGCTCTTTGGGAACCGCTTGCGTAGCCCCACAGACGTGGGGGCTGCAGGCTTTCCTACTGCCTTTAAACTCAAAACCACCCTTTCTCACTTGGCGCCGCGACAGGCACAAAAATGGCCATATGTCTGGAGATTGGTCCCACGCACAGCAGGGAAAATTATGCCTTGCTCTAAAGCTCTTTGGGAACCGCTTGCGTAACCCCATATACCTCAGGGCTGCAGGCTTTCCTGCGCCTTAAGCCTCAAAACCACCCTTTCCCACTTGGTGCCGCGCCAGGCCCAAAAATGGCCGTATGTCTGGAGATTGGTCCCACGCCCAAAGAGCCAGCAGGGAAAACTATGCCTTGTTCTAAAGCTCTTTGGGAAACGCTTGGGTAGCGCCACAGACCTGGGGCCTGCAGGCTTTCCTGCTGCCTTCAGCCTCAAAACCACCCTTTCCCACTTGGCGCCGCGCCAGGCACAGAAATGGCCATCTGTCTGGAGATTGGTCCCACGCCCAAAGAGCCAGCAGGGAAAACTATGCCTTGCTCTAAAGGTATTTGGGAACCGCTTGCGTAGCCCCACAGACCTGGGGGCTGCAGGCTTTCCTGCTGCCTTCAGCCTCAAAACCACCCTTTCCCACTGGGCGCCGCGCCAGGCCCAAAAATGGCCATATGTCTGGAGATTGGTCCCACGCTCAGAGAGCCAGCAGGGAAACTATGCCTTGTTCTAAAGCTCTTTGGGAACTGCTTGCGTAGCCCCACAGACGTGGGGGCTGCAGGCTTTCCTGCTGCCTTTAACCTCAAAACCACCCTTTCCCACTTGGCGCCGCACCAGGCACAAAAATGGCCATATGTCTGGAGATTGGTCCCACGCCCAAAGAGCCAGCAGGGAAAATTATGCCTTGTTCTAAAGCTCTTTGGGAACCGCTTGCGTAGCCCCACAGACCTGGGGGCTGCAGGCTTTCCTGCTGCCTTCAGCCTCAAAACCACCCTTTCCCACTTGGCGCCGCGCCGGCACAAAAATGGCCATATGTCTGGAGATTGGTCCCACGCCCAAAGAGCCAGCAGGGAAAACTATGCCTTGTTCTAAAGCTCTTTGGAAACCGCTTGTGTAGCCCCACAGACGTGGGGGCTGCAGGCTTTCCTGCTGCCTTTAACCTCAAAACCACCCTTTCCCACTTGGCGCCGCGCCAGGCACAAAAATGGCCATATGGCTGGAGATTGGTCCCCCGCCCAAAGCGCCAGCAGGGAAAATTATGCCTTGCTCTAAAGCTCTTTGGGAACCGCTTGCGTAGCCCCACAGACCTGGGGGCTGCAGGCTTTCCTGCTGCCTTCAGCTTCAAAACCACCCTTTCCCACTTGGCGCCGCGCCAGGCACAAAAATGGCCATATGTCTGCAGATTGGTCCCACGCCCAAAGAGCCAGTAGGGAAAATTATGCCTTGTTCTAAAGCTCTTTGGGAACTGCTTGCGTAGCCCCATAGACCTGGGGCCTGCAGGCTTTCCTGCGCCTTAAGCCTCAAAACCACCCTTTCCCACTGGGCTCCGCGCCAGGCCCAAAAATGGCCATATGTCTGGAGATTGGTCCCACGCCCAAAGAGCCAGCAGGGGAAATTATGCCTTGTTCTAAATCTCATTGGGAACCGCTTGCGTAGCCCCACAGACCTGGGGGCTGCAGGCTTACCTGCTGCCTTCAGCCTCAAAACCACCCTTTCCCACTTGGTGCCGCGCCTTGCACAAAAATGGCCATATGTCTGGAGATTGGTCCCACGCCCAAAGAGCCAGCAGGGAAAACTATGCCTTGCTCTAAAGCTCTTTGGGAACCGCTTGCATAGCCCCACAGACCTGGGGGCTGCAGGCTTTCCTGCTGCCTTCAGCCTCAAAACCACCCTTTCCCACTTGGCGCCGCGCCAGGCACAAAAATGGCCATATGTCTGGAGATTGGTCCCACGCCCAAAAGAGCCAGTAGGGAAAATTATGCCTTGCTATAAAGCTCTTTGGGAACCGCTTGCGTAGTCCCATAGACCTAGAGCTGCAGGCTTACCTGCTGCATTCAGCCTCAAAACCACCCTTTCCCACTTGGCGCCGTGCCAAACACAAAAATCGCCATATGTCTGGGGATTGGTCCCACGCCCAAAGAGCCAGCAGGGAAAACTATGCCTTGCTCTAAAGCTATTTGGGAACCGCTTGCGTAGCCCCATAGACCTGGGGGCTGCAGGCTTTCCTGCGCCTTAAGCCTCAAAACCACCCTTTCCCACTTGGCGCCGCGCCAGGCACAAAAATGGCCATATGTCTGGAGATTGGTCCCACGCCCAAAGAGCCAGCAGGGAAAACTATGCCTTGTTCTAAAGCTCTTTGGAAAGCGCTTGCGTAGCCCCACAGACCTGGGGGCTGCAGGCTTTCCTGCACCTTAAGCCTCAAAACCACCCTTTCCCACTTGGCGCCGCGCCGGCACAGAAATGGCCATATGTCTGGAGATTGGTCCCACGCTCAGAGAGCCAGCAGGGAAACTATGCCTTGTTCTAAAGCTCTTTGGGAACTGCTTGCGTAGCCCCACAGACGTGGGGGCTGCAGGCTTTCCTGCTGCCTTTAACCTCAAAACCACCCTTTCCCACTTGGCGCCGCGCCTCGCACAAAAATGGCCATATGTCTGGAGATTGGTCCCACGCCCAAAGAGCCAGCAGGGAAAATTATGCCTTGTTCTAAAGCTCTTTGGGAACCGCTTGCGTAGCCCCACAGACCTGGGGGCTGCAGGCTTTCCTGCTGCCTTCAGCCTCAAAACCACCCTTTCCCACTTGGCGCCGCGCCGGCACAAAAATGGCCATATGTCTGGAGATTGGTCCCACGCCCAAAGAGCCAGCAGGGAAAACTATGCCTTGTTCTAAAGCTCTTTGGAAACCGCTTGCGTAGCCCCACAGACGTGGGGGCTGCAGGCTTTCCTGCTGCCTTTAACCTCAAAACCACCCTTTCCCACTTGGCGCCGCGCCAGGCACAAAAATGGCCATATGTCTGGAGATTGGTCCCCCGCCCAAAGCGCCAGCAGGGAAAATTATGCCTTGCTCTAAAGCTCTTTGGGAACCGCTTGCGTAGCCCCACAGACCTGGGGGCTGCAGTCTTTCCTGCTGCCTTCAGCTTCAAAACCACCCTTTCCCACTTGGCGCCGCGCCAGGCACAAAAATGGCCATATGTCTGGAGATTGGTCCCACGCCCAAAGAGCCAGTAGGGAAAATTATGCCTTGTTCTAAAGCTCTTTGGGAACCGCTTGCGTAGCCCCATAGACCTGGGGCCTGCAGGCTTTCCTGCGCCTTAAGCCTCAAAACCACCCTTTCCCACTGGGCTCCGCGCCAGGCCCAAAAATGGCCATATGTCTGGAGATTGGTCCCACGCCCAAAGAGCCAGCAGGGAAAATTATGCCTTGTTCTAAATCTCATTGGGAACCGCTTGCGTAGCCCCACAGACCTGGGGGCTGCAGGCTTACCTGCTGCCTTCAGCCTCAAAACCACCCTTTCCCACTTGGCGCCGCGCCAGGCACAAAAATGGCCATATGTCTTGGGATTGGTCCCACGCCCAAAGAGCCAGCATGGAAAATTATGCCTTGCTCTAAAGCTCTTTGGGAACCGCTTGCGTAGCCCCACACACCTGGGGGCTGCAGGCTTTCCTGCTGCCTTCAGCCTCAAAACCACCCTTTCCCACTTGGCGCCGCGCCGGCACAAAAATGGCCATATGTCTGGAGATTGGTCCCACGCCCAAAGAGCCAGCAGGGAAAACTATGCCTTGTTCTAAAGCTCTTTGGAAACCGCTTGTGTAGCCCCACAGACGTGGGGGCTGCAGGCTTTCCTGCACCTTAAGCCTCAAAACCACCCTTTCCCACTTGGCGCCGCGCCAGGCACAAAAATGGCCATATGTCTGGAGATTGGTCCCCCGCCCAAAGCGCCAGCAGGGAAAATTATGCCTTGCTCTAAAGCTCTTTGGGAACCGCTTGCGTAGCCCCACAGACCTGGGGGCTGCAGGCTTTCCTGCTGCCTTCAGCTTCAAAACCACCCTTTCCCACTTGGCGCCGCGCCAGGCACAAAAATGGCCATATGTCTGCAGATTGGTCCCACGCCCAAAGAGCCAGCAGGGAAAATTATGCCTTGTTCTAAAGCTCTTTGGGAACTGCTTGCGTAGCCCCATAGACCTGGGGCCTGCAGGCTTTCCTGCGCCTTAAGCCTCAAAACCACCCTTTCCCACTGGGCTCCGCGCCAGGCCCAAAAATGGCCATATGTCTGGAGATTGGTCCCACGCCCAAAGAGCCAGCAGGGGAAATTATGCCTTGTTCTAAATCTCATTGGGAACCGCTTGCGTAGCCCCACAGACCTGGGGGCTGCAGGCTTACCTGCTGCCTTCAGCCTCAAAACCACCCTTTCCCACTTGGTGCCGCGCCAGGCACAAAAATGGCCATATGTCTAGAGATTGGTCCCACGCCCAAAGAGCCAGCAGGGAAAACTATGCCTTGCTCTAAAGCTCTTTGGGAACCGCTTGCATAGCCCCACAGACCTGGGGGCTGCAGGCTTTCCTGCTGCCTTCAGCCTCAAAACCACCCTTTCCCACTTGGCGCCGCGCCAGGCACAAAAATGGCCATATGTCTGGAGATTGGTCCCACGCCCAAAAGAGCCAGTAGGGAAAATTATGCCTTGCTATAAAGCTCTTTGGGAACCGCTTGCGTAGCCCCATAGACCTAGAGCTGCAGGCTTACCTGCTGCATTCAGCCTCAAAACCACCCTTTCCCACTTGGCGCCGTGCCAAACACAAAAATCGCCATATGTCTGGAGATTGGTCCCACGCCCAAAGAGCCAGCAGGGAAAACTATGCCTTGCTCTAAAGCTATTTGGGAACCGCTTGCGTAGCCCCATAGACCTGGGGGCTGCAGGCTTTCCTGCGCCTTAAGCCTCAAAACCACCCTTTCCCACTTGGCGCCGCGCCAGGCACAAAAATGGCCATATGTCTGGAGATTGGTCCCACGCCCAAAGAGCCAGCAGGGAAAACTATGCCTTGCTCTAAAGCTCTTTGGAAAGCGCTTGCATAGCCCCACAGACCTGGGGGCTGCAGGCTTTCCTGCACCTTAAGCCTCAAAACCACCCTTTCCCACTTGGCGCCGCGCCGGCACAGAAATGGCCATATGTCTGGAGATTGGTCCCACGCTCAGAGAGCCAGCAGGGAAACTATGCCTTGTTCTAAAGCTCTTTGGGAACTGCTTGCGTAGCCCCACAGACGTGGGGGCTGCAGGCTTTCCTGCTGCCTTTAACCTCAAAACCACCCTTTCCCACTTGGCGCCGCGCCTCGCACAAAAATGGCCATATGTCTGGAGATTGGTCCCACGCCCAAAGAGCCAGCAGGGAAAATTATGCCTTGTTCTAAAGCTCTTTGGGAACCGCTTGCGTAGCCCCACAGACCTGGGGGCTGCAGGCTTTCCTGCTGCCTTCAGCCTCAAAACCACCCTTTCCCACTTGGCGCCGCGCCGGCACAAAAATGGCCATATGTCTGGAGATTGGTCCCACGCCCAAAGAGCCAGCAGGGAAAACTATGCCTTGTTCTAAAGCTCTTTGGAAACCGCTTGCGTAGCCCCACAGACGTGGGGGCTGCAGGCTTTCCTGCTGCCTTTAACCTCAAAACCACCCTTTCCCACTTGGCGCCGCGCCAGGCACAAAAATGGCCATATGTCTGGAGATTGGTCCCCCGCCCAAAGCGCCAGCAGGGAAAATTATGCCTTGCTCTAAAGCTCTTTGGGAACCGCTTGCGTAGCCCCACAGACCTGGGGGCTGCAGGCTTTCCTGCTGCCTTCAGCTTCAAAACCACCCTTTCCCACTTGGCGCCGCGCCAGGCACAAAAATGGCCATATGTCTGGAGATTGGTCCCACGCCCAAAGAGCCAGTAGGGAAAATTATGCCTTGTTCTAAAGCTCTTTGGGAACCGCTTGCGTAGCCCCATAGACCTGGGGCCTGCAGGCTTTCCTGCGCCTTAAGCCTCAAAACCACCCTTTCCCACTGGGCTCCGCGCCAGGCCCAAAAATGGCCATATGTCTGGAGATTGGTCCCACGCCCAAAGAGCCAGCAGGGAAAATTATGCCTTGTTCTAAATCTCATTGGGAACCGCTTGCGTAGCCCCACAGACCTGGGGGCTGCAGGCTTACCTGCTGCCTTCAGCCTCAAAACCACCCTTTCCCACTTGGCGCCGCGCCAGGCACAAAAATGGCCATATGTCTTGGGATTGGTCCCACGCCCAAAGAGCCAGCATGGAAAATTATGCCTTGCTCTAAAGCTCTTTGGGAACCGCTTGCGTAGCCCCACACACCTGGGGGCTGCAGGCTTTCCTGCTGCCTTCAGCCTCAAAACCACCCTTTCCCACTTGGCGCCGCGCCAGGCACAAAAATGGCCATATGTCTGGAGATTGGTCCCACGCCCAAAGAGCCAGCAGGGAAAACTATGCCTTGCTCTAAAGCTCTTTGGGAACCGCTTGCGTAGCCCCATAGACCTGGGGGCTGCAGGCTTTCCTGCACCTTAAGCCTCAAAACCACCCTTTCCCACTTGGCGCCGCGCCAGGCCCAAAAATGGCCGTATGTCTGGGGATTGGTCCCACGCCCAAAGAGGCAGCAGGGAAAACTATGCCTTGTTCTAAAGCTCTTTGGGAAACGCTTGGGTAGCGCCACAGACCTGGGGCCTGCAGGCTTTCCTGCTGCCTTCAGCCTCAAAACCACCCTTTCCCACTGGGCGCCGCGCCAGGCACAGAAATGGCCATATGTCTGGAGATTGGTCCCACGCCCAAAGAGCCAGCAGGGAAAATTATGCCTTGCTCTAAAGCTCTTTGGGAACCGCTTGCGTAGCCCCACAGACCTGGGGGCTGCAGGCTTTCCTGCTGCCTTCAGCCTCAAAACCACCCTTTCCCACTTGGCGCCGCGCCAGGCACAAAAATGGCCATATGTCTGGAGATTGGTCCTACGCCCAAAGAGCCAGCAGGGAAAATTATGCCTTGTTCTAAAGCTCTTTGGGAACCGCTTGCGTAGCCCCATAGACCTGGGGCCTGCAGGCTTTCCTGCGCCTTAAGCCTCAAAACCACCATTTCCCACTGGCCTCCGCGCCAGGCACAAAAATGGCCATATGTCTGGAGATTGGTCCCACGCCCAAAGAGCCAGCAGGGAAAATTATGCCTTGCTCTAAAGCTCTTTGGGAACCGCTTGCGTAGCCCCACAGACCTGGGGCCTGCAGGCTTTCCTGCTGCCTTCAGCCTCAAAACCACCCTTTCCCACTTGGCGCCGCGCCAGGCCCAAAAATGGCCATATGTCTGGAGATTGGTCCCACGCCCAAAGAGCCAGCAGGGAAAATTATGCCTTGCTCTAAAGCTCTTTGGGAACCGCTTGCGTAGCCCCACAGACCTGGGGGCTGCAGGCTTACCTGCTGCCTTCAGCCTCAAAACCACTCTTTCCCACTAGGCGCCGCGCCAGGCACAAAAATGGCCATATGTCTGGAGATTGGTCCCACGCCCAAAGAGCCAGCAGGGAAAACTATGCCTTGCTCTAAAGCTCTTTGGGAACCGCTTGCGTAGCCCCACAGACCTGGGGGCTGCAGGCTTTCCTGCTGCCTTCAGCCTCAAAACCACCCTTTCCCACTTGGCGCCGCGCCAGGCACAAAAATGGCCATATGTCTGGAGATTGGTCCCACGCCCAAAGAGCCAGCAGGGAAAACTATGCCTTGCTATAAAGCTCTTTGGGAACCGCTTGCGTAGCCCCATAGACCTGGGGGCTGCAGGGTTTCCTGCGCCTTAAGCCTCAAAACCACCATTTCCCACTTGGCGCCGCACCGGCACAGAAATGGCCATATGTCTGGAGATTGGCCCGACGCCCAAAGAGCCAACAGGGAAAACTATGCCTTGTTCTAAAGCTCTTTGGGAACCGCTTGCATAGCCCCACAGACCTGGGGGCTGCAGGCTTTCCTGCTGCCTTAAGCCTCAAAACCACCCTTTCCCACTTGGCACCGCACCAGGCACAAAAATGGCCATATGTCTGGAGATTGGTCCCACGCCCAAAGAGCCAGCAGGGAAAACTATGCCTTGCTCTAAAGCTCTTTGGGAACCGCTTGCGTAGCCCCACAGACATGGGGGCTGCAGGCTTTCCTGCTGCCTTCAGCCTCAAAACCACCCTTTCCCACTGGGCGCCGCGCCAGGCACAAAAATGGCCGTATGTCTGGAGATTGGTCCCACGCCCAAAGAGCCAGCAGGGAAAACTATGCCTTGCTCTAAAGCTCTTTGGGAACCGCTTGCGTAGCCCCACAGACCTGGGGCCTGCAGTCTTTCCTGCTGTCTTCAGCCTCAAAACCACCCTTTCCCACTTGGCGCCGCGCCAGGCACAAAAATGGCCATATGTCTGGAGATTGGTCCCACGCCCAAAGAGCCAGCAGGGAAAACTATGCCTTGCCATAAAGCTCTTTGGGAACCGCTTGCGTAGCCCCATAGACCTGGGGGCTGCAGGGTTTCCTGCTGCCTTAAGCCTCAAAACCACCCTTTCCCACTTGGTGCCGCGCCAGGCCCAAAAATGGCCATATGTCTGGAGATTGGTCCCACGCCCAAAGAGCCAGCAGGGAAAAATATGCCTTGCTCTAAAGCTCTTTGGGAACCGCTTGCGTAGCCCCACAGACCTGGGGGCTGCAGGCTTTCCTGCTGCCTTCAGCCTCAAAACCACCCTTTCCCACTTGGCACCGCAGCAGGCACAAAAATGGCCATATGTCTGGAGATTGGTCCCACGCCCAAAGAGCCAGCAGGGAAAACTATGCCTTGCTCTAAAGCTCTTTGGGAACCGCTTGCGTAGCCACGTGGAGAAGGCACCCACACTGAAAGTGCCTGGAGGGAACATTGGGGCTTCTTCTCAGTGTCTCTGACCATAGGGTTTCACTGTCCCGGGAAAGTCTCTGCTAACACCCTGCAGAGCGCAGTGCCCAATATACAGAAACGTCTTGCGGTATCTCCTACAGGGAAAGTGCCAGGAGGGAATTGTCGAGCTTGTTCTCAGTGTCTCTGAGAATTGCTCTGATTATCCGTGTGACCTCTTTGCTAAGACTCTCCAGAGAGCCGTCCTCAAAACCAACACACATCTTGACATATCTCCCACATTGATCGCAGTGTCTCCAGGAACGGCATTCAAGGAGCCAGGAACTTTTCTCCCTACACTGTCCATTGAGTTGTCCTCAAAACCAATCTACATCCTGCTATATCTCCCACATGGAAAGTGCCAGGAGGGAAAAGTGGGGATTATGTTTAGACTTTCTCGGAACTGCTTCAAATCAACTAGATATCTTTGTGCTGTAAATCTCCCAACAGCCAAACGCAAATGCAGCAAACATCTCGCTGTATGTCCCACATCCAAAGTGCCAAGAGAGAGCTTGCTCTCCCTGTCTTTGAGTACTGTTTTCACTGTCCCGGTTACCTCTTTGCTAACATTCTCTTCAGAGCTGCAGTGAAACCAGGAACCACGTGGAGAAGGCACCCACACTGAAAGTGCCTGGAGGGAACATTGGGGCTTCTTCTCAGTGTCTCTGACATAGGGTTTCACTGTCCCGGGAAAGTCTCTGCTAACACCCTGCAGAGCGCAGTGCTCAATATCCAGAGACTTTCTCGGAACTGCTTCAAATCAACTAGATATCTTTGTGCTGTAAATCTCCCAACAGCCAAACGCAAAAGCAGCAAACATCTCGCTGTATGTCCCACATCCAAAGTGCTAAGAGAGTAATGTAGAGCTTGCTCTCCCTGTCTTTGAGTACTGTTTTCACTGTCCCGATGAGCTCTTTGCTAACATTCTCTTCAGAGCTGCATTGAAACCAGGAACCACGTGGAGAAGGCACCCACACTGAAAGTGCCTGGAAGGAACATTGGGGCTTCTTCTCAGTGTCTCTGACCATAGGGTTTCACTGTCCCGGGAAAGTCTCTGCTAACACCCTGCAGAGCGCAGTGCCCAATATACAGAAACGTCTTGCGGTATCTCCTACAGGGAAACTTTTCTCCCTACACTGTCCATGGAGTTGTCCTCAAAACCAATCTACATCCTGCTATATCTCCCACATGGAAAGTGCCAGGAGGGAAAAGTGGGGATTATGTTTAGACTTTCTCGGAACTGCTTCAAATCAACTAGATATCTTTGTGCTGTAAATCTCCCAACAGCCAAACGCAAATGCAGCAAACATCTCGCTGTATGTCCCACATCCAAAGTGCCAAGAGAGAGCTTGCTCTCCCTGTCTTTGAGTACTGTTTTCACTGTCCCGGTTACCCCTTTTCTAACATTCTCTTCAGAGCTGCAGTGAAACCAGGAACCACATGGAGAAGGCACCCACACTGAAAGTGCCTGGAGGGAACACTGGGGCTTCTTCTCAGTGTCTCTGACATAGGGTTTCACTGTCCCGGGAAAGTCTCTGCAAACACCCTGCGGAGCGCAGTGCTCAATATACAGAGACTTTCTCGGAACTGCTTCAAATCAACTAGATATCTTTGTGCTGTAAATCTCCCAACAGCCAAACGCAAATGCAGCAAACATCTCGCTGTATGTCCCACATCCAAAGTGCCAAGAGAGTAATGTAGAGCTTGCTCTCCCTGTCTTTGAGTACTGTTTTCACTGTCCCGATGAGCTCTTTGCTAACATTCTCTTCAGAGCTGCAGTGAAACCAGGAACCACGTGGAGAAGGCACCCACACTGAAAGTGCCTGGAGGGAACATTGGGGCTTCTTCTCAGTGTCTCTGACCATAGGGTTTCACTGTCCCGGGAAAGTCTCTGCTAACACCCTGCAGAACGCAGTGCCCAATATACAGAAACGTCTTGCGGTATCTCCTACAGGGAAAGTGCCAGGAGGGAATTGTCGAGCTTGTTCTCAGTGTCTCTGAGAATTGCTCTGATTATCCGTGTGACCTCTTTGCTAAGACTCTCCAGAGAGCCGTCCTCAAAACCAACACACATCTTGACATATCTCCCACATTGATCGCAGTGTCTCCAGGAACGGCATTCAAGGAGCCAGGAACTTTTCTCCCTACACTGTCCATTGAGTTGTCCTCAAAACCAATCTACATCCTGCTATATCTCCCACATGGAAAGTGCCAGGAGGGAAAAGTGGGGATTATGTTTAGACTTTCTCGGAACTGCTTCAAATCAACTAGATATCTTTGTGCTGTAAATCTCCCAACAGCCAAACGCAAATGCAGCAAACATCTCGCTGTATGTCCCACATCCAAAGTGCCAAGAGAGAGCTTGCTCTCCCTGTCTTTGAGTACTGTTTTCACTGTCCCGGTTACCTCTTTGCTAACATTCTCTTCAGAGCTGCAGTGAAACCAGGAACCACGTGGAGAAGGCACCCACACTGAAAGTGCCTGGAGGGAACATTGGGGCTTCTTCTCAGTGTCTCTGACCATAGGGTTTCACTGTCCCGGGAAAGTCTCTGCTAACACCCTGCAGAGCGCAGTGCTCAATATACAGAGACTTTCTCGGAACTGCTTCAAATCAACTAGATATCTTTGTGCTGTAAATCTCCCAACAGCCAAACGCAAAAGCAGCAAACATCTCGCTGTATGTCCCACATCCAAAGTGCTAAGAGAGTAATGTAGAGCTTGCTCTCCCTGTCTTTGAGTACTGTTTTCACTGTCCCGATGAGCTCTTTGCTAACATTCTCTTCAGAGCTGCAGTGAAACCAGGAACCACGTGGAGAAGGCACCCACACTGAAAGTGCCTGGAGGGAACATTGGGGCTTCTTCTCAGTGTCTCTGACCATAGGGTTTCACTGTCCCGGGAAAGTCTCTGCTAACACCCTGCAGAGCGCAGTGCCCAATATACAGAAACGTCTTGCGGTATCTCCTACAGGGAAACTTTTCTCCCTACACTGTCCATGGAGTTGTCCTCAAAACCAATCTACATCCTGCTATATCTCCCACATGGAAAGTGCCAGGAGGGAAAAGTGGGGATTATGTTTAGACTTTCTCGGAACTGCTTCAAATCAACTAGATATCTTTGTGCTGTAAATCTCCCAACAGCCAAACGCAAATGCAGCAAACATCTCGCTGTATGTCCCACATCCAAAGTGCCAAGAGAGAGCTTGCTCTCCCTGTCTTTGAGTACTGTTTTCACTGTCCCGGTTACCTCTTTGCTAACATTCTCTTCAGAGCTGCAGTGAAACCAGGAACCACGTGGAGAAGGCACCCACACTGAAAGTGCCTGGAGGGAACACTGGGGCTTCTTCTCAGTGTCTCTGACATAGGGTTTCACTGTCCCGGGAAAGTCTCTGCAAACACCCTGCGGAGCGCAGTGCTCAATATACAGAGACTTTCTCGGAACTGCTTCAAATCAACTAGATATCTTTGTGCTGTAAATCTCCCAACAGCCAAACGCAAATGCAGCAAACATCTCGCTGTATGTCCCACATCCAAAGTGCCAAGAGAGTAATGTAGAGCTTGCTCTCCCTGTCTTTGAGTACTGTTTTCACTGTCCCGATGAGCTCTTTGCTAACATTCTCTTCAGAGCTGCAGTGAAACCAGGAACCACGTGGAGAAGGCACCCACACTGAAAGTGCCTGGAGGGAACATTGGGGCTTCTTCTCAGTGTCTCTGACCATAGGGTTTCACTGTCCCGGGAAAGTCTCTGCTAACACCCTGCAGAACGCAGTGCCCAATATACAGAAACGTCTTGCGGTATCTCCTACAGGGAAAGTGCCAGGAGGGAATTGTCGAGCTTGTTCTCAGTGTCTCTGAGAATTGCTCTGATTATCCGTGTGACCTCTTTGCTAAGACTCTCCAGAGAGCCGTCCTCAAAACCAACACACATCTTGACATATCTCCCACATTGATCGCAGTGTCTCCAGGAACGGCATTCAAGGAGCCAGGAACTTTTCTCCCTACACTGTCCATGGAGTTGTCCTCAAAACCAATCTACATCCTGCTATATCTCCCACATGGAAAGTGCCAGGAGGGAAAAGTGGGGATTATGTTTAGACTTTCTCGGAACTGCTTCAAATCAACTAGATATCTTTGTGCTGTAAATCTCCCAACAGCCAAACGCAAAAGCAGCAAACATCTCGCTGTATGTCCCACATCCAAAGTGCCAAGAGAGAGCTTGCTCTCCCTGTCTTTGAGACCTGTTTTCACTGTCCCGGTTACCTCTTTGCTAACATTCTCTTCAGAGCTGCAGTGAAACCAGGAACCACGTGGAGAAGGCACCCACACTGGAAGTGCCTGGAGGGAACATTGGGGCTTCTTCTCAGTGTCTCTGACCATAGGGTTTCACTGTCCCGGGAAAGTCTCTGCTAACACCCTGCAGAGCGCTGTGCCCAATATACAGAAACGTCTTACGGTATCTCCTACAGGGAAAGTGCCAGGAGGGAATTGTCGAGCTTGTTCTCAGTGTCTCTGAGAATTGCTCTGATTATCCGTGTGACCTCTTTACCAACACACATCTTGACATATCTCCCACATTGATCGCAGTGTCTCCAGGAACGGCATTCAAGGAGCCAGGAACTTTTCTCCCTACACTGTCCATTGAGTTGGCCTCAAAACCAATCTACATCCTGCTATATCTCCCACATGGAAAGTGCCAGGAGGGAAAAGTGGGGATTATGTTTAGACTTTCTCGGAACTGCTTCAAATCAACTAGATATCTTTGTGCTGTAAATCTCCCAACAGCCAAACGCAAATGCAGCAAACATCTCGCTGTATGTCCCACATCCAAAGTGCCAAGAGAGAGCTTGCTCTCCCTGTCTTTGAGTACTGTTGTCACTGTCCCGGTTACCTCTTTGCTAACATTCTCTTCAGAGCTGCAGTGAAACCAGGAACCACGTGGAGAAGGCACCCACACTGAAAGTGCCTGGAGGGAACATTGGGGCTTCTTCTCAGTGTCTCTGACCATAGGGTTTCACTGTCCCGGGAAAGTCTCTGCTAACACCCTGCAGAACGCAGTGCCCAATATACAGAAACGTCTTGCGGTATCTCCTACAGGGAAAGTGCCAGGAGGGAATTGTCGAGCTTGTTCTCAGTGTCTCTGAGAATTGCTCTGATTATCCGTGTGACCTCTTTGCTAAGACTCTCCAGAGAGCCGTCCTCAAAACCAACACACATCTTGACATATCTCCCACATTGATCGCAGTGTCTCCAGGAACGGCATTCAAGGAGCCAGGAACTTTTCTCCCTACACTGTCCATTGAGTTGTCCTCAAAACCAATCTACATCCTGCTATATCTCCCACATGGAAAGTGCCAGGAGGGAAAAGTGGGGATTATGTTTAGACTTTCTCGGAACTGCTTCAAATCAACTAGATATCTTTGTGCTGTAAATCTCCCAACAGCCAAACGCAAAAGCAGCAAACATCTCGCTGTATGTCCCACATCCAAAGTGCCAAGAGAGAGCTTGCTCTCCCTGTCTTTGAGACCTGTTTTCACTGTCCCGGTTACCTCTTTGCTAACATTCTCTTCAGAGCTGCAGTGAAACCAGGAACCACGTGGAGAAGGCACCCACACTGGAAGTGCCTGGAGGGAACATTGGGGCTTCTTCTCAGTGTCTCTGACCATAGGGTTTCACTGTCCCGGGAAAGTCTCTGCTAACACCCTGCAGAGCGCTGTGCCCAATATACAGAAACGTCTTGCGGTATCTCCTACAGGGAAAGTGCCAGGAGGGAATTGTCGAGCTTGTTCTCAGTGTCTCTGAGAATTGCTCTGATTATCCGTGTGACCTCTTTACCAACACACATCTTGACATATCTCCCACATTGATCGCAGTGTCTCCAGGAACGGCATTCAAGGAGCCAGGAACTTTTCTCCCTACACTGTCCATTGAGTTGTCCTCAAAACCAATCTGCATCCTGCTATATCTCCCACATGGAAAGTGCCAGGAGGGAAAAGTGGGGATTATGTTTAGACTTTCTCGGAACTGCTTCAAATCAACTAGATATCTTTGTGCTGTAAATCTCCCAACAGCCAAACGCAAATGCAGCAAACATCTCGCTGTATGTCCCACATCCAAAGTGCCAAGAGAGAGCTTGCTCTCCCTGTCTTTGAGTACTGTTGTCACTGTCCCGGTTACCTCTTTGCTAACATTCTCTTCAGAGCTGCAGTGAAACCAGGAACCACGTGGAGAAGGCACCCACACTGAAAGTGCCTGGAGGGAACATTGGGGCTTCTTCTCAGTGTCTCTGACCATAGGGTTTCACTGTCCCGGGAAAGTCTCTGCTAACACCCTGCAGAGCGCTGTGCCCAATATACAGAAACGTCTTGCGGTATCTCCTACAGGGAAAGTGCCAGGAGGGAATTGTCGAGCTTGTTCTCAGTGTCTCTGAGAATTGCTCTGGTTATCCGTGTGACCTCTTTGCTAAGACTCTCCAGAGAGCCGTCCTCAAAACCAACACACATCTTGACATATCTCCCACATTGATCGCAGTGTCTCCAGGAACGGCATTCAAGGAGCCAGGAACTTTTCTCCCTACACTGTCCATTGAGTTGGCCTCAAAACCAATCTACATCCTGCTATATCTCCCACATGGAAAGTGCCAGGAGGGAAAAGTGGGGATTATGTTTAGACTTTCTCGGAACTGCTTCAAATCAACTAGATATCTTTGTGCTGTAAATCTCCCAACAGCCAAACGCAAATGCAGCAAACATCTCGCTGTATGTCCCACATCCAAAGTGCCAAGAGAGAGCTTGCTCTCCCTGTCTTTGAGCACTGTTTTCACTGTCCCGGTTACCTCTTTGCTAACATTCTCTTCAGAGCTGCAGTGAAACCAGGAACCACGTGGAGAAGGCACCCACACTGAAAGTGCCTGGAGGGAACATTGGGGCTTCTTCTCAGTGTCTCTGACATAGGGTTTCACTGTCCCGGGAAAGTCTCTGCTAACACCCTGCAGAGCGCAGTGCTCAATATCCAGAGACTTTCTCGGAACTGCTTCAAATCAACTAGATATCTTTGTGCTGTAAATCTCCCAACAGCCAAACGCAAAAGCAGCAAACATCTCGCTGTATGTCCCACATCCAAAGTGCTAAGAGAGTAATGTAGAGCTTGCTCTCCCTGTCTTTGAGTACTGTTTTCACTGTCCCGATGAGCTCTTTGCTAACATTCTCTTCAGAGCTGCAGTGAAACCAGGAACCACGTGGAGAAGGCACCCACACTGAAAGTGCCTGGAAGGAACATTGGGGCTTCTTCTCAGTGTCTCTGACCATAGGGTTTCACTGTCCCGGGAAAGTCTCTGCTAACACCCTGCAGAGCGCAGTGCCCAATATACAGAAACGTCTTGCGGTATCTCCTACAGGGAAACTTTTCTCCCTACACTGTCCATGGAGTTGTCCTCAAAACCAATCTACATCCTGCTATATCTCCCACATGGAAAGTGCCAGGAGGGAAAAGTGGGGATTATGTTTAGACTTTCTCGGAACTGCTTCAAATCAACTAGATATCTTTGTGCTGTAAATTTCCCAACAGCCAAACGCAAATGCAGCAAACATCTCGCTGTATGTCCCACATCCAAAGTGCCAAGAGAGTAATGTAGAGCTTGCTCTCCCTGTCTTTGAGTACTGTTTTCACTGTCCCGATGACCTCTTTGCTAACATTCTCTTCAGAGCTGCAGTGAAACCAGGAACCACGTGGAGAAGGCACCCACACTGAAAGTGCCTGGAGGGAACATTGGGGCTTCTTCTCAGTGTCTCTGACCATAGGGTTTCACTGTCCCGGGAAAGTCTCTGCTAACACCCTGCAGAACGCAGTGCCCAATATACAGAAACGTCTTGCGGTATCTCCTACAGGGAAAGTGCCAGGAGGGAATTGTCGAGCTTGTTCTCAGTGTCTCTGAGAATTGCTCTGATTATCCGTGTGACCTCTTTGCTAAGACTCTCCAGAGAGCCGTCCTCAAAACCAACACACATCTTGACATATCTCCCACATTGATCGCAGTGTCTCCAGGAACGGCATTCAAGGAGCCAGGAACTTTTCTCCCTACACTGTCCATTGAGTTGTCCTCAAAACCAATCTACATCCTGCTATATCTCCCACATGGAAAGTGCCAGGAGGGAAAAGTGGGGATTATGTTTAGACTTTCTCGGAACTGCTTCAAATCAACTAGATATCTTTGTGCTGTAAATCTCCCAACAGCCAAACGCAAAAGCAGCAAACATCTCGCTGTATGTCCCACATCCAAAGTGCCAAGAGAGAGCTTGCTCTCCCTGTCTTTGAGACCTGTTTTCACTGTCCCGGTTACCTCTTTGCTAACATTCTCTTCAGAGCTGCAGTGAAACCAGGAACCACGTGGAGAAGGCACCCACACTGAAAGTGCCTGGAGGGAACATTGGGGCTTCTTCTCAGTGTCTCTGACCATAGGGTTTCACTGTCCCGGGAAAGTCTCTGCTAACACCCTGCAGAGCGCTGTGCCCAATATACAGAAACGTCTTGCGGTATCTCCTACAGGGAAAGTGCCAGGAGGGAATTGTCGAGCTTGTTCTCAGTGTCTCTGAGAATTGCTCTGATTATCCGTGTGACCTCTTTACCAACACACATCTTGACATATCTCCCACATTGATCGCAGTGTCTCCAGGAACGGCATTCAAGGAGCCAGGAACTTTTCTCCCTACACTGTCCATTGAGTTGGCCTCAAAACCAATCTACATCCTGCTATATCTCCCACATGGAAAGTGCCAGGAGGGAAAAGTGGGGATTATGTTTAGACTTTCTCGGAACTGCTTCAAATCAACTAGATATCTTTGTGCTGTAAATCTCCCAACAGCCAAACGCAAATGCAGCAAACATCTCGCTGTATGTCCCACATCCAAAGTGCCAAGAGAGAGCTTGCTCTCCCTGTCTTTGAGCACTGTTTTCACTGTCCCGGTTACCTCTTTGCTAACATTCTCTTCAGAGCTGCAGTGAAACCAGGAACCACGTGGAGAAGGCACCCACACTGAAAGTGCCTGGAGGGAACATTGGGGCTTTTCTCAGTGTCTCTGACCATAGGGTTTCACTGTCCCGGGAAAGTCTCTGCTAACACCCTGCAGAGCGCAGTGCCCAATATACAGAAACGTCTTGCGGTATCTCCTACAGGGAAACTTTTCTCCCTACACTGTCCATGGAGTTGTCCTCAAAACCAATCTACATCCTGCTATATCTCCCACATGGAAAGTGCCAGGAGGGAAAAGTGGGGATTATGTTTAGACTTTCTCGGAACTGCTTCAAATCAACTAGATATCTTTGTGCTGTAAATCTCCCAACAGCCAAACGCAAATGCAGCAAACATCTCACTGTATGTCCCACATCCAAAGTGCCAAGAGAGAGCTTGCTCTCCCTGTCTTTGAGTACTGTTTTCACTGTCCCAGTTACCTCTTTGCTAACATTCTCTTCAGAGCTGCAGTGAAACCAGGAACCACGTGGAGAAGGCACCCACACTGAAAGTGCCTGGAGGGAACATTGGGGCTTCTTCTCAGTGTCTCTGACATAGGGTTTCACTGTCCCGGGAAAGTCTCTGCAAACACCCTGAGGAGCGCAGTGCTCAATATACAGAGACTTTCTCGGAACTGCTTCAAATCAACTAGATATCTTTGTGCTGTAAATCTCCCAACAGCCAAACGCAAATGCAGCAAACATCTCGCTGTATGTCCCACATCCAAAGTGCCAAGAGAGTAATGTAGAGCTTGCTCTCCCTGTCTTTGAGTACTGTTTTCACTGTCCCGATGACCTCTTTGCTAACATTCTCTTCAGAGCTGCAGTGAAACCAGGAACCACGTGGAGAAGGCACCCACACTGAAAGTGCCTGGAGGGAACATTGGGGCTTCTTCTCAGTGTCTCTGACCATAGGGTTTCACTGTCCCGGGAAAGTCTCTGCTAACACCCTGCAGAACGCAGTGCCCAATATACAGAAACGTCTTGCGGTATCTCCTACAGGGAAAGTGCCAGGAGGGAATTGTCGAGCTTGTTCTCAGAGTCTCTGAGAATTGCTCTGATTATCCGTGTGACCTCTTTGCTAAGACTCTCCAGAGAGCCGTCCTCAAAACCAACACACATCTTGACATATCTCCCACATTGATCGCAGTGTCTCCAGGAACGGCATTCAAGGAGCCAGGAACTTTTCTCCCTACACTGTCCATTGAGTTGTCCTCAAAACCAATCTACATCCTGCTATATCTCCCACATGGAAAGTGCCAGGAGGGAAAAGTGGGGATTATGTTTAGACTTTCTCGGAACTGCTTCAAATCAACTAGATATCTTTGTGCTGTAAATCTCCCAACAGCCAAACGCAAATGCAGCAAACATCTCGCTGTATGTCCCACATCCAAAGTGCCAAGAGAGAGCTTGCTCTCCCTGTCTTTGAGACCTGTTTTCACTGTCCCGGTTACCTCTTTGCTAACATTCTCTTCAGAGCTGCAGTGAAACCAGGAACCACGTGGAGAAGGCACCCACACTGGAAGTGCCTGGAGGGAACATTGGGGCTTCTTCTCAGTGTCTCTGACATAGGGTTTCACTGTCCCGGGAAAGTCTCTGCTAACACCCTGCAGAGTGCTGTGCCCAATATACAGAAACGTCTTGTGGTATCTCCTACAGGGAAAGTGCCAGGAGGGAATTGTCGAGCTTGTTCTCAGTGTCTCTGAGAATTGCTCTGATTATCCGTGTGACCTCTTTACCAACACACATCTTGACATATCTCCCACATTGATCGCAGTGTCTCCAGGAACGGCATTCAAGGAGCCAGGAACTTTTCTCCATACACTGTCCATGGAGTTGTCCTCAAAACCAATCTACATCCTGCTATATCTCCCACATGGAAAGTGCCAGGAGGGAAAAGTGGGGATTATGTTTAGACTTTCTCGGAACTGCTTCAAATCAACTAGATATCTTTGTGCTGTAAATCTCCCAACAGCCAAACGCAAATGCAGCAAACATCTCGCTGTATGTCCCACATCCAAAGTGCCAAGAGAGAGCTTGCTCTCCCTGTCTTTGAGTACTGTTTTCACTGTCCCGGTTACCTCTTTGCTAACATTCTCTTCAGAGCTGCAGTGAAACCAGGAACCACGTGGAGAAGGCACCCACACTGAAAGTGCCTGGAGGGAACATTGGGGCTTCTTCTCAGTGTCTCTGACCATAGGGTTTCACTGTCCCGGGAAAGTCTCTGCTAACACCCTGCAGAGCGCAGTGCTCAATATACAGAGACTTTCTCGGAACTGCTTCAAATCAACTAGATATCTTTGTGCTGTAAATCTCCCAACAGCCAAACGCAAAAGCAGCAAACATCTCGCTGTATGTCCCACATCCAAAGTGCTAAGAGAGTAATGTAGAGCTTGCTCTCCCTGTCTTTGAGTACTGTTTTCACTGTCCCGATGAGCTCTTTGCTAACATTCTCTTCAGAGCTGCAGTGAAACCAGGAACCACGTGGAGAAGGCACCCACAGTGAAAGTGCCTGGAGGGAACATTGGGGCTTCTTCTCAGTGTCTCTGACCATAGGGTTTCACTGTCCCGGGAAAGTCTCTGCTAACACCCTGCAGAGCGCAGTGCCCAATATACAGAAACGTCTTGCGGTATCTCCTACAGGGAAACTTTTCTCCCTACACTGTCCATGGAGTTGTCCTCAAAACCAATCTACATCCTGCTATATCTCCCACATGGAAAGTGCCAGGAGGGAAAAGTGGGGATTATGTTTAGACTTTCTCGGAACTGCTTCAAATCAACTAGATATCTTTGTGCTGTAAATCTCCCAACAGCCAAACGCAAATGCAGCAAACATCTCGCTGTATGTCCCACATCCAAAGTGCCAAGAGGGAGCTTGCTCTCCCTGTCTTTGAGTACTGTTTTCACTGTCCCGGTTACCTCTTTGCTAACATTCTCTTCAGAGCTGCAGTGAAACCAGGAACCACGTGGAGAAGGCACCCACACTGAAAGTGCCTGGAGGGAACATTGGGGCTTCTTCTCAGTGTCTCTGACCATAGGGTTTCACTGTCCCGGGAAAGTCTCTGCTAACACCCTGCAGAGCGCAGTGCTCAATATACAGAGACTTTCTCGGAACTGCTTCAAATCAACTAGATATCTTTGTGCTGTAAATCTCCCAACAGCCAAACGCAAAAGCAGCAAACATCTCGCTGTATGTCCCACATCCAAAGTGCTAAGAGAGTAATGTAGAGCTTGCTCTCCCTGTCTTTGAGTACTGTTTTCACTGTCCCGATGAGCTCTTTGCTAACATTCTCTTCAGAGCTGCAGTGAAACCAGGAACCACGTGGAGAAGGCACCCACACTGAAAGTGCCTGGAGGGAACATTGGGGCTTCTTCTCAGTGTCTCTGACCATAGGGTTTCACTGTCCCGGGAAAGTCTCTGCTAACACCCTGCAGAGCGCAGTGCCCAATATACAGAAACGTCTTGCGGTATCTCCTACAGGGAAACTTTTCTCCCTACACTGTCCATGGAGTTGTCCTCAAAACCAATCTACATCCTGCTATATCTCCCACATGGAAAGTGCCAGGAGGGAAAAGTGGGGATTATGTTTAGACTTTCTCGGAACTGCTTCAAATCAACTAGATATCTTTGTGCTGTAAATCTCCCAACAGCCAAACGCAAATGCAGCAAACATCTCGCTGTATGTCCCACATCCAAAGTGCCAAGAGGGAGCTTGCTCTCCCTGTCTTTGAGTACTGTTTTCACTGTCCCGGTTACCTCTTTGCTAACATTCTCTTCAGAGCTGCAGTGAAACCAGGAACCACGTGGAGAAGGCACCCACACTGAAAGTGCCTGGAGGGAACATTGGGGCTTCTTCTCAGTGTCTCTGACCATAGGGTTTCACTGTCCCGGGAAAGTCTCTGCTAACACCCTGCAGAGCGCAGTGCTCAATATACAGAGACTTTCTCGGAACTGCTTCAAATCAACTAGATATCTTTGTGCTGTAAATCTCCCAACAGCCAAACGCAAAAGCAGCAAACATCTCGCTGTATGTCCCACATCCAAAGTGCTAAGAGAGTAATGTAGAGCTTGCTCTCCCTGTCTTTGAGTACTGTTTTCACTGTCCCGATGAGCTCTTTGCTAACATTCTCTTCAGAGCTGCAGTGAAACCAGGAACCACGTGGAGAAGGCACCCACACTGAAAGTGCCTGGAGGGAACATTGGGGCTTTTCTCAGTGTCTCTGACCATAGGGTTTCACTGTCCCGGGAAAGTCTCTGCTAACACCCTGCAGAGCGCAGTGCCCAATATACAGAAAGGTCTTGCGGTATCTCCTACAGGGAAACTTTTCTCCCTACACTGTCCATGGAGTTGTCCTCAAAACCAATCTACATCCTGCTATATCTCCCACATGGAAAGTGCCAGGAGGGAAAAGTGGGGATTATGTTTAGACTTTCTCGGAACTGCTTCAAATCAACTAGATATCTTTGTGCTGTAAATCTCCCAACAGCCAAACGCAAATGCAGCAAACATCTCGCTGTATGTCCCACATCCAAAGTGCCAAGAGGGAGCTTGCTCTCCCTGTCTTTGAGTACTGTTTTCACTGTCCCGGTTACCTCTTTGCTAACATTCTCTTCAGAGCTGCAGTGAAACCAGGAACCACGTGGAGAAGGCACCCACACTGAAAGTGCCTGGAGGGAACATTGGGGCTTCTTCTCAGTGTCTCTGACCATAGGGTTTCACTGTCCCGGGAAAGTCTCTGCTAACACCCTGCAGAGCGCAGTGCTCAATATACAGAGACTTTCTCGGAACTGCTTCAAATCAACTAGATATCTTTGTGCTGTAAATCTCCCAACAGCCAAACGCAAAAGCAGCAAACATCTCGCTGTATGTCCCACATCCAAAGTGCTAAGAGAGTAATGTAGAGCTTGCTCTCCCTGTCTTTGAGTACTGTTTTCACTGTCCCGATGAGCTCTTTGCTAACATTCTCTTCAGAGCTGCAGTGAAACCAGGAACCACGTGGAGAAGGCACCCACACTGAAAGTGCCTGGAGGGAACATTGGGGCTTCTTCTCAGTGTCTCTGACCATAGGGTTTCACTGTCCCGGGAAAGTCTCTGCTAACACCCTGCAGAGCGCAGTGCCCAATATACAGAAACGTCTTGCGGTATCTCCTACAGGGAAACTTTTCTCCCTACACTGTCCATGGAGTTGTCCTCAAAACCAATCTACATCCTGCTATATCTCCCACATGGAAAGTGCCAGGAGGGAAAAGTGGGGATTATGTTTAGACTTTCTCGGAACTGCTTCAAATCAACTAGATATCTTTGTGCTGTAAATCTCCCAACAGCCAAACGCAAAAGCAGCAAACATCTCGCTGTATGTCCCACATCCAAAGTGCTAAGAGAGTAATGTAGAGCTTGCTCTCCCTGTCTTTGAGTACTGTTTTCACTGTCCCGATGAGCTCTTTGCTAACATTCTCTTCAGAGCTGCAGTGAAACCAGGAACCACGTGGAGAAGGCACCCACAGTGAAAGTGCCTGGAGGGAACATTGGGGCTTCTTCTCAGTGTCTCTGACCATAGGGTTTCACTGTCCCGGGAAAGTCTCTGCTAACACCCTGCAGAGCGCAGTGCCCAATATACAGAAACGTCTTGCGGTATCTCCTACAGGGAAACTTTTCTCCCTACACTGTCCATGGAGTTGTCCTCAAAACCAATCTACATCCTGCTATATCTCCCACATGGAAAGTGCCAGGAGGGAAAAGTGGGGATTATGTTTAGACTTTCTCGGAACTGCTTCAAATCAACTAGATATCTTTGTGCTGTAAATCTCCCAACAGCCAAACGCAAATGCAGCAAACATCTCGCTGTATGTCCCACATCCAAAGTGCCAAGAGGGAGCTTGCTCTCCCTGTCTTTGAGTACTGTTTTCACTGTCCCGGTTACCTCTTTGCTAACATTCTCTTCAGAGCTGCAGTGAAACCAGGAACCACGTGGAGAAGGCACCCACACTGAAAGTGCCTGGAGGGAACATTGGGGCTTCTTCTCAGTGTCTCTGACCATAGGGTTTCACTGTCCCGGGAAAGTCTCTGCTAACACCCTGCAGAGCGCAGTGCTCAATATACAGAGACTTTCTCGGAACTGCTTCAAATCAACTAGATATCTTTGTGCTGTAAATCTCCCAACAGCCAAACGCAAAAGCAGCAAACATCTCGCTGTATGTCCCACATCCAAAGTGCTAAGAGAGTAATGTAGAGCTTGCTCTCCCTGTCTTTGAGTACTGTTTTCACTGTCCCGATGAGCTCTTTGCTAACATTCTCTTCAGAGCTGCAGTGAAACCAGGAACCACGTGGAGAAGGCACCCACACTGAAAGTGCCTGGAGGGAACATTGGGGCTTCTTCTCAGTGTCTCTGACCATAGGGTTTCACTGTCCCGGGAAAGTCTCTGCTAACACCCTGCAGAGCGCAGTGCCCAATATACAGAAACGTCTTGCGGTATCTCCTACAGGGAAACTTTTCTCCCTACACTGTCCATGGAGTTGTCCTCAAAACCAATCTACATCCTGCTATATCTCCCACATGGAAAGTGCCAGGAGGGAAAAGTGGGGATTATGTTTAGACTTTCTCGGAACTGCTTCAAATCAACTAGATATCTTTGTGCTGTAAATCTCCCAACAGCCAAACGCAAATGCAGCAAACATCTCGCTGTATGTCCCACATCCAAAGTGCCAAGAGGGAGCTTGCTCTCCCTGTCTTTGAGTACTGTTTTCACTGTCCCGGTTACCTCTTTGCTAACATTCTCTTCAGAGCTGCAGTGAAACCAGGAACCACGTGGAGAAGGCACCCACACTGAAAGTGCCTGGAGGGAACATTGGGGCTTCTTCTCAGTGTCTCTGACCATAGGGTTTCACTGTCCCGGGAAAGTCTCTGCTAACACCCTGCAGAGCGCAGTGCTCAATATACAGAGACTTTCTCGGAACTGCTTCAAATCAACTAGATATCTTTGTGCTGTAAATCTCCCAACAGCCAAACGCAAAAGCAGCAAACATCTCGCTGTATGTCCCACATCCAAAGTGCTAAGAGAGTAATGTAGAGCTTGCTCTCCCTGTCTTTGAGTACTGTTTTCACTGTCCCGATGAGCTCTTTGCTAACATTCTCTTCAGAGCTGCAGTGAAACCAGGAACCACGTGGAGAAGGCACCCACACTGAAAGTGCCTGGAGGGAACATTGGGGCTTTTCTCAGTGTCTCTGACCATAGGGTTTCACTGTCCCGGGAAAGTCTCTGCTAACACCCTGCAGAGCGCAGTGCCCAATATACAGAAAGGTCTTGCGGTATCTCCTACAGGGAAACTTTTCTCCCTACACTGTCCATGGAGTTGTCCTCAAAACCAATCTACATCCTGCTATATCTCCCACATGGAAAGTGCCAGGAGGGAAAAGTGGGGATTATGTTTAGACTTTCTCGGAACTGCTTCAAATCAACTAGATATCTTTGTGCTGTAAATCTCCCAACAGCCAAACGCAAATGCAGCAAACATCTCGCTGTATGTCCCACATCCAAAGTGCCAAGAGGGAGCTTGCTCTCCCTGTCTTTGAGTACTGTTTTCACTGTCCCGGTTACCTCTTTGCTAACATTCTCTTCAGAGCTGCAGTGAAACCAGGAACCACGTGGAGAAGGCACCCACACTGAAAGTGCCTGGAGGGAACATTGGGGCTTCTTCTCAGTGTCTCTGACCATAGGGTTTCACTGTCCCGGGAAAGTCTCTGCTAACACCCTGCAGAGCGCAGTGCTCAATATACAGAGACTTTCTCGGAACTGCTTCAAATCAACTAGATATCTTTGTGCTGTAAATCTCCCAACAGCCAAACGCAAAAGCAGCAAACATCTCGCTGTATGTCCCACATCCAAAGTGCTAAGAGAGTAATGTAGAGCTTGCTCTCCCTGTCTTTGAGTACTGTTTTCACTGTCCCGATGAGCTCTTTGCTAACATTCTCTTCAGAGCTGCAGTGAAACCAGGAACCACGTGGAGAAGGCACCCACACTGAAAGTGCCTGGAGGGAACATTGGGGCTTCTTCTCAGTGTCTCTGACCATAGGGTTTCACTGTCCCGGGAAAGTCTCTGCTAACACCCTGCAGAGCGCAGTGCCCAATATACAGAAACGTCTTGCGGTATCTCCTACAGGGAAACTTTTCTCCCTACACTGTCCATGGAGTTGTCCTCAAAACCAATCTACATCCTGCTATATCTCCCACATGGAAAGTGCCAGGAGGGAAAAGTGGGGATTATGTTTAGACTTTCTCGGAACTGCTTCAAATCAACTAGATATCTTTGTGCTGTAAATCTCCCAACAGCCAAACGCAAATGCAGCAAACATCTCGCTGTATGTCCCACATCCAAAGTGCCAAGAGGGAGCTTGCTCTCCCTGTCTTTGAGTACTGTTTTCACTGTCCCGGTTACCTCTTTGCTAACATTCTCTTCAGAGCTGCAGTGAAACCAGGAACCACGTGGAGAAGGCACCCACACTGAAAGTGCCTGGAGGGAACATTGGGGCTTCTTCTCAGTGTCTCTGACCATAGGGTTTCACTGTCCCGGGAAAGTCTCTGCTAACACCCTGCAGAGCGCAGTGCTCAATATACAGAGACTTTCTCGGAACTGCTTCAAATCAACTAGATATCTTTGTGCTGTAAATCTCCCAACAGCCAAACGCAAAAGCAGCAAACATCTCGCTGTATGTCCCACATCCAAAGTGCTAAGAGAGTAATGTAGAGCTTGCTCTCCCTGTCTTTGAGTACTGTTTTCACTGTCCCGATGAGCTCTTTGCTAACATTCTCTTCAGAGCTGCAGTGAAACCAGGAACCACGTGGAGAAGGCACCCACACTGAAAGTGCCTGGAGGGAACATTGGGGCTTTTCTCAGTGTCTCTGACCATAGGGTTTCACTGTCCCGGGAAAGTCTCTGCTAACACCCTGCAGAGCGCAGTGCCCAATATACAGAAAGGTCTTGCGGTATCTCCTACAGGGAAACTTTTCTCCCTACACTGTCCATGGAGTTGTCCTCAAAACCAATCTACATCCTGCTATATCTCCCACATGGAAAGTGCCAGGAGGGAAAAGTGGGGATTATGTTTAGACTTTCTCGGAACTGCTTCAAATCAACTAGATATCTTTGTGCTGTAAATCTCCCAACAGCCAAACGCAAATGCAGCAAACATCTCGCTGTATGTCCCACATCCAAAGTGCCAAGAGGGAGCTTGCTCTCCCTGTCTTTGAGTACTGTTTTCACTGTCCCGGTTACCTCTTTGCTAACATTCTCTTCAGAGCTGCAGTGAAACCAGGAACCACGTGGAGAAGGCACCCACACTGAAAGTGCCTGGAGGGAACATTGGGGCTTCTTCTCAGTGTCTCTGACATAGGGTTTCACTGTCCCGGGAAAGTCTCTGCAAACACCCTGCGGAGCGCAGTGCTCAATATACAGAGACTTTCTCGGAACTGCTTCAAATCAACTAGATATCTTTGTGCTGTAAATCTCCCAACAGCCAAACGCAAATGCAGCAAACATCTCGCTGTATGTCCCACATCCAAAGTGCCAAGAGAGTAATGTAGAGCTTGCTCTCCCTGTCTTTGAGTACTGTTTTCACTGTCCCGATGACCTCTTTGCTAACATTCTCTTCAGAGCTGCAGTGAAACCAGGAACCACGTGGAGAAGGCACCCACACTGAAAGTGCCTGGAGGGAACATTGGCGCTTCTTCTCAGTGTCTCTGACATAGGGTTTCACTGTCCCGGGTAAGTCTCTGCTAACACCCTGCAGAGCGCAGTGCCCAATATACAGAAACGTCTTGCGGTATCTCCTACAGGGAAAGTGCCAGGAGGGAATTGTCGAGCTTGTTCTCAGTGTCTCTGAGAATTGCTCTGATTATCCGTGTGACCTCTTTACCAACACACATCTTGACATATCTCCCACATTGATCGCAGTGTCTCCAGGAACGGCATTCAAGGAGCCAGGAACTTTTCTCCCTACACTGTCCATTGAGTTGGCCTCAAAACCAATCTACATCCTGCTATATCTCCCACATGGAAAGTGCCAGGAGGGAAAAGTGGGGATTATGTTTAGACTTTCTCGGAACTGCTTCAAATCAACTAGATATCTTTGTGCTGTAAATCTCCCAACAGCCAAACGCAAATGCAGCAAACATCTCGCTGTATGTCCCACATCCAAAGTGCCAAGAGAGAGCTTGCTCTCCCTGTCTTTGAGTACTGTTTTCACTGTCCCGATGACCTCTTTGCTAACATTCTCTTCAGAGCTGCAGTGAAACCAGGAACCACGTGGAGAAGGCACCCACACTGAAAGTGCCTGGAGGGAACATTGGGGCTTCTTCTCAGTGTCTCTGACATAGGGTTTCACTGTCCCGGGAAAGTCTCTGCAAACACCCTGCGGAGCGCAGTGCTCAATATACAGAGACTTTCTCGGAACTGCTTCAAATCAACTAGATATCTTTGTGCTGTAAATCTCCCAACAGCCAAACGCAAATGCAGCAAACATCTCGCTGTATGTCCCACATCCAAAGTGCCAAGAGAGTAATGTAGAGCTTGCTCTCCCTGTCTTTGAGTACTGTTTTCACTGTCCCGATGAGCTCTTTGCTAACATTCTCTTCAGAGCTGCAGTGAAATCAGGAACCACGTGGAGAAGGCACCCACACTGAAAGTGCCTGGAGGGAACATTGGGGCTTCTTCTCAATGTCTCTGACATAGGGTTTCACTGTCCCGGGAAAGTCTCTGCTAACACCCTGCAGAGCGCAGTGCCCAATATACAGAAACGTCTTGCGGTATCTCCTACAGGGAAAGTGCCAGGAGGGAATTGTCGAGCTTCTTCTCAGTGTCTCTGAGAATTGCTCTGATTATCCGTGTGACCTCTTTGCTAAGACTCTCCAGAGAGCCGTCCTCAAAACCAACACACATCTTGACATATCTCCCACATTGATCGCAGTGTCTCCAGGAACGGCATTCAAGGAGCCAGGAACTTTTCTCCCTACACTGTCCATTGAGTTGGCCTCAAAACCAATCTACATCCTGCTATATCTCCCACATGGAAAGTGCCAGGAGGGAAAAGTGGGGATTATGTTTAGACTTTCTCGGAACTGCTTCAAATCAACTAGATATCTTTGTGCTGTAAATCTCCCAACAGCCAAACGCAAAAGCAGCAAACATCTCGCTGTATGTCCCACATCCAAAGTGCCAAGAGAGAGCTTGCTCTCCCTGTCTTTGAGTACTGTTTCCACTGTCCCGGTTACCTCTTTGCTAACATTCTCTTCAGAGCTGCAGTGAAACCAGGAACCACGTGGAGAAGGCACCCACACTGAAAGTGCCTGGAGGGAACATTGGGGCTTCTTCTCAGTGTCTCTGACATAGGGTTTCACTGTCCCGGGAAAGTCTCTGCTAACACCCTGCAGAACGCAGTGCCCAATATACAGAAACGTCTTGCGGTATCTCCTACAGGGAAAGTGCCAGGAGGGAATTGTCGAGCTTGTTCTCAGTGTCTCTGAGAATTGCTCTGATTATCTGTGTGACCTCTTTACCAACACACATCTTGACATATCTCCCACATTGATCGCAGTGTCTCCAGGAACGGCATTCAAGGAGCCAGGAACTTTTCTCCCTACACTGTCCATTGAGTTGGCCTCAAAACCAATCTACATCCTGCTATATCTCCCACATGGAAAGTGCCAGGAGGGAAAAGTGGGGATTATGTTTAGACTTTCTCGGAACTGCTTCAAATCAACTAGATATCTTTGTGCTGTAAATCTCCCAACAGCCAAACGGAAATGCAGCAAACATCTCGCTGTATGTCCCACATCCAAAGTGCCAAGAGAGAGCTTGCTCTCCCTGTCTTTGAGTACTGTTTTCACTGTCCCGATGAGCTCTTTGCTAACATTCTCTTCAGAGCTGCAGTGAAACCAGGAACCACGTGGAGAAGGCACCCACACTGAAAGTGCCTGGAGGGAACATTGGGGCTTTTCTCAGTGTCTCTGACCATAGGGTTTCACTGTCCCGGGAAAGTCTCTGCTAACACCCTGCAGAGCGCAGTGCCCAATATACAGAAAGGTCTTGCGGTATCTCCTACAGGGAAACTTTTCTCCCTACACTGTCCATGGAGTTGTCCTCAAAACCAATCTACATCCTGCTATATCTCCCACATGGAAAGTGCCAGGAGGGAAAAGTGGGGATTATGTTTAGACTTTCTCGGAACTGCTTCAAATCAACTAGATATCTTTGTGCTGTAAATCTCCCAACAGCCAAACGCAAATGCAGCAAACATCTCGCTGTATGTCCCACATCCAAAGTGCCAAGAGGGAGCTTGCTCTCCCTGTCTTTGAGTACTGTTTTCACTGTCCCGGTTACCTCTTTGCTAACATTCTCTTCAGAGCTGCAGTGAAACCAGGAACCACGTGGAGAAGGCACCCACACTGAAAGTGCCTGGAGGGAACATTGGGGCTTCTTCTCAGTGTCTCTGACATAGGGTTTCACTGTCCCGGGAAAGTCTCTGCAAACACCCTGCGGAGCGCAGTGCTCAATATACAGAGACTTTCTCGGAACTGCTTCAAATCAACTAGATATCTTTGTGCTGTAAATCTCCCAACAGCCAAACGCAAATGCAGCAAACATCTCGCTGTATGTCCCACATCCAAAGTGCCAAGAGAGTAATGTAGAGCTTGCTCTCCCTGTCTTTGAGTACTGTTTTCACTGTCCCGATGACCTCTTTGCTAACATTCTCTTCAGAGCTGCAGTGAAACCAGGAACCACGTGGAGAAGGCACCCACACTGAAAGTGCCTGGAGGGAACATTGGCGCTTCTTCTCAGTGTCTCTGACATAGGGTTTCACTGTCCCGGGTAAGTCTCTGCTAACACCCTGCAGAGCGCAGTGCCCAATATACAGAAACGTCTTGCGGTATCTCCTACAGGGAAAGTGCCAGGAGGGAATTGTCGAGCTTGTTCTCAGTGTCTCTGAGAATTGCTCTGATTATCCGTGTGACCTCTTTACCAACACACATCTTGACATATCTCCCACATTGATCGCAGTGTCTCCAGGAACGGCATTCAAGGAGCCAGGAACTTTTCTCCCTACACTGTCCATTGAGTTGGCCTCAAAACCAATCTACATCCTGCTATATCTCCCACATGGAAAGTGCCAGGAGGGAAAAGTGGGGATTATGTTTAGACTTTCTCGGAACTGCTTCAAATCAACTAGATATCTTTGTGCTGTAAATCTCCCAACAGCCAAACGCAAATGCAGCAAACATCTCGCTGTATGTCCCACATCCAAAGTGCCAAGAGAGAGCTTGCTCTCCCTGTCTTTGAGTACTGTTTTCACTGTCCCGATGACCTCTTTGCTAACATTCTCTTCAGAGCTGCAGTGAAACCAGGAACCACGTGGAGAAGGCACCCACACTGAAAGTGCCTGGAGGGAACATTGGGGCTTCTTCTCAGTGTCTCTGACATAGGGTTTCACTGTCCCGGGAAAGTCTCTGCTAAGACCCTGCAGAGCGCAGTGCTCAATATACAGAGACTTTCTCGGAACTGCTTCAAATCAACTAGATATCTTTGTGCTGTAAATCTCCCAACAGCCAAACGCAAAAGCAGCAAACATCTCGCTGTATGTCCCACATCCAAAGTGCTAAGAGAGTAATGTAGAGCTTGCTCTCCCTGTCTTTGAGTACTGTTTTCACTGTCCCGATGAGCTCTTTGCTAACATTCTCTTCAGAGCTGCAGTGAAACCAGGAACCACGTGGAGAAGGCACCCACAGTGAAAGTGCCTGGAAGGAACATTGGGGCTTCTTCTCAGTGTCTCTGACCATAGGGTTTCACTGTCCCGGGAAAGCCTCTGCTAACACCCTGCAGAGCGCAGTGCCCAATATACAGAAACGTCTTGCGGTATCTCCTACAGGGAAACTTTTCTCCCTACACTGTCCATTGAGTTGCCCTCAAAACCAATCTACATCCTGCTATATCTCCCACATGGAAAGTGCCAGGAGGGAAAAGTGGGGATTATGTTTAGACTTTCTCGGAACTGCTTCAAATCAACTAGATATCTTTGTGCTGTAAATCTCCCAACAGCCAAACGCAAATGCAGCAAACATCTCGCTGTATGTCCCACATCCAAAGTGCCAAGAGAGTAATGTAGAGCTTGCTCTCCCTGTCTTTGAGTACTGTTTTCACTGTCCCGATGACCTCTTTGCTAACATTCTCTTCAGAGCTGCAGTGAAATCAGGAACCACGTGGAGAAGGCACCCACACTGAAAGTGCCTGGAGGGAACATTGGGGCTTCTTCTCAATGTCTCTGACATAGGGTTTCACTGTCCTGGGAAAGTCTCTGCTAACACCCTGCAGAGCGCAGTGCCCAATATACAGAAACGTCTTGCGGTATCTCCTACAGGGAAAGTGCCAGGAGGGAATTGTCGAGCTTGTTCTCAGTGTCTCTGAGAATTGCTCTGATTATCCGTGTGACCTCTTTGCTAAGACTCTCCAGAGAGACGTCCTCAAAACCAACACACATCTTGACATATCTCCCACATTGATCGCAGTGTCTCCAGGAACGGCATTCAAGGAGCCAGGAACTTTTCTCCCTACACTGTCCATTGAGTTGTCCTCAAAACCAATATACATCCTGCTATATCTCCCACATGGAAAGTGCCAGGAGGGAAAAGTGGGGATTATGTTTAGACTTTCTCGGAACTGCTTCAAATCAACTAGATATCTTTGTGCTGTAAATCTCCCAACAGCCAAACGGAAATGCAGCAAACATCTCGCTGTATGTCCCACATCCAAAGTGCCAAGAGAGAGCTTGCTCTCCCTGTCTTTGAGTACTGTTTTCACTGTCCCGGTTACCACTTTGCTAACATTCTCTTCAGAGCTGCAGTGAAACCAGGAACCACGTGGAGAAGGCACCCACACTGAAAGTGCCTGGAGGGAACATTGGGGCTTCTTCTCAGTGTCTCTGACCATAGGGTTTCACTGTCCCGGGAAAGTCTCTGCTAACACCCTGCAGAGCGCAGTGCCCAATATACAGAAACGTCTTGCGGTATCTCCTACAGGGAAAGTGCCAGGAGGGAATTGTCGAGCTTGTTCTCAGTGTCTCTGAGAATTGCTCTGATTATCCGTGTGACCTCTTTGCTAAGACTCTCCAGAGAGACGTCCTCAAAACCAACACACATCTTGACATATCTCCCACATTGATCGCAGTGTCTCCAGGAACGGCATTCAAGGAGCCAGGAACTTTTCTCCCTACACTGTCCATTGAGTTGGCCTCAAAACCAATCTACATCCTGCTATATCTCCCACATGGAAAGTGCCAGGAGGGAAAAGTGGGGATTATGTTTAGACTTTCTCGGAACTGCTTCAAATCAACTAGATATCTTTGTGCTGTAAATCTCCCAACAGCCAAACGCAAATGCAGCAAACATCTCGCTGTATGTCCCACATCCAAAGTGCCAAGAGAGTAATGTAGAGCTTGCTCTCCCTGTCTTTGAGTACTGTTTTCACTGTCCCGATGAGCTCTTTGCTAACATTCTCTTCAGAGCTGCAGTGAAATCAGGAACCACGTGGAGAAGGCACCCACACTGAAAGTGCCTGGAGGGAACATTGGGGCTTCTTCTCAATGTCTCTGACATAGGGTTTCACTGTCCTGGGAAAGTCTCTGCTAACACCCTGCAGAGCGCAGTGCCCAATATACAGAAACGTCTTGCGGTATCTCCTACAGGGAAAGTGCCAGGAGGGAATTGTCGAGCTTGTTCTCAGTGTCTCTGAGAATTGCTCTGATTATCCGTGTGACCTCTTTGCTAAGACTCTCCAGAGAGACGTCCTCAAAACCAACACACATCTTGACATATCTCCCACATTGATCGCAGTGTCTCCAGGAACGGCATTCAAGGAGCCAGGAACTTTTCTCCCTACACTGTCCATTGAGTTGGCCTCAAAACCAATCTACATCCTGCTATATCTCCCACATGGAAAGTGCCAGGAGGGAAAAGTGGGGATTATGTTTAGACTTTCTCGGAACTGCTTCAAATCAACTAGATATCTTTGTGCTGTAAATCTCCCAACAGCCAAACGCAAATGCAGCAAACATCTCGCTGTATGTCCCACATCCAAAGTGCCAAGAGAGAGCTTGCTCTCCCTGTCTTTGAGTACTGTTTTCACTGTCCCGATGACCTCTTTGCTAACATTCTCTTCAGAGCTGCAGTGAAACCAGGAACCACGTGGAGAAGGCACCCACACTGAAAGTGCCTGGAGGGAACATTGGGGCTTCTTCTCAGTGTCTCTGACATAGGGTTTCACTGTCCCGGGAAAGTCTCTGCAAACACCCTGCAGAGCGCAGTGCTCAATATACAGAGACTTTCTCGGAACTGCTTCAAATCAACTAGATATCTTTGTGCTGTAAATCTCCCAACAGCCAAACGCAAATGCAGCAAACATCTCGCTGTATGTCCCACATCCAAAGTGCCAAGAGAGTAATGTAGAGCTTGCTCTCCCTGTCTTTGAGTACTGTTTTCACTGTCCCGATGACCTCTTTGCTAACATTCTCTTCAGAGCTGCAGTGAAATCAGGAACCACGTGGAGAAGGCACCCACACTGAAAGTGCCTGGAGGGAACATTGGGGCTTCTTCTCAATGTCTCTGACATAGGGTTTCACTGTCCCGGGAAAGTCTCTGCTAACACCCTGCAGAGCGCAGTGCCCAATATACAGAAACGTCTTGCGGTATCTCCTACAGGGAAAGTGCCAGGAGGGAATTGTCGAGCTTGTTCTCAGTGTCTCTGAGAATTGCTCTGATTATCCGTGTGACCTCTTTGCTAAGACTCTCCAGAGAGCCGTCCTCAAAACCAACACACATCTTGACATATCTCCCACATTGATCGCAGTGTCTCCAGGAACGGCATTCAAGGAGCCAGGAACTTTTCTCCCTACACTGTCCATTGAGTTGGCCTCAAAACCAATCTACATCCTGCTATATCTCCCACATGGAAAGTGCCAGGAGGGAAAAGTGGGGATTATGTTTAGACTTTCTCGGAACTGCTTCAAATCAACTAGATATCTTTGTGCTGTAAATCTCCCAACAGCCAAACGCAAAAGCAGCAAACATCTCGCTGTATGTCCCACATCCAAAGTGCCAAGAGAGAGCTTGCTCTCCCTGTCTTTGAGTACTGTTTCCACTGTCCCGGTTACCTCTTTGCTAACATTCTCTTCAGAGCTGCAGTGAAACCAGGAACCACGTGGAGAAGGCACCCACACTGAAAGTGCCTGGAGGGAACATTGGGGCTTCTTCTCAATGTCTCTGACATAGGGTTTCACTGTCCCGGGAAAGTCTCTGCTAACACCCTGCAGAACGCAGTGCCCAATATACAGAAACGTCTTGCGGTATCTCCTACAGGGAAAGTGCCAGGAGGGAATTGTCGAGCTTGTTCTCAGTGTCTCTGAGAATTGCTCTGATTATCTGTGTGACCTCTTTACCAACACACATCTTGACATATCTCCCACATTGATCGCAGTGTCTCCAGGAACGGCATTCAAGGAGCCAGGAACTTTTCTCCCTACACTGTCCATTGAGTTGGCCTCAAAACCAATCTACATCCTGCTATATCTCCCACATGGAAAGTGCCAGGAGGGAAAAGTGGGGATTATGTTTAGACTTTCTCGGAACTGCTTCAAATCAACTAGATATCTTTGTGCTGTAAATCTCCCAACAGCCAAACGGAAATGCAGCAAACATCTCGCTGTATGTCCCACATCCAAAGTGCCAAGAGAGAGCTTGCTCTCCCTGTCTTTGAGTACTGTTTTCACTATCCCGGTTACCACTTTGCTAACATTCTCTTCAGAGCTGCAGTGAAACCAGGAACCACGTGGAGAAGGCACCCACACTGAAAGTGCCTGGAGGGAACATTGGGGCTTCTTCTCAGTGTCTCTGACCATAGGGTTTCACTGTCCCGGGAAAGTCTCTGCTAACACCCTGCAGAGCGCAGTGCCCAATATACAGAAACGTCTTGCGGTATCTCCTACAGGGAAAGTGCCAGGAGGGAATTGTCGAGCTTGTTCTCAGTGTCTCTGAGAATTGCTCTGATTATCCGTGTGACCTCTTTGCTAAGACTCTCCAGAGAGACGTCCTCAAAACCAACACACATCTTGACATATCTCCCACATTGATCGCAGTGTCTCCAGGAACGGCATTCAAGGAGCCAGGAACTTTTCTCCCTACACTGTCCATTGAGTTGGCCTCAAAACCAATCTACATCCTGCTATATCTCCCACATGGAAAGTGCCAGGAGGGAAAAGTGGGGATTATGTTTAGACTTTCTCGGAACTGCTTCAAATCAACTAGATATCTTTGTGCTGTAAATCTCCCAACAGCCAAACGCAAATGCAGCAAACATCTCGCTGTATGTCCCACATCCAAAGTGCCAAGAGAGAGCTTGCTCTCCCTGTCTTTGAGTACTGTTTTCACTGTCCCGATGACCTCTTTGCTAACATTCTCTTCAGAGCTGCAGTGAAACCAGGAACCACGTGGAGAAGGCACCCACACTGAAAGTGCCTGGAGGGAACATTGGGGCTTCTTCTCAGTGTCTCTGACATAGGGTTTCACTGTCCCGGGAAAGTCTCTGCAAACACCCTGCAGAGCGCAGTGCTCAATATACAGAGACTTTCTCGGAACTGCTTCAAATCAACTAGATATCTTTGTGCTGTAAATCTCCCAACAGCCAAACGCAAATGCAGCAAACATCTCGCTGTATGTCCCACATCCAAAGTGCCAAGAGAGTAATGTAGAGCTTGCTCTCCCTGTCTTTGAGTACTGTTTTCACTGTCCCGATGACCTCTTTGCTAACATTCTCTTCAGAGCTGCAGTGAAACCAGGAACCACGTGGAGAAGGCACCCACACTGAAAGTGCCTGGAGGGAACACTGGGGCTTCTTCTCAGTGTCTCTGACATAGGGTTTCACTGTCCCGGGAAAGTCTCTGCAAACACCCTGCAGAGCGCAGTGCTCAATATACAGAGACTTTCTCGGAACTGCTTCAAATCAACTAGATATCTTTGTGCTGTAAATCTCCCAACAGCCAAACGCAAATGCAGCAAACATCTCGCTGTATGTCCCACATCCAAAGTGCCAAGAGAGTAATGTAGAGCTTGCTCTCCCTGTCTTTGAGTACTGTTTTCACTGTCCCGATGACCTCTTTGCTAACATTCTCTTCAGAGCTGCAGTGAAATCAGGAACCACGTGGAGAAGGCACCCACACTGAAAGTGCCTGGAGGGAACATTGGGGCTTCTTCTCAATGTCTCTGACATAGGGTTTCACTGTCCTGGGAAAGTCTCTGCTAACACCCTGCAGAGCGCAGTGCCCAATATACAGAAACGTCTTGCGGTATCTCCTACAGGGAAAGTGCCAGGAGGGAATTGTCGAGCTTGTTCTCAGTGTCTCTGAGAATTGCTCTGATTATCCGTGTGACCTCTTTGCTAAGACTCTCCAGAGAGACGTCCTCAAAACCAACACACATCTTGACATATCTCCCACATTGATCGCAGTGTCTCCAGGAACGGCATTCAAGGAGCCAGGAACTTTTCTCCCTACACTGTCCATTGAGTTGTCCTCAAAACCAATATACATCCTGCTATATCTCCCACATGGAAAGTGCCAGGAGGGAAAAGTGGGGATTATGTTTAGACTTTCTCGGAACTGCTTCAAATCAACTAGATATCTTTGTGCTGTAAATCTCCCAACAGCCAAACGCAAATGCAGCAAACATCTCGCTGTATGTCCCACATCCAAAGTGCCAAGAGAGAGCTTGCTCTCCCTGTCTTTGAGTACTGTTTTCACTGTCCCGGTTACCACTTTGCTAACATTCTCTTCAGAGCTGCAGTGAAACCAGGAACCACGTGGAGAAGGCACCCACACTGAAAGTGCCTGGAGGGAACATTGGGGCTTCTTCTCAGTGTCTCTGACCATAGGGTTTCACTGTCCCGGGAAAGTCTCTGCTAACACCCTGCAGAGCGCAGTGCCCAATATACAGAAACGTCTTGCGGTATCTCCTACAGGGAAAGTGCCAGGAGGGAATTGTCGAGCTTGTTCTCAGTGTCTCTGAGAATTGCTCTGATTATCCGTGTGACCTCTTTGCTAAGACTCTCCAGAGAGACGTCCTCAAAACCAACACACATCTTGACATATCTCCCACATTGATCGCAGTGTCTCCAGGAACGGCATTCAAGGAGCCAGGAACTTTTCTCCCTACACTGTCCATTGAGTTGGCCTCAAAACCAATCTACATCCTGCTATATCTCCCACATGGAAAGTGCCAGGAGGGAAAAGTGGGGATTATGTTTAGACTTTCTCGGAACTGCTTCAAATCAACTAGATATCTTTGTGCTGTAAATCTCCCAACAGCCAAACGCAAATGCAGCAAACATCTCGCTGTATGTCCCACATCCAAAGTGCCAAGAGAGAGCTTGCTCTCCCTGTCTTTGAGTACTGTTTTCACTGTCCCGATGACCTCTTTGCTAACATTCTCTTCAGAGCTGCAGTGAAACCAGGAACCACGTGGAGAAGGCACCCACACTGAAAGTGCCTGGAGGGAACATTGGGGCTTCTTCTCAGTGTCTCTGACATAGGGTTTCACTGTCCCAGGAAAGTCTCTGCAAACACCCTGCAGAGCGCAGTGCTCAATATACAGAGACTTTCTCGGAACTGCTTCAAATCAACTAGATATCTTTGTGCTGTAAATCTCCCAACAGCCAAACGCAAATGCAGCAAACATCTCGCTGTATGTCCCACATCCAAAGTGCCAAGAGAGAGCTTGCTCTCCCTGTCTTTGAGTACTGTTTTCACTGTCCCAGTTACCACTTTGCTAACATTCTCTTCAGAGCTGCAGTGAAACCAGGAACCACGTGGAGAAGGCACCCACACTGAAAGTGCCTGGAGGGAACATTGGGGCTTCTTCTCAGTGTCTCTGACCATAGGGTTTCACTGTCCCGGGAAAGTCTCTGCTAACACCCTGCAGAGCGCAGTGCCCAATATACAGAAACGTCTTGCGGTATCTCCTACAGGGAAAGTGCCAGGAGGGAATTGTCGAGCTTGTTCTCAGTGTCTCTGAGAATTGCTCTGATTATCCGTGTGACCTCTTTGCTAAGACTCTCCAGAGAGACGTCCTCAAAACCAACACACATCTTGACATATCTCCCACATTGATCGCAGTGTCTCCAGGAACGGCATTCAAGGAGCCAGGAACTTTTCTCCCTACACTGTCCATTGAGTTGGCCTCAAAACCAATCTACATCCTGCTATATCTCCCACATGGAAAGTGCCAGGAGGGAAAAGTGGGGATTATGTTTAGACTTTCTCGGAACTGCTTCAAATCAACTAGATATCTTTGTGCTGTAAATCTCCCAACAGCCAAACGCAAATGCAGCAAACATCTCGCTGTATGTCCCACATCCAAAGTGCCAAGAGAGAGCTTGCTCTCCCTGTCTTTGAGTACTGTTTTCACTGTCCCGATGACCTCTTTGCTAACATTCTCTTCAGAGCTGCAGTGAAACCAGGAACCACGTGGAGAAGGCACCCACACTGAAAGTGCCTGGAGGGAACATTGGGGCTTCTTCTCAGTGTCTCTGACATAGGGTTTCACTGTCCCGGGAAAGTCTCTGCAAACACCCTGCAGAGCGCAGTGCTCAATATACAGAGACTTTCTCGGAACTGCTTCAAATCAACTAGATATCTTTGTGCTGTAAATCTCCCAACAGCCAAACGCAAATGCAGCAAACATCTCGCTGTATGTCCCACATCCAAAGTGCCAAGAGAGTAATGTAGAGCTTGCTCTCCCTGTCTTTGAGTACTGTTTTCACTGTCCCGATGACCTCTTTGCTAACATTCTCTTCAGAGCTGCAGTGAAACCAGGAACCACGTGGAGAAGGCACCCACACTGAAAGTGCCTGGAGGGAACATTGGGGCTTCTTCTCAGTGTCTCTGACATAGGGTTTCACTGTCCCGGGAAAGTCTCTGCAAACACCCTGCAGAGCGCAGTGCTCAATATACAGAGACTTTCTCGGAACTGCTTCAAATCAACTAGATATCTTTGTGCTGTAAATCTCCCAACAGCCAAACGCAAATGCAGCAAACATCTCGCTGTATGTCCCACATCCAAAGTGCCAAGAGAGTAATGTAGAGCTTGCTCTCCCTGTCTTTGAGTACTGTTTTCACTGTCCCGATGACCTCTTTGCTAACATTCTCTTCAGAGCTGCAGTGAAATCAGGAACCACGTGGAGAAGGCACCCACACTGAAAGTGCCTGGAGGGAACATTGGGGCTTCTTCTCAATGTCTCTGACATAGGGTTTCACTGTCCCGGGAAAGTCTCTGCTAACACCCTGCAGAGCGCAGTGCCCAATATACAGAAACGTCTTGCGGTATCTCCTACAGGGAAAGTGCCAGGAGGGAATTGTCGAGCTTGTTCTCAGTGTCTCTGAGAATTGCTCTGATTATCCGTGTGACCTCTTTGCTAAGACTCTCCAGAGAGCCGTCCTCAAAACCAACACACATCTTGACATATCTCCCACATTGATCGCAGTGTCTCCAGGAACGGCATTCAAGGAGCCAGGAACTTTTCTCCCTACACTGTCCATTGAGTTGGCCTCAAAACCAATCTACATCCTGCTATATCTCCCACATGGAAAGTGCCAGGAGGGAAAAGTGGGGATTATGTTTAGACTTTCTCGGAACTGCTTCAAATCAACTAGATATCTTTGTGCTGTAAATCTCCCAACAGCCAAACGCAAAAGCAGCAAACATCTCGCTGTATGTCCCACATCCAAAGTGCCAAGAGAGAGCTTGCTCTCCCTGTCTTTGAGTACTGTTTCCACTGTCCCGGTTACCTCTTTGCTAACATTCTCTTCAGAGCTGCAGTGAAACCAGGAACCACGTGGAGAAGGCACCCACACTGAAAGTGCCTGGAGGGAACATTGGGGCTTCTTCTCAGTGTCTCTGACATAGGGTTTCACTGTCCCGGGAAAGTCTCTGCAAACACCCTGCAGAGCGCAGTGCTCAATATACAGAGACTTTCTCGGAACTGCTTCAAATCAACTAGATAACTTTGTGCTGTAAATCTCCCAACAGCCAAACGCAAATGCAGCAAACATCTCGCTGTATGTCCCACATCCAAAGTGCCAAGAGAGTAATGTAGAGCTTGCTCTCCCTGTCTTTGAGTACTGTTTTCACTGTCCCGATGACCTCTTTGCTAACATTCTCTTCAGAGCTGCAGTGAAATCAGGAACCACGTGGAGAAGGCACCCACACTGAAAGTGCCTGGAGGGAACATTGGGGCTTCTTCTCAATGTCTCTGACATAGGGTTTCACTGTCCCGGGAAAGTCTCTGCTAACACCCTGCAGAGCGCAGTGCCCAATATACAGAAACGTCTTGCGGTATCTCCTACAGGGAAAGTGCCAGGAGGGAATTGTCGAGCTTGTTCTCAGTGTCTCTGAGAATTGCTCTGATTATCCGTGTGACCTCTTTGCTAAGACTCTCCAGAGAGACGTCCTCAAAACCAACACACATCTTGACATATCTCCCACATTGATCGCAGTGTCTCCAGGAACGGCATTCAAGGAGCCAGGAACTTTTCTCCCTACACTGTCCATTGAGTTGGCCTCAAAACCAATCTACATCCTGCTATATCTCCCACATGGAAAGTGCCAGGAGGGAAAAGTGGGGATTATGTTTAGACTTTCTCGGAACTGCTTCAAATCAACTAGATATCTTTGTGCTGTAAATCTCCCAACAGCCAAACGCAAAAGCAGCAAACATCTCGCTGTATGTCCCACATCCAAAGTGCCAAGAGAGAGCTTGCTCTCCCTGTCTTTGAGCACTGTTTTCACTGTCCCGGTTACCTCTTTGCTAACATTCTCTTCAGAGCTGCAGTGAAACCAGGAACCACGTGGAGAAGGCACCCACACTGAAAGTGCCTGGAGGGAACATTGGGGCTTCTTCTCAGTGTCTCTGACATAGGGTTTCACTGTCCCGGGAAAGTCTCTGCTAACACCCTGCAGAGCGCAGTGCTCAATATACAGAGACTTTCTCGGAACTGCTTCAAATCAACTAGATATCTTTGTGCTGTAAATCTCCCAACAGCCAAACGCAAAAGCAGCAAACATCTCGCTGTATGTCCCACATCCAAAGTGCTAAGAGAGTAATGTAGAGCTTGCTCTCCCTGTCTTTGAGTACTGTTTTCACTGTCCCGATGAGCTCTTTGCTAACATTCTCTTCAGAGCTGCAGTGAAACCAGGAACCACGTGGAGAAGGCACCCACACTGAAAGTGCCTGGAAGGAACATTGGGGCTTCTTCTCAGTGTCTCTGACCATAGGGTTTCACTGTCCCGGGAAAGTCTCTGCTAACACCCTGCAGAGCGCAGTGCCCAATATACAGAAACGTCTTGCGGTATCTCCTACAGGGAAACTTTTCTCCCTACACTGTCCATGGAGTTGTCCTCAAAACCAATCTACATCCTGCTATATCTCCCACATGGAAAGTGCCAGGAGGGAAAAGTGGGGATTATGTTTAGACTTTCTCGGAACTGCTTCAAATCAACTAGATATCTTTGTGCTGTAAATCTCCCAACAGCCAAACGCAAATGCAGCAAACATCTCGCTGTATGTCCCACATCCAAAGTGCCAAGAGAGAGCTTGCTCTCCCTGTCTTTGAGTACTGTTTCCACTGTCCCGGTTACCTCTTTGCTAACATTCTCTTCAGAGCTGCAGTGAAACCAGGAACCACGTGGAGAAGGCACCCACACTGAAAGTGCCTGGAGGGAACATTGGGGCTTCTTCTCAGTGTCTCTGACCATAGGGTTTCACTGTCCCGGGAAAGTCTCTGCTAACACCCTGTAGAGCGCCGTGCCCAATATACAGAAACGTCTTGCGGTATCTCCTACAGGGAAAGTGCCAGGAGGGAATTGTCGAGCTTGTTCTCAGTGTCTCTGAGAATTGCTCTGATTATCCGTGTGACCTCTTTGCTAAGACTCTCCAGAGAGCCGTCCTCAAAACCAACACACATCTTGACATATCTCCCACATTGATCGCAGTGTCTCCAGGAACGGCATTCAAGGAGCCAGGAACTTTTCTCCCTACACTGTCCATTGAGTTGGCCTCAAAACCAATCTACATCCTGCTATATCTCCCACATGGAAAGTGCCAGGAGGGAAAAGTGGGGATTATGTTTAGACTTTCTCGGAACTGCTTCAAATCAACTAGATATCTTTGTGCTGTAAATCTCCCAACAGCCAAACGCAAATGCAGCAAACATCTCGCTGTATGTCCCACATCCAAAGTGCCAAGAGAGAGCTTGCTCTCCCTGTCTTTGAGTACTGTTTTCACTGTCCCGGTTACCACTTTGCTAACATTCTCTTCAGAGCTGCAGTGAAACCAGGAACCACGTGGAGAAGGCACCCACACTGAAAGTGCCTGGAGGGAACATTGGGGCTTCTTCTCAGTGTCTCTGACATAGGGTTTCACTGTCCCGGGAAAGTCTCTGCTAACACCCTGCAGAGCGCAGTGCTCAATATACAGAGACTTTCTCGGAACTGCTTCAAATCAACTAGATATCTTTGTGCTGTAAATCTCCCAACAGCCAAACGCAAAAGCAGCAAACATCTCGCTGTATGTCCCACATCCAAAGTGCTAAGAGAGTAATGTAGAGCTTGCTCTCCCTGTCTTTGAGTACTGTTTTCACTGTCCCGATGACCTCTTTGCTAACATTCTCTTCAGAGCTGCAGTGAAACCAGGAACCACGTGGAGAAGGCACCCACACTGAAAGTGCCTGGAGGGAACATTGGGGCTTCTTCTCAGTGTCTCTGACCATAGGGTTTCACTGTCCCGGGAAAGTCTCTGCTAACACCCTGCAGAACGCAGTGCCCAATATACAGAAACGTCTTGCGGTATCTCCTACAGGGAAAGTGCCAGGAGGGAATTGTCGAGCTTGTTCTCAGTGTCTCTGAGAATTGCTCTGATTATCCGTGTGACCTCTTTACCAACACACATCTTGACATATCTCCCACATTGATCGCAGTGTCTCCAGGAACGGCATTCAAGGAGCCAGGAACTTTTCTCCCTACACTGTCCATTGAGTTGGCCTCAAAACCAATCTACATCCTGCTATATCTCCCACATGGAAAGTGCCAGGAGGGAAAAGTGGGGATTATGTTTAGACTTTCTCGGAACTGCTTCAAATCAACTAGATATCTTTGTGCTGTAAATCTCCCAACAGCCAAACGCAAATGCAGCAAACATCTCGCTGTATGTCCCACATCCAAAGTGCCAAGAGAGAGCTTGCTCTCCCTGTCTTTGAGTACTGTTGTCACTGTCCCGGTTACCTCTTTGCTAACATTCTCTTCAGAGCTGCAGTGAAACCAGGAACCACGTGGAGAAGGCACCCACACTGAAAGTGCCTGGAGGGAACATTGGGGCTTCTTCTCAGTGTCTCTGACCATAGGGTTTCACTGTCCCGGGAAAGTCTCTGCTAACACCCTGCAGAGCGCAGTGCTCAATATACAGAGACTTTCTCGGAACTGCTTCAAATCAACTAGATATCTTTGTGCTGTAAATCTCCCAACAGCCAAACGCAAAAGCAGCAAACATCTCGCTGTATGTCCCACATCCAAAGTGCCAAGAGAGTAATGTAGAGCTTGCTCTCCCTGTCTTTGAGTACTGTTTTCACTGTCCCGATGAGCTCTTTGCTAACATTCTCTTCAGAGCTGCAGTGAAACCAGGAACCACGTGGAGAAGGCACCCACACTGAAAGTGCCTGGAAGGAACATTGGGGCTTCTTCTCAGTGTCTCTGACCATAGGGTTTCACTGTCCCGGGAAAGTCTCTGCTAACACCCTGCAGAGCGCAGTGCCCAATATACAGAAACGTCTTGCGGTATCTCCTACAGGGAAACTTTTCTCCCTACACTGTCCATGGAGTTGTCCTCAAAACCAATCTACATCCTGCTATATCTCCCACATGGAACGTGCCAGGAGGGAAAAGTGGGGATTATGTTTAGACTTTCTCGGAACTGCTTCAAATCAACTAGATATCTTTGTGCTGTAAATCTCCCAACAGCCAAACGCAAATGCAGCAAACATCTCACTGTATGTCCCACATCCAAAGTGCCAAGAGAGAGCTTGCTCTCCCTGTCTTTGAGTACTGTTTTCACTGTCCCGGTTACCTCTTTGCTAACATTCTCTTCAGAGCTGCAGTGAAACCAGGAACCACGTGGAGAAGGCACCCACACTGAAAGTGCCTGGAGGGAACATTGGGGCTTCTTCTCAGTGTCTCTGACATAGGGTTTCACTGTCCCGGGAAAGTCTCTGCTAACACCCTGCAGAGCGCAGTGCCCAATATACAGAAACGTCTTGCGGTATCTCCTACAGGGAAAGTGCCAGGAGGGAATTGTCGAGCTTGTTCTCAGTGTCTCTGAGAATTGCTCTGATTATCCGTGTGACCTCTTTACCAACACACATCTTGACATATCTCCCACATTGATCGCAGTGTCTCCAGGAACGGCATTCAAGGAGCCAGGAACTTTTCTCCCTACACTGTCCATTGAGTTGTCCTCAAAACCAATCTACATCCTGCTATATCTCCCACATGGAAAGTGCCAGGAGGGAAAAGTGGGGATTATGTTTAGACTTTCTCGGAACTGCTTCAAATCAACTAGATATCTTTGTGCTGTAAATCTCCCAACAGCCAAACGCAAATGCAGCAAACATCTCGCTGTATGTCCCACATCCAAAGTGCCAAGAGAGAGCTTGCTCTCCCTGTCTTTGAGACCTGTTTTCACTGTCCCGGTTACCTCTTTGCTAACATTCTCTTCAGAGCTGCAGTGAAACCAGGAACCACGTGGAGAAGGCACCCACACTGAAAGTGCCTGGAGGGAACATTGGGGCTTCTTCTCAGTGTCTCTGACCATAGGGTTTCACTGTCCCGGGAAAGTCTCTGCAAACACCCTGCGGAGCGCAGTGCTCAATATACAGAGACTTTCTCGGAACTGCTTCAAATCAACTAGATATCTTTGTGCTGTAAATCTCCCAACAGCCAAACGCAAATGCAGCAAACATCTCGTTGTATGTCCCACATCCAAAGTGCCTAGAGAGTAATGTAGAGCTTGCTCTCCCTGTCTTTGAGTACTGTTTTCACTGTCCCGATGACCTCTTTGCTAACATTCTCTTCAGAGCTGCAGTGAAACCAGGAACCACGTGGAGAAGGCACCCACACTGAAAGTGCCTGGAGGGAACATTGGGGCTTCTTCTCAGTGTCTCTGACCATAGGGTTTCACTGTCCCGGGAAAGTCTCTGCTAACACCCTGCAGAACGCAGTGCCCAATATACAGAAACGTCTTGCGGTATCTCCTACAGGGAAAGTGCCAGGAGGGAATTGTCGAGCTTGTTCTCAGTGTCTCTGAGAATTGCTCTGATTATCCGTGTGACCTCTTTGCTAAGACTCTCCAGAGAGACGTCCTCAAAACCAACACACATCTTGACATATCTCCCACATTGATCGCAGTGTCTACAGGAACGGCATTCAAGGAGCCAGGAACTTTTCTCCCTACACTGTCCATTGAGTTGGCCTCAAAACCAATATACATCCTGCTATATCTCCCACATGGAAAGTGCCAGGAGGGAAAAGTGGGGATTATGTTTAGACTTTCTCGGAACTGCTTCAAATCAACTAGATATCTTTGTGCTGTAAATCTCCCAACAGCCAAACGCAAATGCAGCAAACATCTCGTTGTATGTCCCACATCCAAAGTGCCTAGAGAGTAATGTAGAGCTTGCTCTCCCTGTCTTTGAGTACTGTTTTCACTGTCCCGGTTACCTCTTTGCTAACATTCTCTTCAGAGCTGCAGTGAAACCAGGAACCACGTGGAGAAGGCACCCACACTGAAAGTGCCTGGAGGGAACATTGGGGCTTCTTCTCAATGTCTCTGACATAGGGTTTCACTGTCCCGGGAAAGTCTCTGCTAACACCCTGCAGAGCGCAGTGCCCAATATACAGAAACGTCTTGCGGTATCTCCTACAGGGAAAGTGCCAGGAGGGAATTGTCGAGCTTGTTCTCAGTGTCTCTGAGAATTGCTCTGATTATCCGTGTGACCTCTTTACCAACACACATCTTGACATATCTCCCACATTGATCGCAGTGTCTCCAGGAACGGCATTCAAGGAGCCAGGAACTTTTCTCCCTACACTGTCCATTGAGTTGTCCTCAAAACCAATATACATCCTGCTATATCTCCCACATGGAAAGTGCCAGGAGGGAAAAGTGGGGATTATGTTTAGACTTTCTCAGAACTGCTTCAAATCAACTAGATATCTTTGTGCTGTAAATCTCCCAACAGCCAAACGCAAATGCAGCAAACATCTCGCTGTATGTCCCACATCCAAAGTGCCAAGAGAGAGCTTGCTCTCCCTGTCTTTGAGTACTGTTTTCACTGTCCCGGTTACCTCTTTGCTAACATTCTCTTCAGAGCTGCAGTGAAACCAGGAACCACGTGGAGAAGGCACCCACACTGAAAGTGCCTGGAGGGAACATTGGGGCTTCTTCTCAGTGTCTCTGACCATAGGGTTTCACTGTCCCGGGAAAGTCTCTGCAAACACCCTGCGGAGCGCAGTGCTCAATATACAGAGACTTTCTCGGAACTGCTTCAAATCAACTAGATATCTTTGTGCTGTAAATCTCCCAACAGCCAAACGCAAATGCAGCAAACATCTCGCTGTATGTCCCACATCCAAAGTGCCAAGAGAGTAATGTAGAGCTTGCTCTCCCTGTCTTTGAGTACTGTTTTCACTGTCCCGATGACCTCTTTGCTAACATTCTCTTCAGAGCTGCAGTGAAACCAGGAACCACGTGGAGAAGGCACCCACACTGAAAGTGCCTGGAGGGAACATTGGGGCTTCTTCTCAGTGTCTCTGACCATAGGGTTTCACTGTCCCGGGAAAGTCTCTGCTAACACCCTGCAGAACGCAGTGCCCAATATACAGAAACGTCTTGCGGTATCTCCTACAGGGAAAGTGCCAGGAGGGAATTGTCGAGCTTGTTCTCAGTGTCTCTGAGAATTGCTCTGATTATCCGTGTGACCTCTTTGCTAAGACTCTCCAGAGAGACGTCCTCAAAACCAACACACATCTTGACATATCTCCCACATTGATCGCAGTGTCTACAGGAACGGCATTCAAGGAGCCAGGAACTTTTCTCCCTACACTGTCCATTGAGTTGGCCTCAAAACCAATATACATCCTGCTATATCTCCCACATGGAAAGTGCCAGGAGGGAAAAGTGGGGATTATGTTTAGACTTTCTCGGAACTGCTTCAAATCAACTAGATATCTTTGTGCTGTAAATCTCCCAACAGCCAAACGCAAATGCAGCAAACATCTCACTGTATGTCCCGCATCCAAAGTGCCAAGAGAGAGCTTGCTCTCCCTGTCTTTGAGTACTGTTTTCACTGTCCCGGTTACCTCTTTGCTAACATTCTCTTCAGAGCTGCAGTGAAACCAGGAACCACGTGGAGAAGGCACCCACACTGAAAGTGCCTGGAGGGAACATTGGGGCTTCTTCTCAGTGTCTCTGACCATAGGGTTTCACTGTCCCGGGAAAGTCTCTGCAAACACCCTGCGGAGCGCAGTGCTCAATATACAGAGACTTTCTCGGAACTGCTTCAAATCAACTAGATATCTTTGTGCTGTAAATCTCCCAACAGCCAAACGCAAATGCAGCAAACATCTCGCTGTATGTCCCACATCCAAAGTGCCTAGAGAGTAATGTAGAGCTTGCTCTCCCTGTCTTTGAGTACTGTTTTCACTGTCCCGATGACCTCTTTGCTAACATTCTCTTCAGAGCTGCAGTGAAACCAGGAACCACGTGGAGAAGGCACCCACACTGAAAGTGCCTGGAGGGAACATTGGGGCTTCTTCTCAGTGTCTCTGACCATAGGGTTTCACTGTCCCGGGAAAGTCTCTGCTAACACCCTGCAGAGCGCAGTGCCCAATATAAAGAAACGTCTTGCGGTATCTCCTACAGGGAAAGTGCCAGGAGGGAATTGTCGAGCTTGTTCTCAGTGTCTCTGAGAATTGCTCTGATTATCCGTGTGACCTCTTTGCTAAGACTCTCCAGAGAGCCGTCCTCAAAACCAACACACATCTTGACATATCTCCCACATTGATCGCAGTGTCTCCAGGAACGGCATTCAAGGAGCCAGGAACTTTTCTCCCTACACTGTCCATTGAGTTGTCCTCAAAACCAATCTACATCCTGCTATATCTCCCACATGGAAAGTGCCAGGAGGGAAAAGTGGGGATTATGTTTAGACTTTCTCGGAACTGCTTCAAATCAACTAGATATCTTTGTGCTGTAAATCTCCCAACAGCCAAACGCAAAAGCAGCAAACATCTCGCTGTATGTCCCACATCCAAAGTGCCAAGAGAGAGCTTGCTCTCCCTGTCTTTGAGCACTGTTTTCACTGTCCCGGTTACCTCTTTGCTAACATTCTCTTCAGAGCTGCAGTGAAACCAGGAACCACGTGGAGAAGGCACCCACACTGGAAGTGCCTGGAGGGAACATTGGGGCTTCTTCTCAGTGTCTCTGACCATAGGGTTTCACTGTCCCGGGAAAGTCTCTGCTAACACCCTGCAGAGCGCAGTGCCCAATATACAGAAACGTCTTGCGGTATCTCCTACAGGGAAAGTGCCAGGAGGGAATTGTCGAGCTTCTTCTCAGTGTCTCTGAGAATTGCTCTGATTATCCGTGTGACCTCTTTGCTAAGACTCTCCAGAGAGCCGTCCTCAAAACCAACACACATCTTGACATATCTCCCACATTGATCGCAGTGTCTCCAGGAACGGCATTCAAGGAGCCAGGAACTTTTCTCCCTACACTGTCCATTGAGTTGGCCTCAAAACCAATCTACATCCTGCTATATCTCCCACATGGAAAATGCCAGGAGGGAAAAGTGGGGATTATGTTTAGACTTTCTCGGAACTGCTTCAAATCAACTAGATATCTTTGTGCTGTAAATCTGCCAACAGCCAAACGCAAATGCAGCAAACATCTCACTGTATGTCCCACATCCAAAGTGCCAAGAGAGAGCTTGCTCTCCCTGTCTTTGAGTACTGTTTTCACTGTCCCGGTTACCTCTTTGCTAACATTCTCTTCAGAGCTGCAGTGAAACCAGGAACCACGTGGAGAAGGCACCCACACTGAAAGTGCCTGGAGGGAACATTGGGGCTTCTTCTCAATGTCTCTGACATAGGGTTTCACTGTCCCGGGAAAGTCTCTGCTAACACCCTGCAGAGCGCAGTGCCCAATATACAGAAACGTCTTGCGGTATCTCCTACAGGGAAAGTGCCAGGAGGGAATTGTCGAGCTTGTTCTCAGTGTCTCTGAGAATTGCTCTGATTATCCGTGTGACCTCTTTACCAACACACATCTTGACATATCTCCCACATTGATCGCAGTGTCTCCAGGAACGGCATTCAAGGAGCCAGGAACTTTTCTCCCTACACTGTCCATTGAGTTGTCCTCAAAACCAATCTACATCCTGCTATATCTCCCACATGGAAAGTGCCAGGAGGGAAAAGTGGGGATTATATTTAGACTTTCTCGGAACTGCTTCAAATCAACTAGATATCTTTGTGCTGTAAATCTCCCAACAGCCAAACGCAAATGCAGCATACATCTCGCTGTATGTCCCACATCCAAAGTGCCAAGAGAGTAATGTAGAGCTTGCTCTCCCTGTCTTTGAGTACTGTTTTCACTGTCCCGATGAGCTCTTTGCTAACATTCTCTTCAGAGCTGCAGTGAAACCAGGAACCACGTGGAGAAGGCACCCACACTGAAAGTGCCTGGAGGGAACATTGGGGCTTCTTCTCAGTGTCTCTGACCATAGGGTTTCACTGTCCCGGGAAAGTCTCTGCTAACACCCTGCAGAGCGCAGTGCCCAATATACAGAAACGTCTTGCGGTATCTCCTACAGGGAAAGTGCCAGGAGGGAATTGTCGAGCTTGTTCTCAGTGTCTCTGAGAATTGCTCTGATTATCCGTGTGACCTCTTTGCTAAGACTCTCCAGAGAGCCGTCCTCAAAACCAACACACGTCTTGACATATCTCCCACATTGATCGCAGTTTCTCCAGGAACGGCATTCAAGGAGCCAGGAACTTTTCTCCCTACACTGTCCTTTGAGTTGGCCTCAAAACCAATATACATCCTGCTATATCTCCCACATGGAAAGTGCCAGGAGGGAAAAGTGGGGATTATGTTTAGACTTTCTCGGAACTGCTTCAAATCAACTAGATATCTTTGTGCTGTAAATCTCCCAACAGCCAAACGCAAAAGCAGCAAACATCTCGCTGTATGTCCCACATCCAAAGTGCCAAGAGAGAGCTTGCTCTCCCTGTCTTTGAGCACTGTTTTCACTGTCCCGGTTACCTCTTTGCTAACATTCTCTTCAGAGCTGCAGTGAAACCAGGAACCACGTGGAGAAGGCACCCACACTGGAAGTGCCTGGAGGGAACATTGGGGCTTCTTCTCACTGTCTCTGACCATAGGGTTTCACTGTCCCGGGAAAGTCTCTGCTAACACCCTGCAGAGCGCAGTGCCCAATATACAGAAACGTCTTGCGGTATCTCCTACAGGGAAAGTGCCAGGAGGGAATTGTCGAGCTTGTTCTCAGTGTCTCTGAGAATTGCTCTGATTATCCGTGTGACCTCTTTACCAACACACATCTTGACATATCTCCCACATTGATCGCAGTGTCTCCAGGAACGGCATTCAAGGAGCCAGGAACTTTTCTCCCTACACTGTCCTTTGAGTTGGCCTCAAAACCAATCTACATCCTGCTATATCTCCCACATGGAAAGTGCCAGGAGGGAAAAGTGGGGATTATGTTTAGACTTTCTCGGAACTGCTTCAAATCAACTAGATATCTTTGTGCTGTAAATCTCCCAACAGCCAAACGCAAATGCAGCAAACATCTCGCTGTATGTCCCACATCCAAAGTGCCAAGAGAGAGCTTGCTCTCCCTGTCTTTGAGTACTGTTTTCACTGTCCCGATGACCTCTTTGCTAACATTCTCTTCAGAGCTGCAGTGAAACCAGGAACCACGTGGAGAAGGCACCCACACTGAAAGTGCCTGGAGGGAACATTGGGGCTTCTTCTCAGTGTCTCTGACATAGGGTTTCACTGTCCCGGGAAAGTCTCTGCAAACACCCTGCGGAGCGCAGTGCTCAATATACAGAGACTTTCTCGGAACTGCTTCAAATCAACTAGATATCTTTGTGCTGTAAATCTCCCAACAGCCAAACGCAAATGCAGCAAACATCTCGCTGTATGTCCCACATCCAAAGTGCCAAGAGAGTAATGTAGAGCTTGCTCTCCCTGTCTTTGAGTACTGTTTTCACTGTCCCGATGACCTCTTTGCTAACATTCTCTTCAGAGCTGCAGTGAAACCAGGAACCACGTGGAGAAGGCACCCACACTGAAAGTGCCTGGAGGGAACATTGGGGCTTCTTCTCAGTGTCTCTGACCATAGGGTTTCACTGTCCCGGGAAAGTCTCTGCTAACACCCTGCAGAGCGCAGTGCCCAATATACAGAAACGTCTTGCGGTATCTCCTACAGGGAAAGTGCCAGGAGGGAATTGTGGAGCTTGTTCTCAGTGTCTCTGAGAATTGCTCTGATTATCCATATGACCTCTTTGCTAAGACTCTCCAGAGAGACGTCCTCAAAACCAACACACATCTTGACATATCTCCCACATTGATCGCAGTTTCTCCAGGAACGGCATTCAAGGAGCCAGGAACTTTTCTCCCTACACTGTCCATTGAGTTGGCCTCAAAACCAATCTACATCCTGCTATATCTCCCACATGGAAAGTGCCAGGAGGGAAAAGTGGGGATTATGTTTAGACTTTCTCGGAACTGCTTCAAATCAACTAGATATCTTTGTGCTGTAAATCTCCCAACAGCCAAACGCAAATGCAGCAAACATCTCGCTGTATGTCCCACATCCAAAGTGCCAAGAGAGAGCTTGCTCTCCCTGTCTTTGAGTACTGTTTTCACTGTCCCGGTTACCTCTTTGCTAACATTCTCTTCAGAGCTGCAGTGAAACCAGGAACCACGTGGAGAAGGCACCCACACTGAAAGTGCCTGGAGGGAACATTGGGGCTTCTTCTCAGTGTCTCTGACATAGGGTTTCACTGTCCCGGGAAAGTCTCTGCTAACACCCTGCAGAACGCAGTGCCCAATATACAGAAACGTCTTGCGGTATCTCCTACAGGGAAAGTGCCAGGACGGAATTGTCGAGCTTCTTCTCAGTGTCTCTGAGAATTGCTCTTGATTATCCGTGTGACCTCTTTGCTAAGACTCTCCAGAGAGCCGTCCTCAAAACCAACACACATCTTGACATATCTCCCACATTGATCGCAGTGTCTACAGGAACGGCATTCAAGGAGCCAGGAACTTTTCTCCCTACACTGTCCATTGAGTTGGCCTCAAAACCAATCTACATCCTGCTATATCTCCCACATGGAAAGTGCCAGGAGGGAAAAGTGGGGATTATGTTTAGACTTTCTCGGAACTGCTTCAAATCAACTAGATATCTTTGTGCTGTAAATCTCCCAACAGCCAAACGCAAATGCAGCAAACATCTCACTGTATGTCCCGCATCCAAAGTGCCAAGAGAGAGCTTGCTCTCCCTGTCTTTGAGTACTGTTTTCACTGTCCCGGTTACCTCTTTGCTAACATTCTCTTCAGAGCTGCAGTGAAACCAGGAACCACGTGGAGAAGGCACCCACACTGGAAGTGCCTGGAGGGAACATTGGGGCTTCTTCTCAATGTCTCTGACATAGGATTTCACTGTCCCGGGAAAGTCTCTGCTAACACCCTGCAGAGCGCAGTGCCCAATATACAGAAACGTCTTGCGGTATCTCCTACAGGGAAAGTGCCAGGAGGGAATTGTCGAGCTTGTTCTCAGTGTCTCTGAGAATTGCTCTGATTATCCATGTGACCTCTTTGCTAAGACTCTCCAGAGAGACGTCCTCAAAACCAACACACATCTTGACATATCTCCCACATTGATCGCAGTTTCTCCAGGAACGGCATTCAAGGAGCCAGGAACTTTTCTCCCTACACTGTCCTTTGAGTTGGCCTCAAAACCAATATACATCCTGCTATATCTCCCACATGGAAAGTGCCAGGAGGGAAAAGTGGGGATTATGTTTAGACTTTCTCGGAACTGCTTCAAATCAACTAGATATCTTTGTGCTGTAAATCTCCCAACAGCCAAACGCAAATGCAGCAAACATCTCGCTGTATGTCCCACATCCAAAGTGCCAAGAGAGAGCTTGCTCTCCCTGTCTTTGAGTACTGTTTTCACTGTCCCGGTTACCTCTTTGCTAACATTCTCTTCAGAGCTGCAGTGAAACCAGGAACCACGTGGAGAAGGCACCCACACTGGAAGTGCCTGGAGGGAACATTGGGGCTTCTTCTCACTGTCTCTGACCATAGGGTTTCACTGTCCCGGGAAAGTCTCTGCTAACACCCTGCAGAGCGCAGTGCCCAATATACAGAAACGTCTTGCGGTATCTCCTACAGGGAAAGTGCCAGGAGGGAATTGTCGAGCTTGTTCTCAGTGTCTCTGAGAATTGCTCTGATTATCCGTGTGACCTCTTTACCAACACACATCTTGACATATCTCCCACATTGATCGCAGTGTCTCCAGGAACGGCATTCAAGGAGCCAGGAACTTTTCTCCCTACACTGTCCATTGAGTTGGCCTCAAAACCAATCTACATCCTGCTATATCTCCCACATGGAAAGTGCCAGGAGGGAAAAGTGGGGATTATGTTTAGACTTTCTCGGAACTGCTTCAAATCAACTAGATATCTTTGTGCTGTAAATCTCCCAACAGCCAAACGCAAATGCAGCAAACATCTCGCTGTATGTCCCACATCCAAAGTGCCAAGAGAGAGCTTGCTCTCCCTGTCTTTGAGTACTGTTTTCACTGTCCCGATGACCTCTTTGCTAACATTCTCTTCAGAGCTGCAGTGAAACCAGGAACCACGTGGAGAAGGCACCCACACTGAAAGTGCCTGGAGGGAACATTGGGGCTTCTTCTCAGTGTCTCTCACATAGGGTTTCACTGTCCCGGGAAAGTCTCTGCAAACACCCTGCGGAGCGCAGTGCTCAATATACAGAGACTTTCTCGGAACTGCTTCAAATCAACTAGATATCTTTGTGCTGTAAATCTCCCAACAGCCAAACGCAAATGCAGCAAACATCTCGCTGTATGTCCCACATCCAAAGTGCCAAGAGAGTAATGTAGAGCTTGCTCTCCCTGTCTTTGAGTACTGTTTTCACTGTCCCGATGACCTCTTTGCTAACATTCTCTTCAGAGCTGCAGTGAAACCAGGAACCACGTGGAGAAGGCACCCACACTGAAAGTGCCTGGAGGGAACATTGGGGCTTCTTCTCAGTGTCTCTGACCATAGGGTTTCACTGTCCCGGGAAAGTCTCTGCTAACACCCTGCAGAGCGCAGTGCCCAATATACAGAAACGTCTTGCGGTATCTCCTACAGGGAAAGTGCCAGGAGGGAATTGTCGAGCTTGTTCTCAGTGTCTCTGAGAATTGCTCTGATTATCCATATGACCTCTTTGCTAAGACTCTCCAGAGAGACGTCCTCAAAACCAACACACATCTTGACATATCTCCCACATTGATCGCAGTTTCTCCAGGAACGGCATTCAAGGAGCCAGGAACTTTTCTCCCTACACTGTCCATTGAGTTGGCCTCAAAACCAATCTACATCCTGCTATATCTCCCACATGGAAAGTGCCAGGAGGGAAAAGTGGGGATTATGTTTAGACTTTCTCGGAACTGCTTCAAATCAACTAGATATCTTTGTGCTGTAAATCTCCCAACAGCCAAACGCAAATGCAGCAAACATCTCGCTGTATGTCCCACATCCAAAGTGCCAAGAGAGAGCTTGCTCTCCCTGTCTTTGAGTACTGTTTTCACTGTCCCGGTTACCTCTTTGCTAACATTCTCTTCAGAGCTGCAGTGAAACCAGGAACCACGTGGAGAAGGCACCCACACTGAAAGTGCCTGGAGGGAACATTGGGGCTTCTTCTCAGTGTCTCTGACATAGGGTTTCACTGTCCCGGGAAAGTCTCTGCTAACACCCTGCAGAACGCAGTGCCCAATATACAGAAACGTCTTGCGGTATCTCCTACAGGGAAAGTGCCAGGACGGAATTGTCGAGCTTCTTCTCAGTGTCTCTGAGAATTGCTCTTGATTATCCGTGTGACCTCTTTGCTAAGACTCTCCAGAGAGCCGTCCTCAAAACCAACACACATCTTGACATATCTCCCACATTGATCGCAGTGTCTACAGGAACGGCATTCAAGGAGCCAGGAACTTTTCTCCCTACACTGTCCATTGAGTTGGCCTCAAAACCAATCTACATCCTGCTATATCTCCCACATGGAAAGTGCCAGGAGGGAAAAGTGGGGATTATGTTTAGACTTTCTCGGAACTGCTTCAAATCAACTAGATATCTTTGTGCTGTAAATCTCCCAACAGCCAAACGCAAATGCAGCAAACATCTCACTGTATGTCCCGCATCCAAAGTGCCAAGAGAGAGCTTGCTCTCCCTGTCTTTGAGTACTGTTTTCACTGTCCCGGTTACCTCTTTGCTAACATTCTCTTCAGAGCTGCAGTGAAACCAGGAACCACGTGGAGAAGGCACCCACACTGGAAGTGCCTGGAGGGAACATTGGGGCTTCTTCTCAATGTCTCTGACATAGGATTTCACTGTCCCGGGAAAGTCTCTGCTAACACCCTGCAGAGCGCAGTGCCCAATATACAGAAACCTCTTGCGGTATCTCCTACAGGGAAAGTGCCAGGAGGGAATTGTCGAGCTTGTTCTCAGTGTCTCTGAGAATTGCTCTGATTATCCATGTGACCTCTTTGCTAAGACTCTCCAGAGAGACGTCCTCAAAACCAACACACATCTTGACATATCTCCCACATTGATCGCAGTTTCTCCAGGAACGGCATTCAAGGAGCCAGGAACTTTTCTCCCTACACTGTCCTTTGAGTTGGCCTCAAAACCAATATACATCCTGCTATATCTCCCACATGGAAAGTGCCAGGAGGGAAAAGTGGGGATTATGTTTAGACTTTCTCGGAACTGCTTCAAATCAACTAGATATCTTTGTGCTGTAAATCTCCCAACAGCCAAACGCAAATGCAGCAAACATCTCGCTGTATGTCCCACATCCAAAGTGCCAAGAGAGAGCTTGCTCTCCCTGTCTTTGAGTACTGTTTTCACTGTCCCGATGAGCTCTTTGCTAACATTCTCTTCAGAGCTGCAGTGAAACCAGGAACCACGTGGAGAAGGCACCCACACTGGAAGTGCCTGGAGGGAACATTGGGGCTTCTTCTCAATGTCTCTGACATAGGATTTCACTGTCCCGGGAAAGTCTCTGCTAACACCCTGCAGAGCGCAGTGCCCAATATACAGAAACCTCTTGCGGTATCTCCTACAGGGAAAGTGCCAGGAGGGAATTGTCGAGCTTGTTCTCAGTGTCTCTGAGAATTGCTCTGATTATCCATGTGACCTCTTTGCTAAGACTCTCCAGAGAGACGTCCTCAAAACCAACACACATCTTGACATATCTCCCACATTGATCGCAGTTTCTCCAGGAACGGCATTCAAGGAGCCAGGAACTTTTCTCCCTACACTGTCCTTTGAGTTGGCCTCAAAACCAATATACATCCTGCTATATCTCCCACATGGAAAGTGCCAGGAGGGAAAAGTGGGGATTATGTTTAGACTTTCTCGGAACTGCTTCAAATCAACTAGATATCTTTGTGCTGTAAATCTCCCAACAGCCAAACGCAAATGCAGCAAACATCTCGCTGTATGTCCCACATCCAAAGTGCCAAGAGAGAGCTTGCTCTCCCTGTCTTTGAGTACTGTTTTCACTGTCCCGGTTACCTCTTTGCTAACATTCTCTTCAGAGCTGCAGTGAAACCAGGAACCACGTGGAGAAGGCACCCACACTGGAAGTGCCTGGAGGGAACATTGGGGCTTCTTCTCACTGTCTCTGACCATAGGGTTTCACTGTCCCGGGAAAGTCTCTGCTAACACCCTGCAGAGCGCAGTGCCCAATATACAGAAACGTCTTGCGGTATCTCCTACAGGGAAAGTGCCAGGAGGGAATTGTCGAGCTTGTTCTCAGTGTCTCTGAGAATTGCTCTGATTATCCGTGTGACCTCTTTACCAACACACATCTTGACATATCTCCCACATTGATCGCAGTGTCTCCAGGAACGGCATTCAAGGAGCCAGGAACTTTTCTCCCTACACTGTCCATTGAGTTGGCCTCAAAACCAATCTACATCCTGCTATATCTCCCACATGGAAAGTGCCAGGAGGGAAAAGTGGGGATTATGTTTAGACTTTCTCGGAACTGCTTCAAATCAACTAGATATCTTTGTGCTGTAAATCTCCCAACAGCCAAACGCAAATGCAGCAAACATCTCGCTGTATGTCCCACATCCAAAGTGCCAAGAGAGAGCTTGCTCTCCCTGTCTTTGAGTACTGTTTTCACTGTCCCGATGACCTCTTTGCTAACATTCTCTTCAGAGCTGCAGTGAAACCAGGAACCACGTGGAGAAGGCACCCACACTGAAAGTGCCTGGAGGGAACATTGGGGCTTCTTCTCAGTGTCTCTGACATAGGGTTTCACTGTCCCGGGAAAGTCTCTGCAAACACCCTGCGGAGCGCAGTGCTCAATATACAGAGACTTTCTCGGAACTGCTTCAAATCAACTAGATATCTTTGTGCTGTAAATCTCCCAACAGCCAAACGGAAATGCAGCAAACATCTCGCTGTATGTCCCACATCCAAAGTGCCAAGAGAGTAATGTAGAGCTTGCTCTCCCTGTCTTTGAGTACTGTTTTCACTGTCCCGATGACCTCTTTGCTAACATTCTCTTCAGAGCTGCAGTGAAACCAGGAACCACGTGGAGAAGGCACCCACACTGAAAGTGCCTGGAGGGAACATTGGGGCTTCTTCTCAGTGTCTCTGACCATAGGGTTTCACTGTCCCGGGAAAGTCTCTGCTAACACCCTGCAGAGCGCAGTGCCCAATATACAGAAACGTCTTGCGGTATCTCCTACAGGGAAAGTGCCAGGAGGGAATTGTCGAGCTTGTTCTCAGTGTCTCTGAGAATTGCTCTGATTATACATATGACCTCTTTGCTAAGACTCTCCAGAGAGACGTCCTCAAAACCAACACACATCTTGACATATCTCCCACATTGATCGCAGTTTCTCCAGGAACGGCATTCAAGGAGCCAGGAACTTTTCTCCCTACACTGTCCATTGAGTTGGCCTCAAAACCAATCTACATCCTGCTATATCTCCCACATGGAAAGTGCCAGGAGGGAAAAGTGGGGATTATGTTTAGACTTTCTCGGAACTGCTTCAAATCAACTAGATATCTTTGTGCTGTAAATCTCCCAACAGCCAAACGCAAATGCAGCAAACATCTCGCTGTATGTCCCACATCCAAAGTGCCAAGAGAGAGCTTGCTCTCCCTGTCTTTGAGTACTGTTTTCACTGTCCCGGTTACCTCTTTGCTAACATTCTCTTCAGAGCTGCAGTGAAACCAGGAACCACGTGGAGAAGGCACCCACACTGAAAGTGCCTGGAGGGAACATTGGGGCTTCTTCTCAGTGTCTCTGACATAGGGTTTCACTGTCCCGGGAAAGTCTCTGCTAACACCCTGCAGAACGCAGTGCCCAATATACAGAAACGTCTTGCGGTATCTCCTACAGGGAAAGTGCCAGGACGGAATTGTCGAGCTTCTTCTCAGTGTCTCTGAGAATTGCTCTTGATTATCCGTGTGACCTCTTTGCTAAGACTCTCCAGAGAGCCGTCCTCAAAACCAACACACATCTTGACATATCTCCCACATTGATCGCAGTGTCTACAGGAACGGCATTCAAGGAGCCAGGAACTTTTCTCCCTACACTGTCCATTGAGTTGGCCTCAAAACCAATCTACATCCTGCTATATCTCCCACATGGAAAGTGCCAGGAGGGAAAAGTGGGGATTATGTTTAGACTTTCTCGGAACTGCTTCAAATCAACTAGATATCTTTGTGCTGTAAATCTCCCAACAGCCAAACGCAAATGCAGCAAACATCTCACTGTATGTCCCGCATCCAAAGTGCCAAGAGAGAGCTTGCTCTCCCTGTCTTTGAGTACTGTTTTCACTGTCCCGGTTACCTCTTTGCTAACATTCTCTTCAGAGCTGCAGTGAAACCAGGAACCACGTGGAGAAGGCACCCACACTGGAAGTGCCTGGAGGGAACATTGGGGCTTCTTCTCAATGTCTCTGACATAGGATTTCACTGTCCCGGGAAAGTCTCTGCTAACACCCTGCAGAGCGCAGTGCCCAATATACAGAAACCTCTTGCGGTATCTCCTACAGGGAAAGTGCCAGGAGGGAATTGTCGAGCTTGTTCTCAGTGTCTCTGAGAATTGCTCTGATTATCCATGTGACCTCTTTGCTAAGACTCTCCAGAGAGACGTCCTCAAAACCAACACACATCTTGACATATCTCCCACATTGATCGCAGTTTCTCCAGGAACGGCATTCAAGGAGCCAGGAACTTTTCTCCCTACACTGTCCTTTGAGTTGGCCTCAAAACCAATATACATCCTGCTATATCTCCCACATGGAAAGTGCCAGGAGGGAAAAGTGGGGATTATGTTTAGACTTTCTCGGAACTGCTTCAAATCAACTAGATATCTTTGTGCTGTAAATCTCCCAACAGCCAAACGCAAATGCAGCAAACATCTCGCTGTATGTCCCACATCCAAAGTGCCAAGAGAGAGCTTGCTCTCCCTGTCTTTGAGTACTGTTTTCACTGTCCCGATGAGCTCTTTGCTAACATTCTCTTCAGAGCTGCAGTGAAACCAGGAACCACGTGGAGAAGGCACCCACACTGAAAGTGCCTGGAGGGAACATTGGGGCTTCTTCTCAATGTCTCTGACATAGGGTTTCACTGTCCCGGGAAAGTCTCTGCTAACACCCTGCAGAATGCAGTGCCCAATATACAGAAACGTCTTGCGGTATCTCCTACAGGGAAAGTGCCAGGAGCGAATTGTCGAGCTTGTTCTCAGTGTCTCTGAGAATTGCTCTGATTATCCGTGTGACCTCTTTACCAACACACATCTTGACATATCTCCCACATTGATCGCAGTGTCTCCAGGAACGGCATTCAAGGAGCCAGGAACTTTTCTCCCTATACTGTCCTTTGAGTTGGCCTCAAAACCAATCTACATCCTGCTATATCTCCCACATGGAAAGTGCCAGGAGGGAAAAGTGGGGATTATGTTTAGACTTTCTCGGAACTGCTTCAAATCAACTAGATATCTTTGTGCTGTAAATCTCCCAACAGCCAAACGCAAATGCAGCAAACATCTCGCTGTATGTCCCACATCCAAAGTGCCAAGAGAGAGCTTGCTCTCCCTGTCTTTGAGTACTGTTTTCACTGTCCCGATGACCTCTTTGCTAACATTCTCTTCAGAGCTGCAGTGAAACCAGGAACCACGTGGAGAAGGCACCCACACTGAAAGTGCCTGGAGGGAACATTGGGGCTTCTTCTCAGTGTCTCTGACATAGGGTTTCACTGTCCCGGGAAAGTCTCTGCAAACACCCTGCGGAGCGCAGTGCTCAATATACAGAGACTTTCTCGGAACTGCTTCAAATCAACTAGATATCTTTGTGCTGTAAATCTCCCAACAGCCAAACGCAAATGCAGCAAACATCTCGCTGTATGTCCCACTTCCAAAGTGCCAAGAGAGTAATGTAGAGCTTGCTCTCCCTGTCTTTGAGTACTGTTTTCACTGTCCCGATGACCTCTTTGCTAACATTCTCTTCAGAGCTGCAGTGAAACCAGGAACCACGTGGAGAAGGCACCCACACTGAAAGTGCCTGGAGGGAACATTGGGGCTTCTTCTCAGTGTCTCTGACCATAGGGTTTCACTGTCCCGGGAAAGTCTCTGCTAACACCCTGCAGAACGCAGTGCCCAATATACAGAAACGTCTTGCGGTATCTCCTACAGGGAAAGTGCCAGGAGGGAATTGTCGAGCTTGTTCTCAGTGTCTCTGAGAATTGCTCTGATTATCCATGTGACCTCTTTGCTAAGACTCTCCAGAGAGACGTCCTCAAAACCAACACACATCTTGACATATCTCCCACATTGATCGCAGTTTCTCCAGGAACGGCATTCAAGGATCCAGGAACTTTTCTCCCTACACTGTCCATTGAGTTGTCCTCAAAACCAATCTACATCCTGCTATATCTCCCACATGGAAAGTGCCAGGAGGGAAAAGTGGGGATTATGTTTAGACTTTCTCGGAACTGCTTCAAATCAACTAGATATCTTTGTGCTGTAAATCTCCCAACAGCCAAACGCAAATGCAGCAAACATCTCGCTGTATGTCCCACATCCAAAGTGCCAAGAGAGAGCTTGCTCTCCCTGTCTTTGAGTACTGTTTTCACTGTCCCGGTTACCTCTTTGCTAACATTCTCTTCAGAGCTGCAGTGAAACCAGGAACCACGTGGAGAAGGCACCCACACTGAAAGTGCCTGGAGGGAGCATTGGGGCTTCTTCTCAGTGTCTCTGACATAGGGTTTCACTGTCCCGGGAAAGTCTCTGCTAACACCCTGCAGAACGCAGTGCCCAATATACAGAAACGTCTTGCGGTATCTCCTACAGGGAAAGTGCCAGGAGGGAATTGTCGAGCTTGTTCTCAGTGTCTCTGAGAATTGCTCTGATTATCCGTGTGACCTCTTTACCAACACACATCTTGACATATCTCCCACATTGATCGCAGTGTCTCCAGGAACGGCATTCAAGGAGCCAGGAACTTTTCTCCCTACACTGTCCATTGAGTTGGCCTCAAAACCAATCTACATCCTGCTATATCTCCCACATGGAAAGTGCCAGGAGGGAAAAGTGGGGATTATGTTTAGACTTTCTCGGAACTGCTTCAAATCAACTAGATATCTTTGTGCTGTAAATCTCCCAACAGCCAAACGCAAAAGCAGCAAACATCTCGCTGTATGTCCCACATCCAAAGTGCCAAGAGAGAGCTTGCTCTCCCTGTCTTTGAGACCTGTTTTCACTGTCCCGGTTACCTCTTTGCTAACATTCTCTTCAGAGCTGCAGTGAAACCAGGAACACGTGGAGAAGGCACCCACACTGAAAGTGCCTGGAGGGAACATTGGGGCTTCTTCTCAGTGTCTCTGACATAGGGTTTCACTGTCCCGGGAAAGTCTCTGCTAACACCCTGCAGAGCGCAGTGCTCAATATACAGAGACTTTCTCGGAACTGCTTCAAATCAACTAGATATCTTTGTGCTGTAAATCTCCCAACAGCCAAACGCAAATGCAGCAAACATCTCGCTGTATGTCCCACATCCAAAGTGCCAAGAGAGTAATGTAGAGCTTGCTCTCCCTGTCTTTGAGTACTGTTTTCACTGTCCCGATGACCTCTTTGCTAACATTCTCTTCAGAGCTGCAGTGAAACCAGGAACCACGTGGAGAAGGCACCCACACTGAAAGTGCCTGGAGGGAACATTGGGGCTTCTTCTCAGTGTCTCTGACCATAGGGTTTCACTGTCCCGGGAAAGTCTCTGCTAACACCCTGCAGAGCGCAGTGCCCAATATACAGAAACGTCTTGCGGTATCTCCTACAGGGAAAGTGCCAGGAGGGAATTGTCGAGCTTGTTCTCAGTGTCTCTGAGAATTGCTCTGATTATCCATGTGACCTCTTTGCTAAGACTCTCCAGAGAGACGTCCTCAAAACCAACACACATCTTGACATATCTCCCACATTGATCGCAGTTTCTCCAGGAACGGCATTCAAGGAGCCAGGAACTTTTCTCCCTACACTGTCCATTGAGTTGGCCTCAAAACCAATATACATCCTGCTATATCTCCCACATGGAAAGTGCCAGGAGGGAAAAGTGGGGATTATGTTTAGACTTTCTCGGAACTGCTTCAAATCAACTAGATATCTTTGTGCTGTAAATCTCCCAACAGCCAAACGCAAAAGCAGCAAACATCTCGCTGTATGTCCCACATCCAAAGTGCCAAGAGAGAGCTTGCTCTCCCTGTCTTTGAGCACTGTTTTCACTGTCCCGGTTACCTCTTTGCTAACATTCTCTTCAGAGCTGCAGTGAAACCAGGAACCACGTGGAGAAGGCACCCACACTGGAAGTGCCTGGAGGGAACATTGGGGCTTCTTCTCAGTGTCTCTGACCATAGGGTTTCACTGTCCCGGGAAAGTCTCTGCTAACACCCTGCAGAGCGCTGTGCCCAATATACAGAAACGTCTTGCGGTATCTCCTACAGGGAAAGTGCCAGGAGGGAATTGTCGAGCTTCTTCTCAGTGTCTCTGAGAATTGCTCTGATTATCCGTGTGACCTCTTTGCTAAGACTCTCCAGAGAGCCGTCCTCAAAACCAACACACATCTTGACATATCTCCCACATTGATCGCAGTGTCTCCAGGAACGGCATTCAAGGAGCCAGGAACTTTTCTCCCTACACTGTCCATTGAGTTGGCCTCAAAACCAATCTACATCCTGCTATATCTCCCACATGGAAAGTGCCAGGAGGGAAAAGTGGGGATTATGTTTAGACTTTCTCGGAACTGCTTCAAATCAACTAGATATCTTTGTGCTGTAAATCTCCCAACAGCCAAACGCAAATGCAGCAAACATCTCACTGTATGTCCCGCATCCAAAGTGCCAAGAGAGAGCTTGCTCTCCCTGTCTTTGAGTACTGTTTTCACTGTCCCGGTTACCTCTTTGCTAACATTCTCTTCAGAGCTGCAGTGAAACCAGGAACCACGTGGAGAAGGCACCCACACTGAAAGTGCCTGGAGGGAACATTGGGGCTTCTTCTCAATATCTCTGACATAGGATTTCACTGTCCCGGGAAAGTCTCTGCTAACACCCTGCAGAGCGCAGTGCCCAATATACAGAAACCTCTTGCGGTATCTCCTACAGGGAAAGTGCCAGGAGGGAATTGTCGAGCTTGTTCTCAGTGTCTCTGAGAATTGCTCTGATTATCCGTGTGACCTCTTTACCAACACACATCTTGACATATCTCCCACATTGATCGCAGTGTCTCCAGGAACGGCATTCAAGGAGCCAGGAAGTTTTCTCCCTACACTGTCCATTGAGTTGGCCTCAAAACCAATCTACATCCTGCTATATCTCCCACATGGAAAGTGCCAAGAGGGAAAAGTGGGGATTATGTTTAGACTTTCTCGGAACTGCTTCAAATCAACTAGATATCTTTGTGCTGTAAATCTCCCAACAGCCAAACGCAAAAGCAGCAAACATCTCGCTGTATGTCCCACATCCAAAGTGCCAAGAGAGAGCTTGCTCTCCCTGTCTTTGAGACCTGTTTTCACTGTCCCGGTTACCTCTTTGCTAACATTCTCTTCAGAGCTGCAGTGAAACCAGGAACCACGTGGAGAAGGCACCCACACTGAAAGTGCCTGGAGGGAACATTGGGGCTTCTTCTCAGTGTCTCTGACATAGGGTTTCACTGTCCCGGGAAAGTCTCTGCAAACACCCTGCAGAGCGCAGTGCTCAATATACAGAGACTTTCTCGGAACTGCTTCAAATCAACTAGATATCTTTGTGCTGTAAATCTCCCAACAGCCAAACGCAAATGCAGCAAACATCTCGCTGTATGTCCCACATCCAAAGTGCCAAGAGAGTAATGTAGAGCTTGCTCTCCCTGTCTTTGAGTACTGTTTTCACTGTCCCGATGACCTCTTTGCTAACATTCTCTTCAGAGCTGCAGTGAAACCAGGAACCACGTGGAGAAGGCACCCACACTGAAAGTGCCTGGAGGGAACATTGGGGCTTCTTCTCAGTGTCTCTGACCATAGGGTTTCACTGTCCCGGGAAAGTCTCTGCTAACACCCTGCAGAGCGCAGTGCCCAATATACAGAAACGTCTTGCGGTATCTCCTACAGGGAAAGTGCCAGGAGGGAATTGTCGAGCTTGTTCTCAGTGTCTCTGAGAATTGCTCTGATTATCCATGTGACCTCTTTGCTAAGACTCTCCAGAGAGACGTCCTCAAAACCAACACACATCTTGACATATCTCCCACATTGATCGCAGTTTCTCCAGGAACGGCATTCAAGGAGCCAGGAACTTTTCTCCCTACACTGTCCTTTGAGTTGGCCTCAAAACCAATCTACATCCTGCTATATCTCCCACATGGAAAGTGCCAGGAGGGAAAAGTGGGGATTATGTTTAGACTTTCTCGGAACTGCTTCAAATCAACTAGATATCTTTGTGCTGTAAATCTCCCAACAGCCAAACGCAAAAGCAGCAAACATCTCGCTGTATGTCCCACATCCAAAGTGCCAAGAGAGAGCTTGCTCTCCCTGTCTTTGAGTACTGTTTTCACTGTCCCGGTTACCTCTTTGCTAACATTCTCTTCAGAGCTGCAGTGAAACCAGGAACCACGTGGAGAAGGCACCCACACTGGAAGTGCCTGGAGGGAACATTGGGGCTTCTTCTCAGTGTCTCTGACCATAGGGTTTCACTGTCCCGGGAAAGTCTCTGCTAACACCCTGCAGAGCGCTGTGCCCAATATACAGAAACGTCTTGCGGTATCTCCTACAGGGAAAGTGCCAGGAGGGAATTGTCGAGCTTCTTCTCAGTGTCTCTGAGAATTGCTCTGATTATCCGTGTGACCTCTTTGCTAAGACTCTCCAGAGAGCCGTCCTCAAAACCAACACACATCTTGACATATCTCCCACATTGATCGCAGTGTCTACAGGAACGGCATTCAAGGAGCCAGGAACTTTTCTCCCTACACTGTCCATTGAGTTGGCCTCAAAACCAATCTACATCCTGCTATATCTCCCACATGGAAAGTGCCAGGAGGGAAAAGTGGGGATTATGTTTAGACTTTCTCGGAACTGCTTCAAATCAACTAGATATCTTTGTGCTGTAAATCTCCCAACAGCCAAACGCAAATGCAGCAAACATCTCACTGTATGTCCCGCATCCAAAGTGCCAAGAGAGAGCTTGCTCTCCCTGTCTTTGAGTACTGTTTTCACTGTCCCGGTTACCTCTTTGCTAACATTCTCTTCAGAGCTGCAGTGAAACCAGGAACCACGTGGAGAAGGCACCCACACTGAAAGTGCCTGGAGGGAACATTGGGGCTTCTTCTCAATATCTCTGACATAGGATTTCACTGTCCCGGGAAAGTCTCTGCTAATACCCTGCAGAGCGCAGTGCCCAATATACAGAAACCTCTTGCGGTATCTCCTACAGGGAAAGTGCCAGGAGGGAATTGTCGAGCTTGTTCTCAGTGTCTCTGAGAATTGCTCTGATTATCCATGTGACCTCTTTGCTAAGACTCTCCAGAGAGACGTCCTCAAAACCAACACACATCTTGACATATCTCCCACATTGATCGCAGTTTCTCCAGGAACGGCATTCAAGGAGCCAGGAACTTTTCTCCCTACACTGTCCTTTGAGTTGGCCTCAAAACCAATCTACATCCTGCTATATCTCCCACATGGAAAGTGCCAGGAGGGAAAAGTGGGGATTATGTTTAGACTTTCTCGGAACTGCTTCAAATCAACTAGATATCTTTGTGCTGTAAATCTCCCAACAGCCAAACGCAAATGCAGCAAACATCTCGCTGTATGTCCCACATCCAAAGTGCCAAGAGAGAGCTTGCTCTCCCTGTCTTTGAGCACTGTTTTCACTGTCCCGGTTACCTCTTTGCTAACATTCTCTTCAGAGCTGCAGTGAAACCAGGAACCACGTGGAGAAGGCACCCACACTGAAAGTGCCTGGAGGGAACATTGGGGCTTCTTCTCAGTGTCTCTGACATAGGGTTTCACTGTCCCGGGAAAGTCTCTGCTAACACCCTGCAGAGCGCTGAGCCCAATATACAGAAACGTCTTGCGGTGTCTCCTACAGGGAAAGTGCCAGGAGGGAATTGTCGAGCTTGTTCTCAGTGTCTCTGAGAATTGCTCTGATTATCCGTGTGACCTCTTTACCAACACACATCTTGACATATCTCCCACATTGATCGCAGTGTCTCCAGGAACGGCATTCAAGGAGCCAGGAACTTTTCTCCCTACACTGTCCATTGAGTTGGCCTCAAAACCAATCTACATCCTGCTATATCTCCCACATGGAAAGTGCCAGGAGGGAAAAGTGGGGATTATGTTTAGACTTTCTCGGAACTGCTTCAAATCAACTAGATATCTTTGTGCTGTAAATCTCCCAACAGCCAAACGCAAAAGCAGCAAACATCTCGCTGTATGTCCCACATCCAAAGTGCCAAGAGAGAGCTTGCTCTCCCTGTCTTTGAGACCTGTTTTCACTGTCCCGGTTACCTCTTTGCTAACATTCTCTTCAGAGCTGCAGTGAAACCAGGAACCACGTGGAGAAGGCACCCACACTGAAAGTGCCTGGAGGGAACATTGGGGCTTCTTCTCAGTGTCTCTGACCATAGGGTTTCACTGTCCCGGGAAAGTCTCTGCTAACACCCTGCAGAGCGCTGTGCCCAATATACAGAAACGTCTTGCGGTATCTCCTACAGGGAAAGTGCCAGGAGGGAATTGTCGAGCTTCTTCTCAGTGTCTCTGAGAATTGCTCTGATTATCCGTGTGACCTCTTTGCTAAGACTCTCCAGAGAGCCGTCCTCAAAACCAACACACATCTTGACATATCTCCCACATTGATCGCAGTGTCTACAGGAACGGCATTCAAGGAGCCAGGAACTTTTCTCCCTACACTGTCCATTGAGTTGGCCTCAAAACCAATCTACATCCTGCTATATCTCCCACATGGAAAGTGCCAGGAGGGAAAAGTGGGGATTATGTTTAGACTTTCTCGGAACTGCTTCAAATCAACTAGATATCTTTGTGCTGTAAATCTCCCAACAGCCAAACGCAAATGCAGCAAACATCTCGCTGTATGTCCCACATCCAAAGTGCCAAGAGAGAGCTTCCTCTCCCTGTCTTTGAGTACTGTTTTCACTGTCCTGATTACCTCTTTGCTAACATTCTCTTCAGAGCTGCAGTGAAACCAGGAACCACGTGGAGAAGGCACCCACACTGAAAGTGCCTGGAGGGAACATTGGGGCTTCTTCTCAGTGTCTCTGACATAGGGTTTCACTGTCCCGGGAAAGTCTCTGCTAACACCCTGCAGAGCGCAGTGCCCAATATACAGAAACGTCTTGCGGTATCTCCTACAGGGAAAGTGCCAGGAGGGAATTGTCGAGCTTGTTCTCAGTGTCTCTGAGAATTGCTCTGATTATCCATGTGACCTCTTTGCTAAGACTCTCCAGGGAGACGTCCTCAAAACCAACACACATCTTGACATATCTCCCACATTGATCGCAGTGTCTCCAGGAACGGCATTCAAGGAGCCAGGAACTTTTCTCCCTACACTGTCCATTGAGTTGGCCTCAAAACCAATCTACATCCTGCTATATCTCCCACATGGAAAGTGCCAGGAGGGAAAAGTGGGGATTATGTTTAGACTTTCTCGGAACTGCTTCAAATCAACTAGATATCTTTGTGCTGTAAATCTCCCAACAGCCAAACGCAAATGCAGCAAACATCTCGCTGTATGTCCCACATCCAAAGTGCCAAGAGAGAGCTTGCTCTCCCTGTCTTTGAGCACTGTTTTCACTGTCCCGGTTACCTCTTTGCTAACATTCTCTTCAGAGCTGCAGTGAAACCAGGAACCACGTGGAGAAGGCACCCACACTGAAAGTGCCTGGAGGGAACATTGGGGCTTCTTCTCAGTGTCTCTGACATAGGGTTTCACTGTCCCGGGAAAGTCTCTGCTAACACCCTGCAGAACGCAGTGCCCAATATACAGAAAAGTCTTGCGGTATCTCCTACAGGGAAAGTGCCAGGAGGGAATTGTCGAGCTTGTTCTCAGTGTCTCTGAGAATTGCTCTGATTATCCGTGTGACCTCTTTACCAACACACATCTTGACATATCTCCCACATTGATCGCAGTGTCTCCAGGAATGGCATTCAAGGAGCCAGGAACTTTTCTCCCTACACTGTCCATTGAGTTGGCCTCAAAACCAATATACATCCTGCTATATCTCCCACATGGAAAGTGCCAGGAGGGAAAAGTGGGGATTATGTTTAGACTTTCTCGGAACTGCTTCAAATCAACTAGATATCTTTGTGCTGTAAATCTCCCAACAGCCAAACGCAAATGCAGCAAACATCTCGCTGTATGTCCCACATCCAAAGTGCCAAGAGAGAGCTTGCTCTCCCTGTCTTTGAGTACTGTTTTCACTGTCCCGGTTACCTCTTTGCTAACATTCTCTTCAGAGCTGCAGTGAAACCAGGAACCACGTGGAGAAGGCACCCACACTGAAAGTGCCTGGAGGGAACATTGGGGCTTCTTCTCAGTGTCTCTGACATAGGGTTTCACTGTCCCAGGAAAGTCTCTGCAAACACCCTGCGGAGCGCAGTGCTCAATATACAGAGACTTTCTCGGAACTGCTTCAAATCAACTAGATATCTTTGTGCTGTAAATCTCCCAACAGCCAAACGCAAATGCAGCAAACATCTCGCTGTATGTCCCACATCCAAAGTGCCAAGAGAGTAATGTAGAGCTTGCTCTCCCTGTCTTTGAGTACTGTTTTCACTGTCCCGATGACCTCTTTGCTAACATTCTCTTCAGAGCTGCAGTGAAACCAGGAACCACGTGGAGAAGGCACCCACACTGAAAGTGCCTGGAGGGAACATTGGGGCTTCTTCTCAGTGTCTCTGACCATAGGGTTTCACTGTCCCGGGAAAGTCTCTGCTAACACCCTGCAGAGCGCAGTGCCCAATATACAGAAACGTCTTGCGGTATCTCCTACAGGGAAAGTGCCAGGAGGGAATTGTCGAGCTTGTTCTCAGTGTCTCTGAGAATTGCTCTAATTATCCATGTGACCTCTTTGCTAAGACTCTCCAGAGAGACGTCCTCAAAACCAACACACATCTTGACATATCTCCCACATTGATCGCAGTTTCTCCAGGAACGGCATTCAAGGAGCCAGGACCTTTTCTCCCTACACTGTCCATTGAGTTGGCCTCAAAACCAATATACATCCTGCTATATCTCCCACATGGAAAGTGCCAGGAGGGAGAAGTGGGGATTATGTTTAGACTTTCTCGGAACTGCTTCAAATCAACTAGATATCTTTGTGCTGTAAATCTCCCAACAGCCAAACGCAAAAGCAGCAAACATCTCGCTGTATGTCCCACATCCAAAGTGCCAAGAGAGAGCTTGCTCTCCCTGTCTTTGAGTACTGTTTTCACTGTCCCGGTTACCTCTTTGCTAACATTCTCTTCAGAGCTGCAGTGAAACCAGGAACCACGTGGAGAAGGCACCCACACTGAAAGTGCCTGGAGGGAACATTGGGGCTTCTTCTCAGTGTCTCTGACATAGGGTTTCACTGTCCCGGGAAAGTCTCTGCTAACACCCTGCAGAACGCAGTGCCCAATATACAGAAACGTCTTGCGGTATCTCCTACAGGGAAAGTGCCAGGAGGGAATTGTCGAGCTTGTTCTCAGTGTCTCTGAGAATTGCTCTGATTATCCGTGTGACCTCTTTACCAACACACATCTTGACATATCTCCCACATTGATCGCAGTGTCTCCAGGAATGGCATTCAAGGAGCCAGGAACTTTTCTCCCTACACTGTCCATTGAGTTGGCCTCAAAACCAATATACATCCTGCTATATCTCCCACATGGAAAGTGCCAGGAGGGAAAAGTGGGGATTATGTTTAGACTTTCTCGGAACTGCTTCAAATCAACTAGATATCTTTGTGCTGTAAATCTCCCAACAGCCAAACGCAAATGCAGCAAACATCTCGCTGTATGTCCCACATCCAAAGTGCCAAGAGAGAGCTTGCTCTCCCTGTCTTTGAGTACTGTTTTCACTGTCCCGGTTACCTCTTTGCTAACATTCTCTTCAGAGCTGCAGTGAAACCAGGAACCACGTGGAGAAGGCACCCACACTGAAAGTGCCTGGAGGGAACATTGGGGCTTCTTCTCAGTGTCTCTGACATAGGGTTTCACTGTCCCAGGAAAGTCTCTGCAAACACCCTGCGGAGCGCAGTGCTCAATATACAGAGACTTTCTCGGAACTGCTTCAAATCAACTAGATATCTTTGTGCTGTAAATCTCCCAACAGCCAAACGCAAATGCAGCAAACATCTCGCTGTATGTCCCACATCCAAAGTGCCAAGAGAGTAATGTAGAGCTTGCTCTCCCTGTCTTTGAGTACTGTTTTCACTGTCCCGATGACCTCTTTGCTAACATTCTCTTCAGAGCTGCAGTGAAACCAGGAACCACGTGGAGAAGGCACCCACACTGAAAGTGCCTGGAGGGAACATTGGGGCTTCTTCTCAGTGTCTCTGACCATAGGGTTTCACTGTCCCGGGAAAGTCTCTGCTAACACCCTGCAGAGCGCAGTGCCCAATATACAGAAACGTCTTGCGGTATCTCCTACAGGGAAAGTGCCAGGAGGGAATTGTCGAGCTTGTTCTCAGTGTCTCTGAGAATTGCTCTAATTATCCATGTGACCTCTTTGCTAAGACTCTCCAGAGAGACGTCCTCAAAACCAACACACATCTTGACATATCTCCCACATTGATCGCAGTTTCTCCAGGAACGGCATTCAAGGAGCCAGGACCTTTTCTCCCTACACTGTCCATTGAGTTGGCCTCAAAACCAATATACATCCTGCTATATCTCCCACATGGAAAGTGCCAGGAGGGAGAAGTGGGGATTATGTTTAGACTTTCTCGGAACTGCTTCAAATCAACTAGATATCTTTGTGCTGTAAATCTCCCAACAGCCAAACGCAAAAGCAGCAAACATCTCGCTGTATGTCCCACATCCAAAGTGCCAAGAGAGAGCTTGCTCTCCCTGTCTTTGAGTACTGTTTTCACTGTCCCGGTTACCTCTTTGCTAACATTCTCTTCAGAGCTGCAGTGAAACCAGGAACCACGTGGAGAAGGCACCCACACTGAAAGTGCCTGGAGGGAACATTGGGGCTTCTTCTCAGTGTCTCTGACATAGGGTTTCACTGTCCCGGGAAAGTCTCTGCTAACACCCTGCAGAACGCAGTGCCCAATATACAGAAACGTCTTGCGGTATCTCCTACAGGGAAAGTGCCAGGAGGGAATTGTCGAGCTTGTTCTCAGTGTCTCTGAGAATTGCTCTGATTATCCGTGTGACCTCTTTACCAACACACATCTTGACATATCTCCCACATTGATCGCAGTGTCTCCAGGAATGGCATTCAAGGAGCCAGGAACTTTTCTCCCTACACTGTCCATTGAGTTGGCCTCAAAACCAATATACATCCTGCTATATCTCCCACATGGAAAGTGCCAGGAGGGAAAAGTGGGGATTATGTTTAGACTTTCTCGGAACTGCTTCAAATCAACTAGATATCTTTGTGCTGTAAATCTCCCAACAGCCAAACGCAAATGCAGCAAACATCTCGCTGTATGTCCCACATCCAAAGTGCCAAGAGAGAGCTTGCTCTCCCTGTCTTTGAGTACTGTTTTCACTGTCCCGGTTACCTCTTTGCTAACATTCTCTTCAGAGCTGCAGTGAAACCAGGAACCACGTGGAGAAGGCACCCACACTGAAAGTGCCTGGAGGGAACATTGGGGCTTCTTCTCAGTGTCTCTGACATAGGGTTTCACTGTCCCAGGAAAGTCTCTGCAAACACCCTGCGGAGCGCAGTGCTCAATATACAGAGACTTTCTCGGAACTGCTTCAAATCAACTAGATATCTTTGTGCTGTAAATCTCCCAACAGCCAAACGCAAATGCAGCAAACATCTCGCTGTATGTCCCACATCCAAAGTGCCAAGAGAGTAATGTAGAGCTTGCTCTCCCTGTCTTTGAGTACTGTTTTCACTGTCCCGATGACCTCTTTGCTAACATTCTCTTCAGAGCTGCAGTGAAACCAGGAACCACGTGGAGAAGGCACCCACACTGAAAGTGCCTGGAGGGAACATTGGGGCTTCTTCTCAGTGTCTCTGACCATAGGGTTTCACTGTCCCGGGAAAGTCTCTGCTAACACCCTGCAGAGCGCAGTGCCCAATATACAGAAACGTCTTGCGGTATCTCCTACAGGGAAAGTGCCAGGAGGGAATTGTCGAGCTTGTTCTCAGTGTCTCTGAGAATTGCTCTAATTATCCATGTGACCTCTTTGCTAAGACTCTCCAGAGAGACGTCCTCAAAACCAACACACATCTTGACATATCTCCCACATTGATCGCAGTTTCTCCAGGAACGGCATTCAAGGAGCCAGGACCTTTTCTCCCTACACTGTCCATTGAGTTGTCCTCAAAACCAATCTACATCCTGCTATATCTCCCACATGGAAAGTGCCAGGAGGGAGAAGTGGGGATTATGTTTAGACTTTCTCGGAACTGCTTCAAATCAACTAGATATCTTTGTGCTGTAAATCTCCCAACAGCCAAATGCAAAAGCAGCAAACATCTCGCTGTATGTCCCACATCCAAAGTGCCAAGAGAGAGCTTGCTCTCCCTGTCTTTGAGTACTGTTTTCACTGTCCCGGTTACCTCTTTGCTAACATTCTCTTCAGAGCTGCAGTGAAACCAGGAACCACGTGGAGAAGGCACCCACACTGAAAGTGCCTGGAGGGAACATTGGGGCTTCTTCTCAGTGTCTCTGACCATAGGGTTTCACTGTCCCGGGAAAGTCTCTGCTAACACCCTGCAGAACGCAGTGCCCAATATACAGAAACGTCTTGGGGTATCTCCTACAGGGAAAGTGCCAGGAGCGAATTGTCGAGCTTGTTCTCAGTGTCTCTGAGAATTGCTCTGATTATCCGTGTGACCTCTTTGCTAAGACTCTCCAGAGAGCCGTCTTCAAAACCAACACACATCTTGACATATCTCCCACATTGATCGCAGTGTCTCCAGGAACGGCATTCAAGGAGCCAGGAACTTTTCTCCCTACACTGTCCATTGAGTTGGCCTCAAAACCAATCTACATCCTGCTATATCTCCCACATGGAAAGTGCCAGGAGGGAAAAGTGGGGATTATGTTTAGACTTTCTCGGAACTGCTTCAAATCAACTAGATATCTTTGTGCTGTAAATCTCCCAACAGCCAAACGCAAATGCAGCAAACATCTCGCTGTATGTCCCACATCCAAAGTGCCAAGAGAGAGCTTGCTCTCCCTGTCTTTGAGTACTGTTTTCACTGTCCCGGTTACCTCTTTGCTAACATTCTCTTCAGAGCTGCAGTGAAACCAGGAACCACGTGGAGAAGGCACCCACACTGAAAGTGCCTGGAGGGAACATTGGGGCTTCTTCTCAGTGTCTCTGACCATAGAGTTTCACTGTCCCGGGAAAGTCTCTGCTAACACCCTGCGGAGCGCAGTGCCCAATATACAGAAACGTCTTGCGGTATCTCCTACAGGGAAAGTGCCAGGAGGGAATTGTCGAGCTTGTTCTCAGTGTCTCTGAGAATTGCTCTGATTATCCATGTGACCTCTTTGCTAAGACTCTCCAGAGAGACGTCCTCAAAACCAACACACATCTTGACATATCTCCCACATTGATCGCAGTGTCTCCAGGAACGGCATTCAAGGAGCCAGGAACTTTTCTCCCTACACTGTCCATTGAGTTGGCCTCAAAACCAATCTACATCCTGCTATATCTCCCACATGGAAAGTGCCAGGAGGGAAAAGTGGGGATTATGTTTAGACTTTCTCGGAACTGCTTCAAATCAACTAGATATCTTTGTGCTGTAAATCTCCCAACAGCCAAACGCAAATGCAGCAAACATCTCGCTGTATATCCCACATCCAAAGTGCCAAGAGAGAGCTTGCTCTCCCTGTCTTTGAGACCTGTTTTCACTGTCCCGGTTACCTCTTTGCTAACATTCTCTTCAGAGCTGCAGTGAAACCAGGAACCACGTGGAGAAGGCACCCACACTGAAAGTGCCTGGAGGGAACATTGGGGCTTCTTCTCAGTGTCTCTGACATAGGGTTTCACTGTCCCGGGAAAGTCTCTGCTAACAGCCTGCAGAACGCAGTGCCCAATATACAGAAACGTCTTGCGGTATCTCCTACAGGGAAAGTGCCAGGAGGGAATTGTCGAGCTTGTTCTCAGTGTCTCTGAGAATTGCTCTGATTATCCGTGTGACCTCTTTACCAACACACAACTTGACATATCTCCCACATTGATCGCAGTGTCTCCAGGAATGGCATTCAAGGAGCCAGGAACTTTTCTCCCTACACTGTCCATTGAGTTGGCCTCAAAACCAATCTACATCCTGCTATATCTCCCACATGGAAAGTGCCAGGAGGGAAAAGTGGGGATTATGTTTAGACTTTCTCGGAACTGCTTCAAATCAACTAGATATCTTTGTGCTGTAAATCTCCCAACAGCCAAACGCAAATGCAGCAAACATCTCGCTGTATGTCCCACATCCAAAGTGCCAAGAGAGAGCTTGCTCTCCCTGTCTTTGAGCACTGTTTTCACTGTCCCGGTTACCTCTTTGCTAACATTCTCTTCAGAGCTGCAGTGAAACCAGGAACCACGTGGAGAAGGCACCCACACTGAAAGTGCCTGGAGGGAACATTGGGGCTTCTTCTCAGTGTCTCTCACATAGGGTTTCACTGTCCCGGGAAAGTCTCTGCAAACACCCTGCGGAGTGCAGTGCTCAATATACAGAGACTTTCTCGGAACTGCTTCAAATCAACTAGATATCTTTGTGCTGTAAATCTCCCAACAGCCAAACGCAAATGCAGCAAACATCTTGCTGTATGTCCCACATCCAAAGTGCCAAGAGAGTAATGTAGAGCTTGCTCTCCCTGTCTTTGAGTACTGTTTTCACTGTCCCGATGACCTCTTTGCTAACATTCTCTTCAGAGCTGCAGTGAAACCAGGAACCACGTGGAGAAGGCACCCACACTGAAAGTGCCTGGAGGGAACATTGGGGCTTCTTCTCAGTGTCTCTGACCATAGGGTTTCACTGTCCCGGGAAAGTCTCTGCTAACACCCTGCAGAGCGCAGTGCCCAATATACAGAAACGTCTTGCGGTATCTCCTACAGGGAAAGTGCCAGGAGGGAATTGTCGAGCTTGTTCTCAGTGTCTCTGAGAATTGCTCTGATTATCCATGTGACCTCTTTGCTAAGACTCTCCAGAGAGACGTCCTCAAAACCAACACACATCTTGACATATCTCCCACATTGATCGCAGTGTCTCCAGGAACGGCATTCAAGGAGCCAGGAACTTTTCTCCCTACACTGTCCATTGAGTTGGCCTCAAAACCAATATACATCCTGCTATATCTCCCACATGGAAAGTGCCAGGAGGGAAAAGTGGGGATTATGTTTAGACTTTCTCGGAACTGCTTCAAATCAACTAGATATCTTTGTGCTGTAAATCTCCCAACAGCCAAACGCAAATGCAGCAAACATCTCGCTGTATGTCCCACATCCAAAGTGCCAAGAGAGAGCTTGCTCTCCCTGTCTTTGAGACCTGTTTTCACTGTCCCGGTTACCTCTTTGCTAACATTCTCTTCAGAGCTGCAGTGAAACCAGGAACCACGTGGAGAAGGCACCCACACTGAAAGTGCCTGGAGGGAACATTGGGGCTTCTTCTCAGTGTCTCTGACCATAGGGTTTCACTGTCCCGGGAAAGTCTCTGCTAACAGCCTGCAGAACGCAGTGCCCAATATACAGAAACGTCTTGCGGTATCTCCTACAGGGAAAGTGCCAGGAGGGAATTGTCGAGCTTGTTCTCAGTGTCTCTGAGAATTGCTCTGATTATCCGTGTGACCTCTTTACCAACACACATCTTGACATATCTCCCACATTGATCGCAGTGTCTCCAGGAATGGCATTCAAGGAGCCAGGAACTTTTCTCCCTACACTGTCCATTGAGTTGGCCTCAAAACCAATATACATCCTGCTATATCTCCCACATGGAAAGTGCCAGGAGGGAAAAGTGGGGATTATGTTTAGACTTTCTCGGAACTGCTTCAAATCAACTAGATATCTTTGTGCTGTAAATCTCCCAACAGCCAAACGCAAATGCAGCAAACATCTCGCTGTATGTCCCACATCCAAAGTGCCAAGAGAGAGCTTGCTCTCCCTGTCTTTGAGTACTGTTTTCACTGTCCCGGTTACCTCTTTGCTAACATTCTCTTCAGAGCTGCAGTGAAACCAGGAACCACGTGGAGAAGGCACCCACACTGAAAGTGCCTGGAGGGAACATTGGGGCTTCTTCTCAGTGTCTCTGACATAGGGTTTCACTGTCCCAGGAAAGTCTCTGCAAACACCCTGCGGAGCGCAGTGCTCACTATACAGAGACTTTCTCGGAACTGCTTCAAATCAACTAGATATCTTTGTGCTGTAAATCTCCCAACAGCCAAACGCAAATGCAGCAAACATCTCGCTGTATGTCCCACATCCAAAGTGCCAAGAGAGTAATGTAGAGCTTGCTCTCCCTGTCTTTGAGTACTGTTTTCACTGTCCCGATGACCTCTTTGCTAACATTCTCTTCAGAGCTGCAGTGAAACCAGGAACCACGTGGAGAAGGCACCCACACTGAAAGTGCCTGGAGGGAACATTGGGGCTTCTTCTCAGTGTCTCTGACCATAGGGTTTCACTGTCCCGGGAAAGTCTCTGCTAACACCCTGCAGAGCGCAGTGCCCAATATACAGAAACGTCTTGCGGTATCTCCTACAGGGAAAGTGCCAGGAGGGAATTGTCGAGCTTGTTCTCAGTGTCTCTGAGAATTGCTCTGATTATCCATGTGACCTCTTTGCTAAGACTCTCCAGAGAGACGTCCTCAAAACCAACACACATCTTGACATATCTCCCACATTGATCGCAGTGTCTCCAGGAACGGCATTCAAGGAGCCAGGAACTTTTCTCCCTACACTGTCCATTGAGTTGGCCTCAAAACCAATATACATCCTGCTATATCTCCCACATGGAAAGTGCCAGGAGGGAAAAGTGGGGATTATGTTTAGACTTTCTCGGAACTGCTTCAAATCAACTAGATATCTTTGTGCTGTAAATCTCCCAACAGCCAAACGCAAATGCAGCAAACATCTCGCTGTATGTCCCACATCCAAAGTGCCAAGAGAGAGCTTGCTCTCCCTGTCTTTGAGACCTGTTTTCACTGTCCCGGTTACCTCTTTGCTAACATTCTCTTCAGAGCTGCAGTGAAACCAGGAACCACGTGGAGAAGGCACCCACACTGAAAGTGCCTGGAGGGAACATTGGGGCTTCTTCTCAGTGTCTCTGACCATAGGGTTTCACTGTCCCGGGAAAGTCTCTGCTAACAGCCTGCAGAACGCAGTGCCCAATATACAGAAACGTCTTGCGGTATCTCCTACAGGGAAAGTGCCAGGAGGGAATTGTCGAGCTTGTTCTCAGTGTCTCTGAGAATTGCTCTGATTATCCGTGTGACCTCTTTACCAACACACATCTTGACATATCTCCCACATTGATCGCAGTGTCTCCAGGAATGGCATTCAAGGAGCCAGGAACTTTTCTCCCTACACTGTCCATTGAGTTGGCCTCAAAACCAATATACATCCTGCTATATCTCCCACATGGAAAGTGCCAGGAGGGAAAAGTGGGGATTATGTTTAGACTTTCTCGGAACTGCTTCAAATCAACTAGATATCTTTGTGCTGTAAATCTCCCAACAGCCAAACGCAAATGCAGCAAACATCTCGCTGTATGTCCCACATCCAAAGTGCCAAGAGAGAGCTTGCTCTCCCTGTCTTTGAGTACTGTTTTCACTGTCCCGGTTACCTCTTTGCTAACATTCTCTTCAGAGCTGCAGTGAAACCAGGAACCACGTGGAGAAGGCACCCACACTGAAAGTGCCTGGAGGGAACATTGGGGCTTCTTCTCAGTGTCTCTGACATAGGGTTTCACTGTCCCAGGAAAGTCTCTGCAAACACCCTGCGGAGCGCAGTGCTCACTATACAGAGACTTTCTCGGAACTGCTTCAAATCAACTAGATATCTTTGTGCTGTAAATCTCCCAACAGCCAAACGCAAATGCAGCAAACATCTCGCTGTATGTCCCACATCCAAAGTGCCAAGAGAGTAATGTAGAGCTTGCTCTCCCTGTCTTTGAGTACTGTTTTCACTGTCCCGATGACCTCTTTGCTAACATTCTCTTCAGAGCTGCAGTGAAACCAGGAACCACGTGGAGAAGGCACCCACACTGAAAGTGCCTGGAGGGAACATTGGGGCTTCTTCTCAGTGTCTCTGACCATAGGGTTTCACTGTCCCGGGAAAGTCTCTGCTAACACCCTGCAGAGCGCAGTGCCCAATATACAGAAACGTCTTGCGGTATCTCCTACAGGGAAAGTGCCAGGAGGGAATTGTCGAGCTTGTTCTCAGTGTCTCTGAGAATTGCTCTAATTATCCATGTGACCTCTTTGCTAAGACTCTCCAGAGAGACGTCCTCAAAACCAACACACATCTTGACATATCTCCCACATTGATCGCAGTTTCTCCAGGAACGGCATTCAAGGAGCCAGGACCTTTTCTCCCTACACTGTCCATTGAGTTGTCCTCAAAACCAATCTACATCCTGCTATATCTCCCACATGGAAAGTGCCAGGAGGGAGAAGTGGGGATTATGTTTAGACTTTCTCGGAACTGCTTCAAATCAACTAGATATCTTTGTGCTGTAAATCTCCCAACAGCCAAATGCAAAAGCAGCAAACATCTCGCTGTATGTCCCACATCCAAAGTGCCAAGAGAGAGCTTGCTCTCCCTGTCTTTGAGTACTGTTTTCACTGTCCCGGTTACCTCTTTGCTAACATTCTCTTCAGAGCTGCAGTGAAACCAGGAACCACGTGGAGAAGGCACCCACACTGAAAGTGCCTGGAGGGAACATTGGGGCTTCTTCTCAGTGTCTCTGACCATAGGGTTTCACTGTCCCGGGAAAGTCTCTGCTAACACCCTGCAGAACGCAGTGCCCAATATACAGAAACGTCTTGGGGTATCTCCTACAGGGAAAGTGCCAGGAGCGAATTGTCGAGCTTGTTCTCAGTGTCTCTGAGAATTGCTCTGATTATCCGTGTGACCTCTTTGCTAAGACTCTCCAGAGAGCCGTCTTCAAAACCAACACACATCTTGACATATCTCCCACATTGATCGCAGTGTCTCCAGGAACGGCATTCAAGGAGCCAGGAACTTTTCTCCCTACACTGTCCATTGAGTTGGCCTCAAAACCAATCTACATCCTGCTATATCTCCCACATGGAAAGTGCCAGGAGGGAAAAGTGGGGATTATGTTTAGACTTTCTCGGAACTGCTTCAAATCAACTAGATATCTTTGTGCTGTAAATCTCCCAACAGCCAAACGCAAATGCAGCAAACATCTCGCTGTATGTCCCACATCCAAAGTGCCAAGAGAGAGCTTGCTCTCCCTGTCTTTGAGTACTGTTTTCACTGTCCCGGTTACCTCTTTGCTAACATTCTCTTCAGAGCTGCAGTGAAACCAGGAACCACGTGGAGAAGGCACCCACACTGAAAGTGCCTGGAGGGAACATTGGGGCTTCTTCTCAGTGTCTCTGACCATAGAGTTTCACTGTCCCGGGAAAGTCTCTGCTAACACCCTGCGGAGCGCAGTGCCCAATATACAGAAACGTCTTGCGGTATCTCCTACAGGGAAAGTGCCAGGAGGGAATTGTCGAGCTTGTTCTCAGTGTCTCTGAGAATTGCTCTGATTATCCATGTGACCTCTTTGCTAAGACTCTCCAGAGAGACGTCCTCAAAACCAACACACATCTTGACATATCTCCCACATTGATCGCAGTGTCTCCAGGAACGGCATTCAAGGAGCCAGGAACTTTTCTCCCTACACTGTCCATTGAGTTGGCCTCAAAACCAATCTACATCCTGCTATATCTCCCACATGGAAAGTGCCAGGAGGGAAAAGTGGGGATTATGTTTAGACTTTCTCGGAACTGCTTCAAATCAACTAGATATCTTTGTGCTGTAAATCTCCCAACAGCCAAACGCAAATGCAGCAAACATCTCGCTGTATATCCCACATCCAAAGTGCCAAGAGAGAGCTTGCTCTCCCTGTCTTTGAGACCTGTTTTCACTGTCCCGGTTACCTCTTTGCTAACATTCTCTTCAGAGCTGCAGTGAAACCAGGAACCACGTGGAGAAGGCACCCACACTGAAAGTGCCTGGAGGGAACATTGGGGCTTCTTCTCAGTGTCTCTGACATAGGGTTTCACTGTCCCGGGAAAGTCTCTGCTAACAGCCTGCAGAACGCAGTGCCCAATATACAGAAACGTCTTGCGGTATCTCCTACAGGGAAAGTGCCAGGAGGGAATTGTCGAGCTTGTTCTCAGTGTCTCTGAGAATTGCTCTGATTATCCGTGTGACCTCTTTACCAACACACAACTTGACATATCTCCCACATTGATCGCAGTGTCTCCAGGAATGGCATTCAAGGAGCCAGGAACTTTTCTCCCTACACTGTCCATTGAGTTGGCCTCAAAACCAATCTACATCCTGCTATATCTCCCACATGGAAAGTGCCAGGAGGGAAAAGTGGGGATTATGTTTAGACTTTCTCGGAACTGCTTCAAATCAACTAGATATCTTTGTGCTGTAAATCTCCCAACAGCCAAACGCAAATGCAGCAAACATCTCGCTGTATGTCCCACATCCAAAGTGCCAAGAGAGAGCTTGCTCTCCCTGTCTTTGAGACCTGTTTTCACTGTCCCGGTTACCTCTTTGCTAACATTCTCTTCAGAGCTGCAGTGAAACCAGGAACCACGTGGAGAAGGCACCCACACTGAAAGTGCCTGGAGGGAACATTGGGGCTTCTTCTCAGTGTCTCTGACCATAGGGTTTCACTGTCCCGGGAAAGTCTCTGCTAACAGCCTGCAGAACGCAGTGCCCAATATACAGAAACGTCTTGCGGTATCTCCTACAGGGAAAGTGCCAGGAGGGAATTGTCGAGCTTGTTCTCAGTGTCTCTGAGAATTGCTCTGATTATCCGTGTGACCTCTTTACCAACACACATCTTGACATATCTCCCACATTGATCGCAGTGTCTCCAGGAATGGCATTCAAGGAGCCAGGAACTTTTCTCCCTACACTGTCCATTGAGTTGGCCTCAAAACCAATCTACATCCTGCTATATCTCCCACATGGAAAGTGCCAGGAGGGAAAAGTGGGGATTATGTTTAGACTTTCTCGGAACTGCTTCAAATCAACTAGATATCTTTGTGCTGTAAATCTCCCAACAGCCAAACGCAAATGCAGCAAACATCTCGCTGTATGTCCCACATCCAAAGTGCCAAGAGAGAGCTTGCTCTCCCTGTCTTTGAGCACTGTTTTCACTGTCCAAATTACCTCTTTGCTAACATTCTCTTCAGAGCTGCAGTGAAACCAGGAACCACGTGGAGAAGGCACCCACACTGAAAGTGCCTGGAGGGAACATTGGGGCTTCTTCTCAGTGTCTCTGACATAGGGTTTCACTGTCCCGGGAAAGTCTCTGCAAACACCCTGCGGAGCGCAGTGCTCAATATACAGAGACTTTCTCGGAACTGCTTCAAATCAACTAGATATCTTTGTGCTGTAAATCTCCCAACAGCCAAACGCAAATGCAGCAAACATCTCGCTGTATGTCCCACATCCAAAGTGCCAAGAGAGTAATGTAGAGCTTGCTCTCCCTGTTTTTGAGTACTGTTTTCACTGTCCCGATGACCTCTTTGCTAACATTCTCTTCAGAGCTGCAGTGAAACCAGGAACCACGTGGAGAAGGCACCCACACTGAAAGTGCCTGGAGGGAACATTGGGGCTTCTTCTCAGTGTCTCTGACCATAGGGTTTCACTGTCCCGGGAAAGTCTCTGCTAACACCCTGCAGAGCGCAGTGCCCAATATACAGAAACGTCTTGCGGTATCTCCTACAGGGAAAGTGCCAGGAGGGAATTGTCGAGCTTGTTCTCAGTGTCTCTGAGAATTGCTCTGATTATCCGTGTGACCTCTTTGCTAAGACTCTCCAGAGAGCCGTCCTCAAAACCAACACACATCTTGACATATCTCCCACATTGATCGCAGTGTCTCCAGGAACGGCATTCAAGGAGCCAGGAACTTTTCTCCCTACACTGTCCATTGAGTTGGCCTCAAAACCAATCTACATCCTGCTATATCTCCCACATGGAAAGTGCCAGGAGGGAAAAGTGGGGATTATGTTTAGACTTTCTCGGAACTGCTTCAAATCAACTAGATATCTTTGTGCTGTAAATCTCCCAACAGCCAAACGCAAATGCAGCAAACATCTCGCTGTATGTCCCACATCCAAAGTGCCAAGAGAGAGCTTGCTCTCCCTGTCTTTGAGACCTGTTTTCACTGTCCCGGTTACCTCTTTGCTAACATTCTCTTCAGAGCTGCAGTGAAACCAGGAACCACGTGGAGAAGGCACCCACACTGAAAGTGCCTGGAGGGAACATTGGGGCTTCTTCTCAGTGTCTCTGACATAGGGTTTCACTGTCCCGGGAAAGTCTCTGCTAACACCCTGCAGAGCGCAGTGCCCAATATACAGAAACCTCTTGCGGTATCTCCTACAGGGAAAGTGCCAGGAGGGAATTGTCGAGCTTGTTCTCAGTGTCTCTGAGAATTGCTCTGATTATCCGTGTGACCTCTTTGCTAAGACTCTCCAGAGAGCCGTCCTCAAAACCAACACACATCTTGACATATCTCCCACATTGATCGCAGTGTCTCCAGGAACGGCATTCAAGGAGCCAGGAACTTTTCTCCCTACACTGTCCATTGAGTTGGCCTCAAAACCAATCTACATCCTGCTATATCTCCCACATGGAAAGTGCCAGGAGGGAAAAGTGGGGATTATGTTTAGACTTTCTCGGAACTGCTTCAAATCAACTAGATATCTTTGTGCTGTAAATCTCCCAACAGCCAAACGCAAATGCAGCAAACATCTCGCTGTATGTCCCACATCCAAAGTGCCAAGAGAGAGCTTGCTCTCCCTGTCTTTGAGTACTGTTTTCACTGTCCCGGTTACCTCTTTGCTAACATTCTCTTCAGAGCTGCAGTGAAACCAGGAACCACGTGGAGAAGGCACCCACACTGAAAGTGCCTGGAGGGAACATTGGGGCTTCTTCTCAGTGTCTCTGACCATAGAGTTTCACTGTCCCGGGAAAGTCTCTGCTAACACCCTGCAGAGCGCAGTGCCCAATATACAGAAACGTCTTGCGGTATCTCCTACAGGGAAAGTGCCAGGAGGGAATTGTCGAGCTTGTTCTCAGTGTCTCTGAGAATTGCTCTGATTATCCATGTGACCTCTTTGCTAAGACTCTCCAGAGAGACGTCCTCAAAACCAACACACATCTTGACATATCTCCCACATTGATCGCAGTGTCTCCAGGAACGGCATTCAAGGAGCCAGGAACTTTTCTCCCTACACTGTCCATTGAGTTGGCCTCAAAACCAATCTACATCCTGCTATATCTCCCACATGGAAAGTGCCAGGAGGGAAAAGTGGGGATTATGTTTAGACTTTCTCGGAACTGCTTCAAATCAACTAGATATCTTTGTGCTGTAAATCTCCCAACAGCCAAACGCAAATGCAGCAAACATCTCGCTGTATATCCCACATCCAAAGTGCCAAGAGAGAGCTTGCTCTCCCTGTCTTTGAGACCTGTTTTCACTGTCCCGGTTACCTCTTTGCTAACATTCTCTTCAGAGCTGCAGTGAAACCAGGAACCACGTGGAGAAGGCACCCACACTGAAAGTGCCTGGAGGGAACATTGGGGCTTCTTCTCAGTGTCTCTGACATAGGGTTTCACTGTCCCGGGAAAGTCTCTGCTAACAGCCTGCAGAACGCAGTGCCCAATATACAGAAACGTCTTGCGGTATCTCCTACAGGGAAAGTGCCAGGAGGGAATTGTCGAGCTTGTTCTCAGTGTCTCTGAGAATTGCTCTGATTATCCGTGTGACCTCTTTACCAACACACATCTTGACATATCTCCCACATTGATCGCAGTGTCTCCAGGAATGGCATTCAAGGAGCCAGGAACTTTTCTCCCTACACTGTCCATTGAGTTGGCCTCAAAACCAATCTACATCCTGCTATATCTCCCACATGGAAAGTGCCAGGAGGGAAAAGTGGGGATTATGTTTAGACTTTCTCGGAACTGCTTCAAATCAACTAGATATCTTTGTGCTGTAAATCTCCCAACAGCCAAACGCAAATGCAGCAAACATCTCGCTGTATGTCCCACATCCAAAGTGCCAAGAGAGAGCTTGCTCTCCCTGTCTTTGAGCACTGTTTTCACTGTCCAAATTACCTCTTTGCTAACATTCTCTTCAGAGCTGCAGTGAAACCAGGAACCACGTGGAGAAGGCACCCACACTGAAAGTGCCTGGAGGGAACATTGGGGCTTCTTCTCAGTGTCTCTGACATAGGGTTTCACTGTCCCGGGAAAGTCTCTGCAAACACCCTGCGGAGCGCAGTGCTCAATATACAGAGACTTTCTCGGAACTGCTTCAAATCAACTAGATATCTTTGTGCTGTAAATCTCCCAACAGCCAAACGCAAATGCAGCAAACATCTCGCTGTATGTCCCACATCCAAAGTGCCAAGAGAGTAATGTAGAGCTTGCTCTCCCTGTTTTTGAGTACTGTTTTCACTGTCCCGATGACCTCTTTGCTAACATTCTCTTCAGAGCTGCAGTGAAACCAGGAACCACGTGGAGAAGGCACCCACACTGAAAGTGCCTGGAGGGAACATTGGGGCTTCTTCTCAGTGTCTCTGACCATAGGGTTTCACTGTCCCGGGAAAGTCTCTGCTAACACCCTGCAGAGCGCAGTGCCCAATATACAGAAACGTCTTGCGGTATCTCCTACAGGGAAAGTGCCAGGAGGGAATTGTCGAGCTTGTTCTCAGTGTCTCTGAGAATTGCTCTGATTATCCGTGTGACCTCTTTGCTAAGACTCTCCAGAGAGCCGTCCTCAAAACCAACACACATCTTGACATATCTCCCACATTGATCGCAGTGTCTCCAGGAACGGCATTCAAGGAGCCAGGAACTTTTCTCCCTACACTGTCCATTGAGTTGGCCTCAAAACCAATCTACATCCTGCTATATCTCCCACATGGAAAGTGCCAGGAGGGAAAAGTGGGGATTATGTTTAGACTTTCTCGGAACTGCTTCAAATCAACTAGATATCTTTGTGCTGTAAATCTCCCAACAGCCAAACGCAAATGCAGCAAACATCTCGCTGTATGTCCCACATCCAAAGTGCCAAGAGAGAGCTTGCTCTCCCTGTCTTTGAGACCTGTTTTCACTGTCCCGGTTACCTCTTTGCTAACATTCTCTTCAGAGCTGCAGTGAAACCAGGAACCACGTGGAGAAGGCACCCACACTGAAAGTGCCTGGAGGGAACATTGGGGCTTCTTCTCAGTGTCTCTGACATAGGGTTTCACTGTCCCGGGAAAGTCTCTGCTAACACCCTGCAGAGCGCAGTGCCCAATATACAGAAACCTCTTGCGGTATCTCCTACAGGGAAAGTGCCAGGAGGGAATTGTCGAGCTTGTTCTCAGTGTCTCTGAGAATTGCTCTGATTATCCGTGTGACCTCTTTGCTAAGACTCTCCAGAGAGCCGTCCTCAAAACCAACACACATCTTGACATATCTCCCACATTGATCGCAGTGTCTCCAGGAACGGCATTCAAGGAGCCAGGAACTTTTCTCCCTACACTGTCCATTGAGTTGGCCTCAAAACCAATATACATCCTGCTATATCTCCCACATGGAAAGTGCCAGGAGGGAAAAGTGGGGATTATGTTTAGACTTTCTCGGAACTGCTTCAAATCAACTAGATATCTTTGTGCTGTAAATCTCCCAACAGCCAAACGCAAATGCAGCAAACATCTCGCTGTATGTCCCACATCCAAAGTGCCAAGAGAGAGCTTGCTCTCCCTGTCTTTGAGTACTGTTTTCACTGTCCCGGTTACCTCTTTGCTAACATTCTCTTCAGAGCTGCAGTGAAACCAGGAACCACGTGGAGAAGGCACCCACACTGAAAGTGCCTGGAGGGAACATTGGGGCTTCTTCTCAGTGTCTCTGACCATAGGGTTTCACTGTCCCGGGAAAGTCTCTGCTAACACCCTGCAGAACGCAGTGCCCAATATACAGAAACGTCTTGCGGTATCTCCTACAGGGAAAGTGCCAGGAGCGAATTGTCGAGCTTGTTCTCAGTGTCTCTGAGAATTGCTCTGATTATCCGTGTGACCTCTTTACCAACACACATCTTGACATATCTCCCACATTGATCGCAGTGTCTCCAGGAACGGCATTCAAGGAGCCAGGAACTTTTCTCCCTACACTGTCCATTGAGTTGGCCTCAAAACCAATCTACATCCTGCTATATCTCCCACATGGAAAGTGCCAGGAGGGAAAAGTGGGGATTATGTTTAGACTTTCTCGGAACTGCTTCAAATCAACTAGATATCTTTGTGCTGTAAATCTCCCAACAGCCAAACGCAAATGCAGCAAACATCTCGCTGTATGTCCCACATCCAAAGTGCCAAGAGAGTAATGTAGAGCTTGCTCTCCCTGTCTTTGAGTACTGTTTTCAATGTCCCGATGACCTCTTTGCTAACATTCTCTTCAGAGCTGCAGTGAAACCAGGAACCACGTGGAGAAGGCACCCACACTGAAAGTGCCTGGAGGGAACATTGGGGCTTCTTCTCAGTGTCTCTGACCATAGGGTTTCACTGTCCCGGGAAAGTCTCTGCTAACACCCTGCAGAGCGCAGTGCCCAATATACAGAAACCTCTTGCGGTATCTCCTACAGGGAAAGTGCCAGGAGGGAATTGTCGAGCTTGTTCTCAGTGTCTCTGAGAATTGCTCTGATTATCCATGTGACCTCTTTGCTAAGACTCTCCAGAGAGACGTCCTCAAAACCAACACACATCTTGACATATCTCCCACATTGATCGCAGTTTCTCCAGGAACGGCATTCAAGGAGCCAGGAACTTTTCTCCCTACACTGTCCATTGAGTTGGCCTCAAAACCAATATACATCCTGCTATATCTCCCACATGGAAAGTGCCAGGAGGGAAAAGTGGGGATTATGTTTAGACTTTCTCGGAACTGCTTCAAATCAACTAGATATCTTTGTGCTGTAAATCTCCCAACAGCCAAACGCAAAAGCAGCAAACATCTCGCTGTATGTCCCACATCCAAAGTGCCAAGAGAGAGCTTGCTCTCCCTGTCTTTGAGTACTGTTTTCACTGTCCCGGTTACCTCTTTGCTAACATTCTCTTCAGAGCTGCAGTGAAACCAGGAACCACGTGGAGAAGGCACCCACACTGAAAGTGCCTGGAGGGAACATTGGGGCTTCTTCTCAGTGTCTCTGACCATAGGGTTTCACTGTCCCGGGAAAGTCTCTGCTAACACCCTGCAGAACGCAGTGCCCAATATACAGAAACGTCTTGCGGTATCTCCTACAGGGAAAGTGCCAGGAGGGAATTGTCGAGCTTGTTCTCAGTGTCTCTGAGAATTGCTCTGATTATCCGTGTGACCTCTTTGCTAAGACTCTCCAGAGAGCCGTCCTCAAAACCAACACACATCTTGACATATCTCCCACATTGATCGCAGTGTCTCCAGGAACGGCATTCAAGGAGCCAGGAACTTTTCTCCCTACACTGTCCATTGAGTTGGCCTCAAAACCAATCTACATCCTGCTATATCTCCCACATGGAAAGTGCCAGGAGGGAAAAGTGGGGATTATGTTTAGACTTTCTCGGAACTGCTTCAAATCAACTAGATATCTTTGTGCTGTAAATCTCCCAACAGCCAAACGCAAATGCAGCAAACATCTCGCTGTATGTCCCACATCCAAAGTGCCAAGAGAGAGCTTGCTCTCCCTGTCTTTGAGCACTGTTTTCACTGTCCCGGTTACCTCTTTGCTAACATTCTCTTCAGAGCTGCAGTGAAACCAGGAACCACGTGGAGAAGGCACCCACACTGAAAGTGCCTGGAGGGAACATTGGGGCTTCTTCTCAGTGTCTCTGACATAGGGTTTCACTGTCCCGGGAAAGTCTCTGCTAACACCCTGCAGAGCGCAGTGCTCAATATACAGAGACTTTCTCGGAACTGCTTCAAATCAACTAGATATCTTTGTGCTGTAAATCTCCCAACAGCCAAACGCAAATGCAGCAAACATCTCGCTGTATGTCCCACATCCAAAGTGCCAAGAGAGTAATGTAGAGCTTGCTCTCCCTGTCTTTGAGTACTGTTTTCACTGTCCCGATGACCTCTTTGCTAACATTCTCTTCAGAGCTGCAGTGAAACCAGGAACCACGTGGAGAAGGCACCCACACTGAAAGTGCCTGGAGGGAACATTGGGGCTTCTTCTCAGTGTCTCTGACATAGGGTTTCACTGTCCCGGGAAAGTCTCTGCTAACACCCTGCAGAGCGCAGTGCCCAATATACAGAAACCTCTTGCGGTATCTCCTACAGGGAAAGTGCCAGGAGGGAATTGTCGAGCTTCTTCTCAGTGTCTCTGAGAATTGCTCTGATTATCCGTGTGACCTCTTTGCTAAGACTCTCCAGAGAGCCGTCCTCAAAACCAACACACATCTTGACATATCTCCCACATTGATCGCAGTGTCTCCAGGAACGGCATTCAAGGAGCCAGGAACTTTTCTCCCTACACTGTCCATTGAGTTGGCCTCAAAACCAATATACATCCTGCTATATCTCCCACATGGAAAGTGCCAGGAGGGAAAAGTGGGGATTATGTTTAGACTTTCTCGGAACTGCTTCAAATCAACTAGATATCTTTGTGCTGTAAATCTCCCAACAGCCAAACGCAAATGCAGCAAACATCTCGCTGTATGTCCCACATCCAAAGTGCCAAGAGAGAGCTTGCTCTCCCTGTCTTTGAGTACTGTTTTCACTGTCCCGGTTACCTCTTTGCTAACATTCTCTTCAGAGCTGCAGTGAAACCAGGAACCACGTGGAGAAGGCACCCACACTGAAAGTGCCTGGAGGGAACATTGGGGCTTCTTCTCAGTGTCTCTGACCATAGGGTTTCACTGTCCCGGGAAAGTCTCTGCTAACACCCTGCAGAACGCAGTGCCCAATATACAGAAACGTCTTGCGGTATCTCCTACAGGGAAAGTGCCAGGAGCGAATTGTCGAGCTTGTTCTCAGTGTCTCTGAGAATTGCTCTGATTATCCGTGTGACCTCTTTACCAACACACATCTTGACATATCTCCCACATTGATCGCAGTGTCTCCAGGAACGGCATTCAAGGAGCCAGGAACTTTTCTCCCTACACTGTCCATTGAGTTGGCCTCAAAACCAATCTACATCCTGCTATATCTCCCACATGGAAAGTGCCAGGAGGGAAAAGTGGGGATTATGTTTAGACTTTCTCGGAACTGCTTCAAATCAACTAGATATCTTTGTGCTGTAAATCTCCCAACAGCCAAACGCAAATGCAGCAAACATCTCGCTGTATGTCCCACATCCAAAGTGCCAAGAGAGTAATGTAGAGCTTGCTCTCCCTGTCTTTGAGTACTGTTTTCAATGTCCCGATGACCTCTTTGCTAACATTCTCTTCAGAGCTGCAGTGAAACCAGGAACCACGTGGAGAAGGCACCCACACTGAAAGTGCCTGGAGGGAACATTGGGGCTTCTTCTCAGTGTCTCTGACCATAGGGTTTCACTGTCCCGGGAAAGTCTCTGCTAACACCCTGCAGAGCGCAGTGCCCAATATACAGAAACCTCTTGCGGTATCTCCTACAGGGAAAGTGCCAGGAGGGAATTGTCGAGCTTGTTCTCAGTGTCTCTGAGAATTGCTCTAATTATCCATGTGACCTCTTTGCTAAGACTCTCCAGAGAGACGTCCTCCAAACCAACACACATCTTGACATATCTCCCACATTGATCGCAGTTTCTCCAGGAACGGCATTCAAGGAGCCAGGAACTTTTCTCCCTACACTGTCCATTGAGTTGGCCTCAAAACCAATATACATCCTGCTATATCTCCCACATGGAAAGTGCCAGGAGGGAAAAGTGGGGATTATGTTTAGACTTTCTCGGAACTGCTTCAAATCAACTAGATATCTTTGTGCTGTAAATCTCCCAACAGCCAAACGCAAAAGCAGCAAACATCTCGCTGTATGTCCCACATCCAAAGTGCCAAGAGAGAGCTTGCTCTCCCTGTCTTTGAGTACTGTTTTCACTGTCCCGGTTACCTCTTTGCTAACATTCTCTTCAGAGCTGCAGTGAAACCAGGAACCACGTGGAGAAGGCACCCACACTGAAAGTGCCTGGAGGGAACATTGGGGCTTCTTCTCAGTGTCTCTGACATAGGGTTTCACTGTCCCGGGAAAGTCTCTGCTAACACCCTGCAGAACGCAGTGCCCAATATACAGAAACGTCTTGCGGTATCTCCTACAGGGAAAGTGCCAGGAGGGAATTGTCGAGCTTGTTCTCAGTGTCTCTGAGAATTGCTCTGATTATCCGTGTGACCTCTTTGCTAAGACTCTCCAGAGAGCCGTCCTCAAAACCAACACACATCTTGACATATCTCCCACATTGATCGCAGTGTCTCCAGGAACGGCATTCAAGGAGCCAGGAACTTTTCTCCCTACACTGTCCATTGAGTTGGCCTCAAAACCAATCTACATCCTGCTATATCTCCCACATGGAAAGTGCCAGGAGGGAAAAGTGGGGATTATGTTTAGACTTTCTCGGAACTGCTTCAAATCAACTAGATATCTTTGTGCTGTAAATCTCCCAACAGCCAAACGCAAATGCAGCAAACATCTCGCTGTATGTCCCACATCCAAAGTGCCAAGAGAGAGCTTGCTCTCCCTGTCTTTGAGCACTGTTTTCACTGTCCCGGTTACCTCTTTGCTAACATTCTCTTCAGAGCTGCAGTGAAACCAGGAACCACGTGGAGAAGGCACCCACACTGAAAGTGCCTGGAGGGAACATTGGGGCTTCTTCTCAGTGTCTCTGACATAGGGTTTCACTGTCCCGGGAAAGTCTCTGCAAACACCCTGCGGAGCGCAGTGCTCAATATACAGAGACTTTCTCGGAACTGCTTCAAATCAACTAGATATCTTTGTGCTGTAAATCTCCCAACAGCCAAACGCAAATGCAGCAAACATCTCGCTGTATGTCCCACATCCAAAGTGCCAAGAGAGTAATGTAGAGCTTGCTCTCCCTGTCTTTGAGTACTGTTTTCACTGTCCCGATGACCTCTTTGCTAACATTCTCTTCAGAGCTGCAGTGAAACCAGGAACCACGTGGAGAAGGCACCCACACTGAAAGTGCCTGGAGGGAACATTGGGGCTTCTTCTCAGTGTCTCTGACCATAGGGTTTCACTGTCCCGGGAAAGTCTCTGCTAACACCCTGCAGAGCGCAGTGCCCAATATACAGAAACGTCTTGCGGTATCTCCTACAGGGAAAGTGCCAGGAGGGAATTGTCGAGCTTGTTCTCAGTGTCTCTGAGAATTGCTCTGATTATCCGTGTGACCTCTTTGATAAGACTCTCCAGAGAGCCGTCCTCAAAACCAACACACATCTTGACATATCTCCCACATTGATCGCAGTGTCTCCAGGAACGGCATTCAAGGAGCCAGGAACTTTTCTCCCTACACTGTCCATTGAGTTGGCCTCAAAACCAATCTACATCCTGCTATATCTCCCACATGGAAAGTGCCAGGAGGGAAAAGTGGGGATTATGTTTAGACTTTCTCGGAACTGCTTCAAATCAACTAGATATCTTTGTGCTGTAAATCTCCCAACAGCCAAACGCAAATGCAGCAAACATCTCGCTGTATGTCCCACATCCAAAGTGCCAAGAGAGAGCTTGCTCTCCCTGTCTTTGAGACCTGTTTTCACTGTCCCGGTTACCTCTTTGCTAACATTCTCTTCAGAGCTGCAGTGAAACCAGGAACCACGTGGAGAAGGCACCCACACTGAAAGTGCCTGGAGGGAACATTGGGGCTTCTTCTCAGTGTCTCTGACATAGGGTTTCACTGTCCCGGGAAAGTCTCTGCTAACACCCTGCAGAGCGCAGTGCCCAATATACAGAAACCTCTTGCGGTATCTCCTACAGGGAAAGTGCCAGGAGGGAATTGTCGAGCTTGTTCTCAGTGTCTCTGAGAATTGCTCTGATTATCCGTGTGACCTCTTTGCTAAGACTCTCCAGAGAGCCGTCCTCAAAACCAACACACATCTTGACATATCTCCCACATTGATCGCAGTGTCTCCAGGAACGGCATTCAAGGAGCCAGGAACTTTTCTCCCTACACTGTCCATTGAGTTGGCCTCAAAACCAATCTACATCCTGCTATATCTCCCACATGGAAAGTGCCAGGAGGGAAAAGTGGGGATTATGTTTAGACTTTCTCGGAACTGCTTCAAATCAACTAGATATCTTTGTGCTGTAAATCTCCCAACAGCCAAACGCAAATGCAGCAAACATCTCGCTGTATGTCCCACATCCAAAGTGCCAAGAGAGAGCTTGCTCTCCCTGTCTTTGAGACCTGTTTTCACTGTCCCGGTTACCTCTTTGCTAACATTCTCTTCAGAGCTGCAGTGAAACCAGGAACCACGTGGAGAAGGCACCCACACTGAAAGTGCCTGGAGGGAACATTGGGGCTTCTTCTCAGTGTCTCTGACATAGGGTTTCACTGTCCCGGGAAAGTCTCTGCTAACACCCTGCGGAGCGCAGTGCTCAATATACAGAGACTTTCTCGGAACTGCTTCAAATCAACTAGATATCTTTGTGCTGTAAATCTCCCAACAGCCAAACGCAAATGCAGCAAACATCACGCTGTATGTCCCACATCCAAAGTGCCAAGAGAGTAATGTAGAGCTTGCTCTCCCTGTCTTTGAGTACTGTTTTCACTGTCCCGATGACCTCTTTGCTAACATTCTCTTCAGAGCTGCAGTGAAACCAGGAACCACGTGGAGAAGGCACCCACACTGAAAGTGCCTGGAGGGAACATTGGGGCTTCTTCTCAGTGTCTCTGACCATAGGGTTTCACTGTCCCGGGAAAGTCTCTGCTAACACCCTGCAGAGCGCAGTGCCCAATATACAGAAACGTCTTGCGGTATCTCCTACAGGGAAAGTGCCAGGAGGGAATTGTCGAGCTTGTTCTCAGTGTCTCTGAGAATTGCTCTGATTATCCGTGTGACCTCTTTGCTAAGACTCTCCAGAGAGCCGTCCTCAAAACCAACACACATCTTGACATATCTCCCACATTGATCGCAGTGTCTCCAGGAACGGCATTCAAGGAGCCAGGAACTTTTCTCCCTACACTGTCCATTGAGTTGGCCTCAAAACCAATCTACATCCTGCTATATCTCCCACATGGAAAGTGCCAGGAGGGAAAAGTGGGGATTATGTTTAGACTTTCTCGGAACTGCTTCAAATCAACTAGATATCTTTGTGCTGTAAATCTCCCAACAGCCAAACGCAAATGCAGCAAACATCTCGCTGTATATCCCACATCCAAAGTGCCAAGAGAGAGCTTGCTCTCCCTGTCTTTGAGACCTGTTTTCACTGTCCCGGTTACCTCTTTGCTAACATTCTCTTCAGAGCTGCAGTGAAACCAGGAACCACGTGGAGAAGGCACCCACACTGAAAGTGCCTGGAGGGAACATTGGGGCTTCTTCTCAGTGTCTCTGACATAGGGTTTCACTGTCCCGGGAAAGTCTCTGCTAACACCCTGCAGAACGCAGTGCCCAATATACAGAAACGTCTTGCGGTATCTCCTACAGGGAAAGTGCCAGGAGGGAATTGTCGAGCTTGTTCTCAGTGTCTCTGAGAATTGCTCTGATTATCCGTGTGACCTCTTTACCAACACACATCTTGACATATCTCCCACATTGATCGCAGTGTCTCCAGGAACGGCATTCAAGGAGCCAGGAACTTTTCTCCCTACACTGTCCATTGAGTTGGCCTCAAAACCAATCTACATCCTGCTATATCTCCCACATGGAAAGTGCCAGGAGGGAAAAGTGGGGATTATGTTTAGACTTTCTCGGAACTGCTTCAAATCAACTAGATATCTTTGTGCTGTAAATCTCCCAACAGCCAAACGCAAATGCAGCAAACATCTCGCTGTATGTCCCACATCCAAAGTGCCAAGAGAGAGCTTGCTCTCCCTGTCTTTGAGCACTGTTTTCACTGTCCAAATTACCTCTTTGCTAACATTCTCTTCAGAGCTGCAGTGAAACCAGGAACCACGTGGAGAAGGCACCCACACTGAAAGTGCCTGGAGGGAACATTGGGGCTTCTTCTCAGTGTCTCTGACCATAGGGTTTCACTGTCCCGGGAAAGTCTCTGCTAACACCCTGCAGAGCGCAGTGCCCAATATACAGAAACCTCTTGCGGTATCTCCTACAGGGAAAGTGCCAGGAGGGAATTGTCGAGCTTCTTCTCAGTGTCTCTGAGAATTGCTCTGATTATCCGTGTGACCTCTTTGCTAAGACTCTCCAGAGAGCCGTCCTCAAAACCAACACACATCTTGACATATCTCCCACATTGATCGCAGTGTCTCCAGGAACGGCATTCAAGGAGCCAGGAACTTTTCTCCCTACACTGTCCATTGAGTTGGCCTCAAAACCAATATACATCCTGCTATATCTCCCACATGGAAAGTGCCAGGAGGGAAAAGTGGGGATTATGTTTAGACTTTCTCGGAACTGCTTCAAATCAACTAGATATCTTTGTGCTGTAAATCTCCCAACAGCCAAACGCAAAAGCAGCAAACATCTCGCTGTATGTCCCACATCCAAAGTGCCAAGAGAGAGCTTGCTCTCCCTGTCTTTGAGTACTGTTTTCACTGTCCCGGTTACCTCTTTGCTAACATTCTCTTCAGAGCTGCAGTGAAACCAGGAACCACGTGGAGAAGGCACCCACACTGAAAGTGCCTGGAGGGAACATTGGGGCTTCTTCTCAGTGTCTCTGACATAGGGTTTCACTGTCCCGGGAAAGTCTCTGCTAACACCCTGCAGAACGCAGTGCCCAATATACAGAAACGTCTTGCGGTATCTCCTACAGGGAAAGTGCCAGGAGGGAATTGTCGAGCTTGTTCTCAGTGTCTCTGAGAATTGCTCTGATTATCCGTGTGACCTCTTTGCTAAGACTCTCCAGAGAGCCGTCCTCAAAACCAACACACATCTTGACATATCTCCCACATTGATCGCAGTGTCTCCAGGAACGGCATTCAAGGAGCCAGGAACTTTTCTCCCTACACTGTCCATTGAGTTGGCCTCAAAACCAATATACATCCTGCTATATCTCCCACATGGAAAGTGCCAGGAGGGAAAAGTGGGGATTATGTTTAGACTTTCTCGGAACTGCTTCAAATCAACTAGATATCTTTGTGCTGTAAATCTCCCAACAGCCAAACGCAAATGCAGCAAACATCTCGCTGTATGTCCCACATCCAAAGTGCCAAGAGAGAGCTTGCTCTCCCTGTCTTTGAGTACTGTTTTCACTGTCCCGGTTACCTCTTTGCTAACATTCTCTTCAGAGCTGCAGTGAAACCAGGAACCACGTGGAGAAGGCACCCACACTGAAAGTGCCTGGAGGGAACATTGGGGCTTCTTCTCAGTGTCTCTGACCATAGGGTTTCACTGTCCCGGGAAAGTCTCTGCTAACACCCTGCAGAACGCAGTGCCCAATATACAGAAACGTCTTGCGGTATCTCCTACAGGGAAAGTGCCAGGAGCGAATTGTCGAGCTTGTTCTCAGTGTCTCTGAGAATTGCTCTGATTATCCGTGTGACCTCTTTACCAACACACATCTTGACATATCTCCCACATTGATCGCAGTGTCTCCAGGAACGGCATTCAAGGAGCCAGGAACTTTTCTCCCTACACTGTCCATTGAGTTGGCCTCAAAACCAATCTACATCCTGCTATATCTCCCACATGGAAAGTGCCAGGAGGGAAAAGTGGGGATTATGTTTAGACTTTCTCGGAACTGCTTCAAATCAACTAGATATCTTTGTGCTGTAAATCTCCCAACAGCCAAACGCAAATGCAGCAAACATCTCGCTGTATGTCCCACATCCAAAGTGCCAAGAGAGTAATGTAGAGCTTGCTCTCCCTGTCTTTGAGTACTGTTTTCAATGTCCCGATGACCTCTTTGCTAACATTCTCTTCAGAGCTGCAGTGAAACCAGGAACCACGTGGAGAAGGCACCCACACTGAAAGTGCCTGGAGGGAACATTGGGGCTTCTTCTCAGTGTCTCTGACCATAGGGTTTCACTGTCCCGGGAAAGTCTCTGCTAACACCCTGCAGAGCGCAGTGCCCAATATACAGAAACGTCTTGCGGTATCTCCTACAGGGAAAGTGCCAGGAGGGAATTGTCGAGCTTGTTCTCAGTGTCTCTGAGAATTGCTCTAATTATCCATGTGACCTCTTTGCTAAGACTCTCCAGAGAGACGTCCTCAAAACCAACACACATCTTGACATATCTCCCACATTGATCGCAGTTTCTCCAGGAACGGCATTCAAGGAGCCAGGAACTTTTCTCCCTACACTGTCCATTGAGTTGGCCTCAAAACCAATATACATCCTGCTATATCTCCCACATGGAAAGTGCCAGGAGGGAAAAGTGGGGATTATGTTTAGACTTTCTCGGAACTGCTTCAAATCAACTAGATATCTTTGTGCTGTAAATCTCCCAACAGCCAAACGCAAAAGCAGCAAACATCTCGCTGTATGTCCCACATCCAAAGTGCCAAGAGAGAGCTTGCTCTCCCTGTCTTTGAGTACTGTTTTCACTGTCCCGGTTACCTCTTTGCTAACATTCTCTTCAGAGCTGCAGTGAAACCAGGAACCACGTGGAGAAGGCACCCACACTGAAAGTGCCTGGAGGGAACATTGGGGCTTCTTCTCAGTGTCTCTGACATAGGGTTTCACTGTCCCGGGAAAGTCTCTGCTAACACCCTGCAGAACGCAGTGCCCAATATACAGAAACGTCTTGCGGTATCTCCTACAGGGAAAGTGCCAGGAGGGAATTGTCGAGCTTGTTCTCAGTGTCTCTGAGAATTGCTCTGATTATCCGTGTGACCTCTTTGCTAAGACTCTCCAGAGAGCCGTCCTCAAAACCAACACACATCTTGACATATCTCCCACATTGATCGCAGTGTCTCCAGGAACGGCATTCAAGGAGCCAGGAACTTTTCTCCCTACACTGTCCATTGAGTTGGCCTCAAAACCAATCTACATCCTGCTATATCTCCCACATGGAAAGTGCCAGGAGGGAAAAGTGGGGATTATGTTTAGACTTTCTCGGAACTGCTTCAAATCAACTAGATATCTTTGTGCTGTAAATCTCCCAACAGCCAAACGCAAATGCAGCAAACATCTCGCTGTATGTCCCACATCCAAAGTGCCAAGAGAGAGCTTGCTCTCCCTGTCTTTGAGCACTGTTTTCACTGTCCCGGTTACCTCTTTGCTAACATTCTCTTCAGAGCTGCAGTGAAACCAGGAACCACGTGGAGAAGGCACCCACACTGAAAGTGCCTGGAGGGAACATTGGGGCTTCTTCTCAGTGTCTCTGACATAGGGTTTCACTGTCCCGGGAAAGTCTCTGCAAACACCCTGCGGAGCGCAGTGCTCAATATACAGAGACTTTCTCGGAACTGCTTCAAATCAACTAGATATCTTTGTGCTGTAAATCTCCCAACAGCCAAACGCAAATGCAGCAAACATCTCGCTGTATGTCCCACATCCAAAGTGCCAAGAGAGAGCTTGCTCTCCCTGTCTTTGAGACCTGTTTTCACTGTCCCGGTTACCTCTTTGCTAACATTCTCTTCAGAGCTGCAGTGAAACCAGGAACCACGTGGAGAAGGCACCCACACTGAAAGTGCCTGGAGGGAACATTGGGGCTTCTTCTCAGTGTCTCTGACATAGGGTTTCACTGTCCCGGGAAAGTCTCTGCTAACACCCTGCAGAGCGCAGTGCCCAATATACAGAAACCTCTTGCGGTATCTCCTACAGGGAAAGTGCCAGGAGGGAATTGTCGAGCTTGTTCTCAGTGTCTCTGAGAATTGCTCTGATTATCCGTGTGACCTCTTTGCTAAGACTCTCCAGAGAGCCGTCCTCAAAACCAACACACATCTTGACATATCTCCCACATTGATCGCAGTGTCTCCAGGAACGGCATTCAAGGAGCCAGGAACTTTTCTCCCTACACTGTCCATTGAGTTGGCCTCAAAACCAATCTACATCCTGCTATATCTCCCACATGGAAAGTGCCAGGAGGGAAAAGTGGGGATTATGTTTAGACTTTCTCGGAACTGCTTCAAATCAACTAGATATCTTTGTGCTGTAAATCTCCCAACAGCCAAACGCAAATGCAGCAAACATCTCGCTGTATGTCCCACATCCAAAGTGCCAAGAGAGAGCTTGCTCTCCCTGTCTTTGAGACCTGTTTTCACTGTCCCGGTTACCTCTTTGCTAACATTCTCTTCAGAGCTGCAGTGAAACCAGGAACCACGTGGAGAAGGCACCCACACTGAAAGTGCCTGGAGGGAACATTGGGGCTTCTTCTCAGTGTCTCTGACATAGGGTTTCACTGTCCCGGGAAAGTCTCTGCTAACACCCTGCGGAGCGCAGTGCTCAATATACAGAGACTTTCTCGGAACTGCTTCAAATCAACTAGATATCTTTGTGCTGTAAATCTCCCAACAGCCAAACGCAAATGCAGCAAACATCACGCTGTATGTCCCACATCCAAAGTGCCAAGAGAGTAATGTAGAGCTTGCTCTCCCTGTCTTTGAGTACTGTTTTCACTGTCCCGATGACCTCTTTGCTAACATTCTCTTCAGAGCTGCAGTGAAACCAGGAACCACGTGGAGAAGGCACCCACACTGAAAGTGCCTGGAGGGAACATTGGGGCTTCTTCTCAGTGTCTCTGACCATAGGGTTTCACTGTCCCGGGAAAGTCTCTGCTAACACCCTGCAGAGCGCAGTGCCCAATATACAGAAACGTCTTGCGGTATCTCCTACAGGGAAAGTGCCAGGAGGGAATTGTCGAGCTTGTTCTCAGTGTCTCTGAGAATTGCTCTGATTATCCGTGTGACCTCTTTGCTAAGACTCTCCAGAGAGCCGTCCTCAAAACCAACACACATCTTGACATATCTCCCACATTGATCGCAGTGTCTCCAGGAACGGCATTCAAGGAGCCAGGAACTTTTCTCCCTACACTGTCCATTGAGTTGGCCTCAAAACCAATCTACATCCTGCTATATCTCCCACATGGAAAGTGCCAGGAGGGAAAAGTGGGGATTATGTTTAGACTTTCTCGGAACTGCTTCAAATCAACTAGATATCTTTGTGCTGTAAATCTCCCAACAGCCAAACGCAAATGCAGCAAACATCTCGCTGTATGTCCCACATCCAAAGTGCCAAGAGAGAGCTTGCTCTCCCTGTCTTTGAGACCTGTTTTCACTGTCCCGGTTACCTCTTTGCTAACATTCTCTTCAGAGCTGCAGTGAAACCAGGAACCACGTGGAGAAGGCACCCACACTGAAAGTGCCTGGAGGGAACATTGGGGCTTCTTCTCAGTGTCTCTGACATAGGGTTTCACTGTCCCGGGAAAGTCTCTGCTAACACCCTGCGGAGCGCAGTGCTCAATATACAGAGACTTTCTCGGAACTGCTTCAAATCAACTAGATATCTTTGTGCTGTAAATCTCCCAACAGCCAAACGCAAATGCAGCAAACATCACGCTGTATGTCCCACATCCAAAGTGCCAAGAGAGTAATGTAGAGCTTGCTCTCCCTGTCTTTGAGTACTGTTTTCACTGTCCCGATGACCTCTTTGCTAACATTCTCTTCAGAGCTGCAGTGAAACCAGGAACCACGTGGAGAAGGCACCCACACTGAAAGTGCCTGGAGGGAACATTGGGGCTTCTTCTCAGTGTCTCTGACCATAGGGTTTCACTGTCCCGGGAAAGTCTCTGCTAACACCCTGCAGAGCGCAGTGCCCAATATACAGAAACGTCTTGCGGTATCTCCTACAGGGAAAGTGCCAGGAGGGAATTGTCGAGCTTGTTCTCAGTGTCTCTGAGAATTGCTCTGATTATCCGTGTGACCTCTTTGCTAAGACTCTCCAGAGAGCCGTCCTCAAAACCAACACACATCTTGACATATCTCCCACATTGATCGCAGTGTCTCCAGGAACGGCATTCAAGGAGCCAGGAACTTTTCTCCCTACACTGTCCATTGAGTTGGCCTCAAAACCAATCTACATCCTGCTATATCTCCCACATGGAAAGTGCCAGGAGGGAAAAGTGGGGATTATGTTTAGACTTTCTCGGAACTGCTTCAAATCAACTAGATATCTTTGTGCTGTAAATCTCCCAACAGCCAAACGCAAATGCAGCAAACATCTCGCTGTATGTCCCACATCCAAAGTGCCAAGAGAGAGCTTGCTCTCCCTGTCTTTGAGACCTGTTTTCACTGTCCCGGTTACCTCTTTGCTAACATTCTCTTCAGAGCTGCAGTGAAACCAGGAACCACGTGGAGAAGGCACCCACACTGAAAGTGCCTGGAGGGAACATTGGGGCTTCTTCTCAGTGTCTCTGACATAGGGTTTCACTGTCCCGGGAAAGTCTCTGCAAACACCCTGCGGAGCGCAGTGCTCAATATACAGAGACTTTCTCGGAACTGCTTCAAATCAACTAGATATCTTTGTGCTGTAAATCTCCCAACAGCCAAACGCAAATGCAGCAAACATCTCGCTGTATGTCCCACATCCAAAGTGCCAAGAGAGAGCTTGCTCTCCCTGTCTTTGAGTACTGTTTTCACTGTCCCGGTTACCTCTTTGCTAACATTCTCTTCAGAGCTGCAGTGAAACCAGGAACCACGTGGAGAAGGCACCCACACTGAAAGTGCCTGGAGGGAACATTGGGGCTTCTTCTCAGTGTCTCTGACATAGGGTTTCACTGTCCCGGGAAAGTCTCTGCAAACACCCTGCGGAGCGCAGTGCTCAATATACAGAGACTTTCTCGGAACTGCTTCAAATCAACTAGATATCTTTGTGCTGTAAATCTCCCAACAGCCAAACGCAAATGCAGCAAACATCTCGCTGTATGTCCCACATCCAAAGTGCCAAGAGAGTAATGTAGAGCTTGCTCTCCCTGTCTTTGAGTACTGTTTTCACTGTCCCGATGACCTCTTTGCTAACATTCTCTTCAGAGCTGCAGTGAAACCAGGAACCACGTGGAGAAGGCACCCACACTGAAAGTGCCTGGAGGGAACATTGGGGCTTCTTCTCAGTGTCTCTGACCATAGGGTTTCACTGTCCCGGGAAAGTCTCTGCTAACACCCTGCAGAGCGCAGTGCCCAATATACAGAAACCTCTTGCGGTATCTCCTACAGGGAAAGTGCCAGGAGGGAATTGTCGAGCTTGTTCTCAGTGTCTCTGAGAATTGCTCTGATTATCCATGTGACCTCTTTGCTAAGACTCTCCAGAGAGACGTCCTCAAAACCAACACACATCTTGACATATCTCCCACATTGATCGCAGTGTCTCCAGGAACGGCATTCAAGGAGCCAGGAACTTTTCTCCCTACACTGTCCATTGAGTTGGCCTCAAAACCAATCTACATCCTGCTATATCTCCCACATGGAAAGTGCCAGGAGGGAAAAGTGGGGATTATGTTTAGACTTTCTCGGAACTGCTTCAAATCAACTAGATATCTTTGTGCTGTAAATCTCCCAACAGCCAAACGCAAATGCAGCAAACATCTCGCTGTATATCCCACATCCAAAGTGCCAAGAGAGAGCTTGCTCTCCCTGTCTTTGAGACCTGTTTTCACTGTCCCGGTTACCTCTTTGCTAACATTCTCTTCAGAGCTGCAGTGAAACCAGGAACCACGTGGAGAAGGCACCCACACTGAAAGTGCCTGGAGGGAACATTGGGGCTTCTTCTCAGTGTCTCTGACATAGGGTTTCACTGTCCCGGGAAAGTCTCTGCTAACACCCTGCAGAACGCAGTGCCCAATATACAGAAACGTCTTGCGGTATCTCCTACAGGGAAAGTGCCAGGAGGGAATTGTCGAGCTTGTTCTCAGTGTCTCTGAGAATTGCTCTGATTATCCGTGTGACCTCTTTACCAACACACATCTTGACATATCTCCCACATTGATCGCAGTGTCTCCAGGAACGGCATTCAAGGAGCCAGGAACTTTTCTCCCTACACTGTCCATTGAGTTGGCCTCAAAACCAATCTACATCCTGCTATATCTCCCACATGGAAAGTGCCAGGAGGGAAAAGTGGGGATTATGTTTAGACTTTCTCGGAACTGCTTCAAATCAACTAGATATCTTTGTGCTGTAAATCTCCCAACAGCCAAACGCAAATGCAGCAAACATCTCGCTGTATGTCCCACATCCAAAGTGCCAAGAGAGAGCTTGCTCTCCCTGTCTTTGAGCACTGTTTTCACTGTCCAAATTACCTCTTTGCTAACATTCTCTTCAGAGCTGCAGTGAAACCAGGAACCACGTGGAGAAGGCACCCACACTGAAAGTGCCTGGAGGGAACATTGGGGCTTCTTCTCAGTGTCTCTGACATAGGGTTTCACTGTCCCGGGAAAGTCTCTGCAAACACCCTGTGGAGCGCAGTGCTCAATATACAGAGACTTTCTCGGAACTGCTTCAAATCAACTAGATATCTTTGTGCTGTAAATCTCCCAACAGCCAAACGCAAATGCAGCAAACATCTCGCTGTATGTCCCACATCCAAAGTGCCAAGAGAGTAATGTAGAGCTTGCTCTCCCTGTTTTTGAGTACTGTTTTCACTGTCCCGATGACCTCTTTGCTAACATTCTCTTCAGAGCTGCAGTGAAACCAGGAACCACGTGGAGAAGGCACCCACACTGAAAGTGCCTGGAGGGAACATTGGGGCTTCTTCTCAGTGTCTCTGACCATAGGGTTTCACTGTCCCGGGAAAGTCTCTGCTAACACCCTGCAGAGCGCAGTGCCCAATATACAGAAACGTCTTGCGGTATCTCCTACAGGGAAAGTGCCAGGAGGGAATTGTCGAGCTTGTTCTCAGTGTCTCTGAGAATTGCTCTGATTATCCGTGTGACCTCTTTGCTAAGACTCTCCAGAGAGCCGTCCTCAAAACCAACACACATCTTGACATATCTCCCACATTGATCGCAGTGTCTCCAGGAACGGCATTCAAGGAGCCAGGAACTTTTCTCCCTACACTGTCCATTGAGTTGGCCTCAAAACCAATCTACATCCTGCTATATCTCCCACATGGAAAGTGCCAGGAGGGAAAAGTGGGGATTATGTTTAGACTTTCTCGGAACTGCTTCAAATCAACTAGATATCTTTGTGCTGTAAATCTCCCAACAGCCAAACGCAAATGCAGCAAACATCTCGCTGTATGTCCCACATCCAAAGTGCCAAGAGAGAGCTTGCTCTCCCTGTCTTTGAGACCTGTTTTCACTGTCCCGGTTACCTCTTTGCTAACATTCTCTTCAGAGCTGCAGTGAAACCAGGAACCACGTGGAGAAGGCACCCACACTGAAAGTGCCTGGAGGGAACATTGGGGCTTCTTCTCAGTGTCTCTGACATAGGGTTTCACTGTCCCGGGAAAGTCTCTGCTAACACCCTGCAGAGCGCAGTGCCCAATATACAGAAACCTCTTGCGGTATCTCCTACAGGGAAAGTGCCAGGAGGGAATTGTCGAGCTTGTTCTCAGTGTCTCTGAGAATTGCTCTGATTATCCGTGTGACCTCTTTGCTAAGACTCTCCAGAGAGCCGTCCTCAAAACCAACACACATCTTGACATATCTCCCACATTGATCGCAGTGTCTCCAGGAACGGCATTCAAGGAGCCAGGAACTTTTCTCCCTACACTGTCCATTGAGTTGGCCTCAAAACCAATATACATCCTGCTATATCTCCCACATGGAAAGTGCCAGGAGGGAAAAGTGGGGATTATGTTTAGACTTTCTCGGAACTGCTTCAAATCAACTAGATATCTTTGTGCTGTAAATCTCCCAACAGCCAAACGCAAATGCAGCAAACATCTCGCTGTATGTCCCACATCCAAAGTGCCAAGAGAGAGCTTGCTCTCCCTGTCTTTGAGTACTGTTTTCACTGTCCCGGTTACCTCTTTGCTAACATTCTCTTCAGAGCTGCAGTGAAACCAGGAACCACGTGGAGAAGGCACCCACACTGAAAGTGCCTGGAGGGAACATTGGGGCTTCTTCTCAGTGTCTCTGACCATAGGGTTTCACTGTCCCGGGAAAGTCTCTGCTAACACCCTGCAGAACGCAGTGCCCAATATACAGAAACGTCTTGCGGTATCTCCTACAGGGAAAGTGCCAGGAGCGAATTGTCGAGCTTGTTCTCAGTGTCTCTGAGAATTGCTCTGATTATCCGTGTGACCTCTTTACCAACACACATCTTGACATATCTCCCACATTGATCGCAGTGTCTCCAGGAACGGCATTCAAGGAGCCAGGAACTTTTCTCCCTACACTGTCCATTGAGTTGGCCTCAAAACCAATCTACATCCTGCTATATCTCCCACATGGAAAGTGCCAGGAGGGAAAAGTGGGGATTATGTTTAGACTTTCTCGGAACTGCTTCAAATCAACTAGATATCTTTGTGCTGTAAATCTCCCAACAGCCAAACGCAAATGCAGCAAACATCTCGCTGTATGTCCCACATCCAAAGTGCCAAGAGAGTAATGTAGAGCTTGCTCTCCCTGTCTTTGAGTACTGTTTTCAATGTCCCGATGACCTCTTTGCTAACATTCTCTTCAGAGCTGCAGTGAAACCAGGAACCACGTGGAGAAGGCACCCACACTGAAAGTGCCTGGAGGGAACATTGGGGCTTCTTCTCAGTGTCTCTGACCATAGGGTTTCACTGTCCCGGGAAAGTCTCTGCTAACACCCTGCAGAGCGCAGTGCCCAATATACAGAAACCTCTTGCGGTATCTCCTACAGGGAAAGTGCCAGGAGGGAATTGTCGAGCTTGTTCTCAGTGTCTCTGAGAATTGCTCTAATTATCCATGTGACCTCTTTGCTAAGACTCTCCAGAGAGACGTCCTCAAAACCAACACACATCTTGACATATCTCCCACATTGATCGCAGTTTCTCCAGGAACGGCATTCAAGGAGCCAGGAACTTTTCTCCCTACACTGTCCATTGAGTTGGCCTCAAAACCAATATACATCCTGCTATATCTCCCACATGGAAAGTGCCAGGAGGGAAAAGTGGGGATTATGTTTAGACTTTCTCGGAACTGCTTCAAATCAACTAGATATCTTTGTGCTGTAAATCTCCCAACAGCCAAACGCAAAAGCAGCAAACATCTCGCTGTATGTCCCACATCCAAAGTGCCAAGAGAGAGCTTGCTCTCCCTGTCTTTGAGTACTGTTTTCACTGTCCCGGTTACCTCTTTGCTAACATTCTCTTCAGAGCTGCAGTGAAACCAGGAACCACGTGGAGAAGGCACCCACACTGAAAGTGCCTGGAGGGAACATTGGGGCTTCTTCTCAGTGTCTCTGACCATAGGGTTTCACTGTCCCGGGAAAGTCTCTGCTAACACCCTGCAGAACGCAGTGCCCAATATACAGAAACGTCTTGCGGTATCTCCTACAGGGAAAGTGCCAGGAGGGAATTGTCGAGCTTGTTCTCAGTGTCTCTGAGAATTGCTCTGATTATCCGTGTGACCTCTTTGCTAAGACTCTCCAGAGAGCCGTCCTCAAAACCAACACACATCTTGACATATCTCCCACATTGATCGCAGTGTCTCCAGGAACGGCATTCAAGGAGCCAGGAACTTTTCTCCCTACACTGTCCATTGAGTTGGCCTCAAAACCAATCTACATCCTGCTATATCTCCCACATGGAAAGTGCCAGGAGGGAAAAGTGGGGATTATGTTTAGACTTTCTCGGAACTGCTTCAAATCAACTAGATATCTTTGTGCTGTAAATCTCCCAACAGCCAAACGCAAATGCAGCAAACATCTCGCTGTATGTCCCACATCCAAAGTGCCAAGAGAGAGCTTGCTCTCCCTGTCTTTGAGCACTGTTTTCACTGTCCCGGTTACCTCTTTGCTAACATTCTCTTCAGAGCTGCAGTGAAACCAGGAACCACGTGGAGAAGGCACCCACACTGAAAGTGCCTGGAGGGAACATTGGGGCTTCTTCTCAGTGTCTCTGACATAGGGTTTCACTGTCCCAGGAAAGTCTCTGCAAACACCCCGCGGAGCGCAGTGCTCAATATACAGAGACTTTCTCGGAACTGCTTCAAATCAACTAGATATCTTTGTGCTGTAAATCTCCCAACAGCCAAACGCAAATGCAGCAAACATCTCGCTGTATGTCCCACATCCAAAGTGCCAAGAGAGTAATGTAGAGCTTGCTCTCCCTGTCTTTGAGTACTGTTTTCACTGTCCCGATGACCTCTTTGCTAACATTCTCTTCAGAGCTGCAGTGAAACCAGGAACCACGTGGAGAAGGCACCCACACTGAAAGTGCCTGGAGGGAACATTGGGGCTTCTTCTCAGTGTCTCTGACATAGGGTTTCACTGTCCCGGGAAAGTCTCTGCTAACACCCTGCAGAGCGCAGTGCCCAATATACAGAAACCTCTTGCGGTATCTCCTACAGGGAAAGTGCCAGGAGGGAATTGTCGAGCTTCTTCTCAGTGTCTCTGAGAATTGCTCTGATTATCCGTGTGACCTCTTTGCTAAGACTCTCCAGAGAGCCGTCCTCAAAACCAACACACATCTTGACATATCTCCCACATTGATCGCAGTGTCTCCAGGAACGGCATTCAAGGAGCCAGGAACTTTTCTCCCTACACTGTCCATTGAGTTGGCCTCAAAACCAATATACATCCTGCTATATCTCCCACATGGAAAGTGCCAGGAGGGAAAAGTGGGGATTATGTTTAGACTTTCTCGGAACTGCTTCAAATCAACTAGATATCTTTGTGCTGTAAATCTCCCAACAGCCAAACGCAAATGCAGCAAACATCTCGCTGTATGTCCCACATCCAAAGTGCCAAGAGAGAGCTTGCTCTCCCTGTCTTTGAGTACTGTTTTCACTGTCCCGGTTACCTCTTTGCTAACATTCTCTTCAGAGCTGCAGTGAAACCAGGAACCACGTGGAGAAGGCACCCACACTGAAAGTGCCTGGAGGGAACATTGGGGCTTCTTCTCAGTGTCTCTGACCATAGGGTTTCACTGTCCCGGGAAAGTCTCTGCTAACACCCTGCAGAACGCAGTGCCCAATATACAGAAACGTCTTGCGGTATCTCCTACAGGGAAAGTGCCAGGAGCGAATTGTCGAGCTTGTTCTCAGTGTCTCTGAGAATTGCTCTGATTATCCGTGTGACCTCTTTACCAACACACATCTTGACATATCTCCCACATTGATCGCAGTGTCTCCAGGAACGGCATTCAAGGAGCCAGGAACTTTTCTCCCTACACTGTCCATTGAGTTGGCCTCAAAACCAATCTACATCCTGCTATATCTCCCACATGGAAAGTGCCAGGAGGGAAAAGTGGGGATTATGTTTAGACTTTCTCGGAACTGCTTCAAATCAACTAGATATCTTTGTGCTGTAAATCTCCCAACAGCCAAACGCAAATGCAGCAAACATCTCGCTGTATGTCCCACATCCAAAGTGCCAAGAGAGTAATGTAGAGCTTGCTCTCCCTGTCTTTGAGTACTGTTTTCAATGTCCCGATGACCTCTTTGCTAACATTCTCTTCAGAGCTGCAGTGAAACCAGGAACCACGTGGAGAAGGCACCCACACTGAAAGTGCCTGGAGGGAACATTGGGGCTTCTTCTCAGTGTCTCTGACCATAGGGTTTCACTGTCCCGGGAAAGTCTCTGCTAACACCCTGCAGAGCGCAGTGCCCAATATACAGAAACCTCTTGCGGTATCTCCTACAGGGAAAGTGCCAGGAGGGAATTGTCGAGCTTGTTCTCAGTGTCTCTGAGAATTGCTCTAATTATCCATGTGACCTCTTTGCTAAGACTCTCCAGAGAGACGTCCTCCAAACCAACACACATCTTGACATATCTCCCACATTGATCGCAGTTTCTCCAGGAACGGCATTCAAGGAGCCAGGAACTTTTCTCCCTACACTGTCCATTGAGTTGGCCTCAAAACCAATATACATCCTGCTATATCTCCCACATGGAAAGTGCCAGGAGGGAAAAGTGGGGATTATGTTTAGACTTTCTCGGAACTGCTTCAAATCAACTAGATATCTTTGTGCTGTAAATCTCCCAACAGCCAAACGCAAAAGCAGCAAACATCTCGCTGTATGTCCCACATCCAAAGTGCCAAGAGAGAGCTTGCTCTCCCTGTCTTTGAGTACTGTTTTCACTGTCCCGGTTACCTCTTTGCTAACATTCTCTTCAGAGCTGCAGTGAAACCAGGAACCACGTGGAGAAGGCACCCACACTGAAAGTGCCTGGAGGGAACATTGGGGCTTCTTCTCAGTGTCTCTGACATAGGGTTTCACTGTCCCGGGAAAGTCTCTGCTAACACCCTGCAGAACGCAGTGCCCAATATACAGAAACGTCTTGCGGTATCTCCTACAGGGAAAGTGCCAGGAGGGAATTGTCGAGCTTGTTCTCAGTGTCTCTGAGAATTGCTCTGATTATCCGTGTGACCTCTTTGCTAAGACTCTCCAGAGAGCCGTCCTCAAAACCAACACACATCTTGACATATCTCCCACATTGATCGCAGTGTCTCCAGGAACGGCATTCAAGGAGCCAGGAACTTTTCTCCCTACACTGTCCATTGAGTTGGCCTCAAAACCAATCTACATCCTGCTATATCTCCCACATGGAAAGTGCCAGGAGGGAAAAGTGGGGATTATGTTTAGACTTTCTCGGAACTGCTTCAAATCAACTAGATATCTTTGTGCTGTAAATCTCCCAACAGCCAAACGCAAATGCAGCAAACATCTCGCTGTATGTCCCACATCCAAAGTGCCAAGAGAGAGCTTGCTCTCCCTGTCTTTGAGCACTGTTTTCACTGTCCCGGTTACCTCTTTGCTAACATTCTCTTCAGAGCTGCAGTGAAACCAGGAACCACGTGGAGAAGGCACCCACACTGAAAGTGCCTGGAGGGAACATTGGGGCTTCTTCTCAGTGTCTCTGACATAGGGTTTCACTGTCCCGGGAAAGTCTCTGCAAACACCCTGCGGAGCGCAGTGCTCAATATACAGAGACTTTCTCGGAACTGCTTCAAATCAACTAGATATCTTTGTGCTGTAAATCTCCCAACAGCCAAACGCAAATGCAGCAAACATCTCGCTGTATGTCCCACATCCAAAGTGCCAAGAGAGTAATGTAGAGCTTGCTCTCCCTGTCTTTGAGTACTGTTTTCACTGTCCCGATGACCTCTTTGCTAACATTCTCTTCAGAGCTGCAGTGAAACCAGGAACCACGTGGAGAAGGCACCCACACTGAAAGTGCCTGGAGGGAACATTGGGGCTTCTTCTCAGTGTCTCTGACCATAGGGTTTCACTGTCCCGGGAAAGTCTCTGCTAACACCCTGCAGAGCGCAGTGCCCAATATACAGAAACGTCTTGCGGTATCTCCTACAGGGAAAGTGCCAGGAGGGAATTGTCGAGCTTGTTCTCAGTGTCTCTGAGAATTGCTCTGATTATCCGTGTGACCTCTTTGATAAGACTCTCCAGAGAGCCGTCCTCAAAACCAACACACATCTTGACATATCTCCCACATTGATCGCAGTGTCTCCAGGAACGGCATTCAAGGAGCCAGGAACTTTTCTCCCTACACTGTCCATTGAGTTGGCCTCAAAACCAATCTACATCCTGCTATATCTCCCACATGGAAAGTGCCAGGAGGGAAAAGTGGGGATTATGTTTAGACTTTCTCGGAACTGCTTCAAATCAACTAGATATCTTTGTGCTGTAAATCTCCCAACAGCCAAACGCAAATGCAGCAAACATCTCGCTGTATGTCCCACATCCAAAGTGCCAAGAGAGAGCTTGCTCTCCCTGTCTTTGAGACCTGTTTTCACTGTCCCGGTTACCTCTTTGCTAACATTCTCTTCAGAGCTGCAGTGAAACCAGGAACCACGTGGAGAAGGCACCCACACTGAAAGTGCCTGGAGGGAACATTGGGGCTTCTTCTCAGTGTCTCTGACATAGGGTTTCACTGTCCCGGGAAAGTCTCTGCTAACACCCTGCAGAGCGCAGTGCCCAATATACAGAAACCTCTTGCGGTATCTCCTACAGGGAAAGTGCCAGGAGGGAATTGTCGAGCTTGTTCTCAGTGTCTCTGAGAATTGCTCTGATTATCCGTGTGACCTCTTTGCTAAGACTCTCCAGAGAGCCGTCCTCAAAACCAACACACATCTTGACATATCTCCCACATTGATCGCAGTGTCTCCAGGAACGGCATTCAAGGAGCCAGGAACTTTTCTCCCTACACTGTCCATTGAGTTGGCCTCAAAACCAATCTACATCCTGCTATATCTCCCACATGGAAAGTGCCAGGAGGGAAAAGTGGGGATTATGTTTAGACTTTCTCGGAACTGCTTCAAATCAACTAGATATCTTTGTGCTGTAAATCTCCCAACAGCCAAACGCAAATGCAGCAAACATCTCGCTGTATGTCCCACATCCAAAGTGCCAAGAGAGAGCTTGCTCTCCCTGTCTTTGAGACCTGTTTTCACTGTCCCGGTTACCTCTTTGCTAACATTCTCTTCAGAGCTGCAGTGAAACCAGGAACCACGTGGAGAAGGCACCCACACTGAAAGTGCCTGGAGGGAACATTGGGGCTTCTTCTCAGTGTCTCTGACATAGGGTTTCACTGTCCCGGGAAAGTCTCTGCTAACACCCTGCGGAGCGCAGTGCTCAATATACAGAGACTTTCTCGGAACTGCTTCAAATCAACTAGATATCTTTGTGCTGTAAATCTCCCAACAGCCAAACGCAAATGCAGCAAACATCACGCTGTATGTCCCACATCCAAAGTGCCAAGAGAGTAATGTAGAGCTTGCTCTCCCTGTCTTTGAGTACTGTTTTCACTGTCCCGATGACCTCTTTGCTAACATTCTCTTCAGAGCTGCAGTGAAACCAGGAACCACGTGGAGAAGGCACCCACACTGAAAGTGCCTGGAGGGAACATTGGGGCTTCTTCTCAGTGTCTCTGACCATAGGGTTTCACTGTCCCGGGAAAGTCTCTGCTAACACCCTGCAGAGCGCAGTGCCCAATATACAGAAACGTCTTGCGGTATCTCCTACAGGGAAAGTGCCAGGAGGGAATTGTCGAGCTTGTTCTCAGTGTCTCTGAGAATTGCTCTGATTATCCGTGTGACCTCTTTGCTAAGACTCTCCAGAGAGCCGTCCTCAAAACCAACACACATCTTGACATATCTCCCACATTGATCGCAGTGTCTCCAGGAACGGCATTCAAGGAGCCAGGAACTTTTCTCCCTACACTGTCCATTGAGTTGGCCTCAAAACCAATCTACATCCTGCTATATCTCCCACATGGAAAGTGCCAGGAGGGAAAAGTGGGGATTATGTTTAGACTTTCTCGGAACTGCTTCAAATCAACTAGATATCTTTGTGCTGTAAATCTCCCAACAGCCAAACGCAAATGCAGCAAACATCTCGCTGTATATCCCACATCCAAAGTGCCAAGAGAGAGCTTGCTCTCCCTGTCTTTGAGACCTGTTTTCACTGTCCCGGTTACCTCTTTGCTAACATTCTCTTCAGAGCTGCAGTGAAACCAGGAACCACGTGGAGAAGGCACCCACACTGAAAGTGCCTGGAGGGAACATTGGGGCTTCTTCTCAGTGTCTCTGACATAGGGTTTCACTGTCCCGGGAAAGTCTCTGCTAACACCCTGCAGAACGCAGTGCCCAATATACAGAAACGTCTTGCGGTATCTCCTACAGGGAAAGTGCCAGGAGGGAATTGTCGAGCTTGTTCTCAGTGTCTCTGAGAATTGCTCTGATTATCCGTGTGACCTCTTTACCAACACACATCTTGACATATCTCCCACATTGATCGCAGTGTCTCCAGGAACGGCATTCAAGGAGCCAGGAACTTTTCTCCCTACACTGTCCATTGAGTTGGCCTCAAAACCAATCTACATCCTGCTATATCTCCCACATGGAAAGTGCCAGGAGGGAAAAGTGGGGATTATGTTTAGACTTTCTCGGAACTGCTTCAAATCAACTAGATATCTTTGTGCTGTAAATCTCCCAACAGCCAAACGCAAATGCAGCAAACATCTCGCTGTATGTCCCACATCCAAAGTGCCAAGAGAGAGCTTGCTCTCCCTGTCTTTGAGCACTGTTTTCACTGTCCAAATTACCTCTTTGCTAACATTCTCTTCAGAGCTGCAGTGAAACCAGGAACCACGTGGAGAAGGCACCCACACTGAAAGTGCCTGGAGGGAACATTGGGGCTTCTTCTCAGTGTCTCTGACATAGGGTTTCACTGTCCCGGGAAAGTCTCTGCAAACACCCTGTGGAGCGCAGTGCTCAATATACAGAGACTTTCTCGGAACTGCTTCAAATCAACTAGATATCTTTGTGCTGTAAATCTCCCAACAGCCAAACGCAAATGCAGCAAACATCTCGCTGTATGTCCCACATCCAAAGTGCCAAGAGAGTAATGTAGAGCTTGCTCTCCCTGTCTTTGAGTACTGTTTTCACTGTCCCGATGACCTCTTTGCTAACATTCTCTTCAGAGCTGCAGTGAAACCAGGAACCACGTGGAGAAGGCACCCACACTGAAAGTGCCTGGAGGGAACATTGGGGCTTCTTCTCAGTGTCTCTGACCATAGGGTTTCACTGTCCCGGGAAAGTCTCTGCTAACACCCTGCAGAGCGCAGTGCCCAATATACAGAAACGTCTTGCGGTATCTCCTACAGGGAAAGTGCCAGGAGGGAATTGTCGAGCTTGTTCTCAGTGTCTCTGAGAATTGCTCTAATTATCCATGTGACCTCTTTGCTAAGACTCTCCAGAGAGACGTCCTCCAAACCAACACACATCTTGACATATCTCCCACATTGATCGCAGTTTCTCCAGGAACGGCATTCAAGGAGCCAGGAACTTTTCTCCCTACACTGTCCATTGAGTTGGCCTCAAAACCAATATACATCCTGCTATATCTCCCACATGGAAAGTGCCAGGAGGGAAAAGTGGGGATTATGTTTAGACTTTCTCGGAACTGCTTCAAATCAACTAGATATCTTTGTGCTGTAAATCTCCCAACAGCCAAACGCAAAAGCAGCAAACATCTCGCTGTATGTCCCACATCCAAAGTGCCAAGAGAGAGCTTGCTCTCCCTGTCTTTGAGTACTGTTTCCACTGTCCCGGTTACCTCTTTGCTAACATTCTCTTCAGAGCTGCAGTGAAACCAGGAACCACGTGGAGAAGGCACCCACACTGAAAGTGCCTGGAGGGAACATTGGGGCTTCTTCTCAGTGTCTCTGACATAGGGTTTCACTGTCCCGGGAAAGTCTCTGCTAACACCCTGCAGAGCGCAGTGCCCAATATACAGAAACCTCTTGCGGTATCTCCTACAGGGAAAGTGCCAGGAGGGAATTGTCGAGCTTGTTCTCAGTGTCTCTGAGAATTGCTCTGATTATCCGTGTGACCTCTTTGCTAAGACTCTCCAGAGAGCCGTCCTCAAAACCAACACACATCTTGACATATCTCCCACATTGATCGCAGTGTCTCCAGGAACGGCATTCAAGGAGCCAGGAACTTTTCTCCCTACACTGTCCATTGAGTTGGCCTCAAAACCAATCTACATCCTGCTATATCTCCCACATGGAAAGTGCCAGGAGGGAAAAGTGGGGATTATGTTTAGACTTTCTCGGAACTGCTTCAAATCAACTAGATATCTTTGTGCTGTAAATCTCCCAACAGCCAAACGCAAATGCAGCAAACATCTCGCTGTATGTCCCACATCCAAAGTGCCAAGAGAGAGCTTGCTCTCCCTGTCTTTGAGTACTGTTTTCACTGTCCCGGTTACCTCTTTGCTAACATTCTCTTCAGAGCTGCAGTGAAACCAGGAACCACGTGGAGAAGGCACCCACACTGAAAGTGCCTGGAGGGAACATTGGGGCTTCTTCTCAGTGTCTCTGACATAGGGTTTCACTGTCCCGGGAAAGTCTCTGCAAACACCCTGCGGAGCGCAGTGCTCAATATACAGAGACTTTCTCGGAACTGCTTCAAATCAACTAGATATCTTTGTGCTGTAAATCTCCCAACAGCCAAACGCAAATGCAGCAAACATCTCGCTGTATGTCCCACATCCAAAGTGCCAAGAGAGTAATGTAGAGCTTGCTCTCCCTGTCTTTGAGTACTGTTTTCACTGTCCCGATGACCTCTTTGCTAACATTCTCTTCAGAGCTGCAGTGAAACCAGGAACCACGTGGAGAAGGCACCCACACTGAAAGTGCCTGGAGGGAACATTGGGGCTTCTTCTCAGTGTCTCTGACCATAGGGTTTCACTGTCCCGGGAAAGTCTCTGCTAACACCCTGCAGAGCGCAGTGCCCAATATACAGAAACGTCTTGCGGTATCTCCTACAGGGAAAGTGCCAGGAGGGAATTGTCGAGCTTGTTCTCAGTGTCTCTGAGAATTGCTCTGATTATCCGTGTGACCTCTTTGCTAAGACTCTCCAGAGAGCCGTCCTCAAAACCAACACACATCTTGACATATCTCCCACATTGATCGCAGTGTCTCCAGGAACGGCATTCAAGGAGCCAGGAACTTTTCTCCCTACACTGTCCATTGAGTTGGCCTCAAAACCAATATACATCCTGCTATATCTCCCACATGGAAAGTGCCAGGAGGGAAAAGTGGGGATTATGTTTAGACTTTCTCGGAACTGCTTCAAATCAACTAGATATCTTTGTGCTGTAAATCTCCCAACAGCCAAACGCAAATGCAGCAAACATCTCGCTGTATGTCCCACATCCAAAGTGCCAAGAGAGAGCTTGCTCTCCCTGTCTTTGAGTACTGTTTTCACTGTCCCGGTTACCTCTTTGCTAACATTCTCTTCAGAGCTGCAGTGAAACCAGGAACCACGTGGAGAAGGCACCCACACTGAAAGTGCCTGGAGGGAACATTGGGGCTTCTTCTCAGTGTCTCTGACCATAGGGTTTCACTGTCCCGGGAAAGTCTCTGCTAACACCCTGCGGAGCGCAGTGCTCAATATACAGAAACGTCTTGCGGTATCTCCTACAGGGAAAGTGCCAGGAGGGAATTGTCGAGCTTCTTCTCAGTGTCTCTGAGAATTGCTCTGATTATCCGTGTGACCTCTTTACCAACACACATCTTGACATATCTCCCACATTGATCGCAGTGTCTCCAGGAACGGCATTCAAGGAGCCAGGAACTTTTCTCCCTACACTGTCCATTGAGTTGGCCTCAAAACCAATCTACATCCTGCTATATCTCCCACATGGAAAGTGCCAGGAGGGAAAAGTGGGGATTATGTTTAGACTTTCTCGGAACTGCTTCAAATCAACTAGATATCTTTGTGCTGTAAATCTCCCAACAGCCAAACGCAAATGCAGCAAACATCTCGCTGTATGTCCCACATCCAAAGTGCCAAGAGAGAGCTTGCTCTCCCTGTCTTTGAGACCTGTTTTCACTGTCCCGGTTACCTCTTTGCTAACATTCTCTTCAGAGCTGCAGTGAAACCAGGAACCACGTGGAGAAGGCACCCACACTGAAAGTGCCTGGAGGGAACATTGGGGCTTCTTCTCAGTGTCTCTGACATAGGGTTTCACTGTCCCGGGAAAGTCTCTGCTAACACCCTGCAGAGCGCAGTGCCCAATATACAGAAACCTCTTGCGGTATCTCCTACAGGGAAAGTGCCAGGAGGGAATTGTCGAGCTTGTTCTCAGTGTCTCTGAGAATTGCTCTGATTATCCGTGTGACCTCTTTGCTAAGACTCTCCAGAGAGCCGTCCTCAAAACCAACACACATCTTGACATATCTCCCACATTGATCGCAGTGTCTCCAGGAACGGCATTCAAGGAGCCAGGAACATTTCTCCCTACACTGTCCATTGAGTTTGCCTCAAAACCAATATACATCCTGCTATATCTCCCACATGGAAAGTGCCAGGAGGGAAAAGTGGGGATTATGTTTAGACTTTCTCGGAACTGCTTCAAATCAACTAGATATCTTTGTGCTGTAAATCTCCCAACAGCCAAACGCAAATGCAGCAAACATCTCGCTGTATGTCCCACATCCAAAGTGCCAAGAGAGAGCTTGCTCTCCCTGTCTTTGAGTACTGTTTTCACTGTCCCGGTTACCTCTTTGCTAACATTCTCTTCAGAGCTGCAGTGAAACCAGGAACCACGTGGAGAAGGCACCCACACTGAAAGTGCCTGGAGGGAACATTGGGGCTTCTTCTCAGTGTCTCTGACATAGGGTTTCACTGTCCCGGGAAAGTCTCTGCAAACACCCTGCGGAGCGCAGTGCTCAATATACAGAGACTTTCTCGGAACTGCTTCAAATCAACTACATATCTTTGTGCTGTAAATCTCCCAACAGCCAAACGCAAATGCAGCAAACATCTCGCTGTATGTCCCACATCCAAGGTGCCAAGAGAGTAATGTAGAGCTTGCTCTCCCTGTCTTTGAGTACTGTTTTCACTGTCCCGATGACCTCTTTGCTAACATTCTCTTCAGAGCTGCAGTGAAACCAGGAACCACGTGGAGAAGGCACCCACACTGAAAGTGCCTGGAGGGAACATTGGGGCTTCTTCTCAGTGTCTCTGACCATAGGGTTTCACTGTCCCGGGAAAGTCTCTGCTAACACCCTGCAGAGCGCAGTGCCCAATATACAGAAACGTCTTGCGGTATCTCCTACAGGGAAAGTGCCAGGAGGGAATTGTCGAGCTTGTTCTCAGTGTCTCTGAGAATTGCTCTAATTATCCATGTGACCTCTTTGCTAAGACTCTCCAGAGAGACGTCCTCAAAACCAACACACATCTTGACATATCTCCCACATTGATCGCAGTTTCTCCAGGAACGGCATTCAAGGAGCCAGGAACTTTTCTCCCTACACTGTCCATTGAGTTGGCCTCAAAACCAATATACATCCTGCTATATCTCCCACATGGAAAGTGCCAGGAGGGAAAAGTGGGGATTATGTTTAGACTTTCTCGGAACTGCTTCAAATCAACTAGATATCTTTGTGCTGTAAATCTCCCAACAGCCAAACGCAAATGCAGCAAACATCTCGCTGTATGTCCCACATCCAAAGTGCCAAGAGAGAGCTTGCTCTCCCTGTCTTTGAGTACTGTTTTCACTCTCCTGGTTACCTCTTTGCTAACATTCTCTTCAGAGCTGCAGTGAAACCAGGAACCACGTGGAGAAGGCACCCACACTGAAAGTGCCTGGAGGGAACATTGGGGCTTCTTCTCAGTGTCTCTGACATAGGGTTTCACTGTCCCGGGAAAGTCTCTGCTAACACCCTGCAGAACGCAGTGCCCAATATACAGAAACGTCTTGCGGTATCTCCTACAGGGAAAGTGCCAGGAGCGAATTGTCGAGCTTGTTCTCAGTGTCTCTGAGAATTGCTCTGATTATCCGTGTGACCTCTTTGCTAAGACTCTCCAGAGAGCCGTCCTCAAAACCAACACACATCTTGACATATCTCCCACATTGATCGCAGTGTCTCCAGGAACGGCATTCAAGGAGCCAGGAACTTTTCTCCCTACACTGTCCATTGAGTTGGCCTCAAAACCAATCTACATCCTGCTATATCTCCCACATGGAAAGTGCCAGGAGGGAAAAGTGGGGATTATGTTTAGACTTTCTCGGAACTGCTTCAAATCAACTAGATATCTTTGTGCTGTAAATCTCCCAACAGCCAAACGCAAATGCAGCAAACATCTCGCTGTATGTCCCACATCCAAAGTGCCAAGAGAGAGCTTGCTCTCCCTGTCTTTGAGTACTGTTTTCACTGTCCCGGTTACCTCATTGCTAACATTCTCTTCAGAGCTGCAGTGAAACCAGGAACCACGTGGAGAAGGCACCCACACTGAAAGTGCCTGGAGGGAACATTGGGGCTTCTTCTCAGTGTCTCTGACATAGGGTTTCACTGTCCCGGGAAAGTCTCTGCAAACACCCTGCGGAGCGCAGTGCTCAATATACAGAGACTTTCTCGGAACTGCTTCAAATCAACTACATATCTTTGTGCTGTAAATCTCCCAACAGCCAAACGCAAATGCAGCAAACATCTCGCTGTATGTCCCACATCCAAAGTGCCAAGAGAGTAATGTAGAGCTTGCTCTCCCTGTCTTTGAGTACTGTTTTCACTGTCCCGATGACCTCTTTGCTAACATTCTCTTCAGAGCTGCAGTGAAACCAGGAACCACGTGGAGAAGGCACCCACACTGAAAGTGCCTGGAGGGAACATTGGGGCTTCTTCTCAGTGTCTCTGACATAGGGTTTCACTGTCCCGGGAAAGTCTCTGCTAACACCCTGCAGAACGCAGTGCCCAATATACAGAAACGTCTTGCGGTATCTCCTACAGGGAAAGTGCCAGGAGGGAATTGTCGAGCTTGTTCTCAGTGTCTCTGAGAATTGCTCTGATTATCCGTGTGACCTCTTTGCTAAGACTCTCCAGAGAGCCGTCCTCCAAACCAACACACATCTTGACATATCTCCCACATTGATCGCAGTGTCTCCAGGAACGGCATTCAAGGAGCCAGGAACTTTTCTCCCTACACTGTCCATTGAGTTGTCCTCAAAACCAATCTACATCCTGCTATATCTCCCACATGGAAAGTGCCAGGAGGGAAAAGTGGGGATTATGTTTAGACTTTCTCGGAACTGCTTCAAATCAACTAGATATCTTTGTGCTGTAAATCTCCCAACAGCCAAACGCAAATGCAGCAAACATCTCGCTGTATGTCCCACATCCAAAGTGCCAAGAGAGAGCTTGCTCTCCCTGTCTTTGAGCACTGTTTTCACTGTCCCGGTTACCTCTTTGCTAACATTCTCTTCAGAGCTGCAGTGAAACCAGGAACCACGTGGAGAAGGCACCCACACTGAAAGTGCCTGGAGGGAACATTGGGGCTTCTTCTCAGTGTCTCTGACATAGGGTTTCACTGTCCCGGGAAAGTCTCTGCAAACACCCTGCGGAGCGCAGTGCTCAATATACAGAGACTTTCTCGGAACTGCTTCAAATCAACTAGATATCTTTGTGCTGTAAATCTCCCAACAGCCAAACGCAAATGCAGCAAACATCTCGCTGTATGTCCCACATCCAAAGTGCCAAGAGAGTAATGTAGAGCTTGCTCTCCCTGTCTTTGAGTACTGTTTTCACTGTCCCGATGACCTCTTTGCTAACATTCTCTTCAGAGCTGCAGTGAAACCAGGAACCACGTGGAGAAGGCACCCACACTGAAAGTGCCTAGAGGGAACATTGGGGCTTCTTCTCAGTGTCTCTGACCATAGGGTTTCACTGTCCCGGGAAAGTCTCTGCTAACACCCTGCAGAGCGCAGTGCCCAATATACAGAAACGTCTTGCGGTATCTCCTACAGGGAAAGTGCCAGGAGGGAATTGTCGAGCTTGTTCTCAGTGTCTCTGAGAATTGCTCTGATTATCCATGTGACCTCTTTGCTAAGACTCTCCAGAGAGACGTCCTCAAAACCAACACACATCTTGACATATCTCCCACATTGATCGCAGTTTCTCCAGGAACGTCATTCAAGGAGCCAGGAACTTTTCTCCCTACACTGTCCATTGAGTTGGCCTCAAAACCAATATACATCCTGCTATATCTCCCACATGGAAAGTGCCAGGAGGGAAAAGTGGGGATTATGTTTAGACTTTCTCGGAACTGCTTCAAATCAACTAGATATCTTTGTGCTGTAAATCTCCCAACAGCCAAACGCAAAAGCAGCAAACATCTCGCTGTATGTCCCACATCCAAAGTGCCAAGAGAGAGCTTGCTCTCCCTGTCTTTGAGACCTGTTTTCACTGTCCCGGTTACCTCTTTGCTAACATTCTCTTCAGAGCTGCAGTGAAACCAGGAACCACGTGGAGAAGGCACCCACACTGAAAGTGCCTGGAGGGAACATTGGGGCTTCTTCTCAGTGTCTCTGACATAGGGTTTCACTGTCCCGGGAAAGTCTCTGCTAACACCCTGCAGAGCGCAGTGCCCAATATACAGAAACCTCTTGCGGTATCTCCTACAGGGAAAGTGCCAGGAGGGAATTGTCGAGCTTGTTCTCAGTGTCTCTGAGAATTGCTCTGATTATCCGTGTGACCTCTTTGCTAAGACTCTCCAGAGAGCCGTCCTCAAAACCAACACACATCTTGACATATCTCCCACATTGATCGCAGTGTCTCCAGGAACGGCATTCAAGGAGCCAGGAACTTTTCTCCCTACACTGTCCATTGAGTTGGCCTCAAAACCAATATACATCCTGCTATATCTCCCACATGGAAAGTGCCAGGAGGGAAAAGTGGGGATTATGTTTAGACTTTCTCGGAACTGCTTCAAATCAACTAGATATCTTTGTGCTGTAAATCTCCCAACAGCCAAACGCAAATGCAGCAAACATCTCGCTGTATGTCCCACATCCAAAGTGCCAAGAGAGAGCTTGCTCTCCCTGTCTTTGAGTACTGTTTTCACTGTCCCGGTTACCTCTTTGCTAACATTCTCTTCAGAGCTGCAGTGAAACCAGGAACCACGTGGAGAAGGCACCCACACTGAAAGTGCCTGGAGGGAACATTGGGGCTTCTTCTCAGTGTCTCTGACATAGGGTTTCACTGTCCCGGGAAAGTCTCTGCAAACACCCTGCGGAGCGCAGTGCTCAATATACAGAGACTTTCTCGGAACTGCTTCAAATCAACTACATATCTTTGTGCTGTAAATCTCCCAACAGCCAAACGCAAATGCAGCAAACATCTCGCTGTATGTCCCACATCCAAGGTGCCAAGAGAGTAATGTAGAGCTTGCTCTCCCTGTCTTTGAGTACTGTTTTCACTGTCCCGATGACCTCTTTGCTAACATTCTCTTCAGAGCTGCAGTGAAACCAGGAACCACGTGGAGAAGGCACCCACACTGAAAGTGCCTGGAGGGAACATTGGGGCTTCTTCTCAGTGTCTCTGACCATAGGGTTTCACTGTCCCGGGAAAGTCTCTGCTAACACCCTGCAGAGCGCAGTGCCCAATATACAGAAACGTCTTGCGGTATCTCCTACAGGGAAAGTGCCAGGAGGGAATTGTCGAGCTTGTTCTCAGTGTCTCTGAGAATTGCTCTAATTATCCATGTGACCTCTTTGCTAAGACTCTCCAGAGAGACGTCCTCAAAACCAACACACATCTTGACATATCTCCCACATTGATCGCAGTTTCTCCAGGAACGGCATTCAAGGAGCCAGGAACTTTTCTCCCTACACTGTCCATTGAGTTGGCCTCAAAACCAATATACATCCTGCTATATCTCCCACATGGAAAGTGCCAGGAGGGAAAAGTGGGGATTATGTTTAGACTTTCTCGGAACTGCTTCAAATCAACTAGATATCTTTGTGCTGTAAATCTCCCAACAGCCAAACGCAAATGCAGCAAACATCTCGCTGTATGTCCCACATCCAAAGTGCCAAGAGAGAGCTTGCTCTCCCTGTCTTTGAGTACTGTTTTCACTCTCCTGGTTACCTCTTTGCTAACATTCTCTTCAGAGCTGCAGTGAAACCAGGAACCACGTGGAGAAGGCACCCACACTGAAAGTGCCTGGAGGGAACATTGGGGCTTCTTCTCAGTGTCTCTGACATAGGGTTTCACTGTCCCGGGAAAGTCTCTGCTAACACCCTGCAGAACGCAGTGCCCAATATACAGAAACGTCTTGCGGTATCTCCTACAGGGAAAGTGCCAGGAGCGAATTGTCGAGCTTGTTCTCAGTGTCTCTGAGAATTGCTCTGATTATCCGTGTGACCTCTTTGCTAAGACTCTCCAGAGAGCCGTCCTCAAAACCAACACACATCTTGACATATCTCCCACATTGATCGCAGTGTCTCCAGGAACGGCATTCAAGGAGCCAGGAACTTTTCTCCCTACACTGTCCATTGAGTTGGCCTCAAAACCAATCTACATCCTGCTATATCTCCCACATGGAAAGTGCCAGGAGGGAAAAGTGGGGATTATGTTTAGACTTTCTCGGAACTGCTTCAAATCAACTAGATATCTTTGTGCTGTAAATCTCCCAACAGCCAAACGCAAATGCAGCAAACATCTCGCTGTATGTCCCACATCCAAAGTGCCAAGAGAGAGCTTGCTCTCCCTGTCTTTGAGTACTGTTTTCACTGTCCCGGTTACCTCATTGCTAACATTCTCTTCAGAGCTGCAGTGAAACCAGGAACCACGTGGAGAAGGCACCCACACTGAAAGTGCCTGGAGGGAACATTGGGGCTTCTTCTCAGTGTCTCTGACATAGGGTTTCACTGTCCCGGGAAAGTCTCTGCAAACACCCTGCGGAGCGCAGTGCTCAATATACAGAGACTTTCTCGGAACTGCTTCAAATCAACTACATATCTTTGTGCTGTAAATCTCCCAACAGCCAAACGCAAATGCAGCAAACATCTCGCTGTATGTCCCACATCCAAAGTGCCAAGAGAGTAATGTAGAGCTTGCTCTCCCTGTCTTTGAGTACTGTTTTCACTGTCCCGATGACCTCTTTGCTAACATTCTCTTCAGAGCTGCAGTGAAACCAGGAACCACGTGGAGAAGGCACCCACACTGAAAGTGCCTGGAGGGAACATTGGGGCTTCTTCTCAGTGTCTCTGACATAGGGTTTCACTGTCCCGGGAAAGTCTCTGCTAACACCCTGCAGAACGCAGTGCCCAATATACAGAAACGTCTTGCGGTATCTCCTACAGGGAAAGTGCCAGGAGGGAATTGTCGAGCTTGTTCTCAGTGTCTCTGAGAATTGCTCTGATTATCCGTGTGACCTCTTTGCTAAGACTCTCCAGAGAGCCGTCCTCCAAACCAACACACATCTTGACATATCTCCCACATTGATCGCAGTGTCTCCAGGAACGGCATTCAAGGAGCCAGGAACTTTTCTCCCTACACTGTCCATTGAGTTGTCCTCAAAACCAATCTACATCCTGCTATATCTCCCACATGGAAAGTGCCAGGAGGGAAAAGTGGGGATTATGTTTAGACTTTCTCGGAACTGCTTCAAATCAACTAGATATCTTTGTGCTGTAAATCTCCCAACAGCCAAACGCAAATGCAGCAAACATCTCGCTGTATGTCCCACATCCAAAGTGCCAAGAGAGAGCTTGCTCTCCCTGTCTTTGAGCACTGTTTTCACTGTCCCGGTTACCTCTTTGCTAACATTCTCTTCAGAGCTGCAGTGAAACCAGGAACCACGTGGAGAAGGCACCCACACTGAAAGTGCCTGGAGGGAACATTGGGGCTTCTTCTCAGTGTCTCTGACATAGGGTTTCACTGTCCCGGGAAAGTCTCTGCAAACACCCTGCGGAGCGCAGTGCTCAATATACAGAGACTTTCTCGGAACTGCTTCAAATCAACTAGATATCTTTGTGCTGTAAATCTCCCAACAGCCAAACGCAAATGCAGCAAACATCTCGCTGTATGTCCCACATCCAAAGTGCCAAGAGAGTAATGTAGAGCTTGCTCTCCCTGTCTTTGAGTACTGTTTTCACTGTCCCGATGACCTCTTTGCTAACATTCTCTTCAGAGCTGCAGTGAAACCAGGAACCACGTGGAGAAGGCACCCACACTGAAAGTGCCTAGAGGGAACATTGGGGCTTCTTCTCAGTGTCTCTGACCATAGGGTTTCACTGTCCCGGGAAAGTCTCTGCTAACACCCTGCAGAGCGCAGTGCCCAATATACAGAAACGTCTTGCGGTATCTCCTACAGGGAAAGTGCCAGGAGGGAATTGTCGAGCTTGTTCTCAGTGTCTCTGAGAATTGCTCTGATTATCCATGTGACCTCTTTGCTAAGACTCTCCAGAGAGACGTCCTCAAAACCAACACACATCTTGACATATCTCCCACATTGATCGCAGTTTCTCCAGGAACGTCATTCAAGGAGCCAGGAACTTTTCTCCCTACACTGTCCATTGAGTTGGCCTCAAAACCAATATACATCCTGCTATATCTCCCACATGGAAAGTGCCAGGAGGGAAAAGTGGGGATTATGTTTAGACTTTCTCGGAACTGCTTCAAATCAACTAGATATCTTTGTGCTGTAAATCTCCCAACAGCCAAACGCAAAAGCAGCAAACATCTCGCTGTATGTCCCACATCCAAAGTGCCAAGAGAGAGCTTGCTCTCCCTGTCTTTGAGACCTGTTTTCACTGTCCCGGTTACCTCTTTGCTAACATTCTCTTCAGAGCTGCAGTGAAACCAGGAACCACGTGGAGAAGGCACCCACACTGAAAGTGCCTGGAGGGAACATTGGGGCTTCTTCTCAGTGTCTCTGACATAGGGTTTCACTGTCCCGGGAAAGTCTCTGCTAACACCCTGCAGAGCGCAGTGCCCAATATACAGAAACCTCTTGCGGTATCTCCTACAGGGAAAGTGCCAGGAGGGAATTGTCGAGCTTGTTCTCAGTGTCTCTGAGAATTGCTCTGATTATCCGTGTGACCTCTTTGCTAAGACTCTCCAGAGAGCCGTCCTCAAAACCAACACACATCTTGACATATCTCCCACATTGATCGCAGTGTCTCCAGGAACGGCATTCAAGGAGCCAGGAACTTTTCTCCCTACACTGTCCATTGAGTTGGCCTCAAAACCAATATACATCCTGCTATATCTCCCACATGCAAAGTGCCAGGAGGGAAAAGTGGGGATTATGTTTAGACTTTCTCGGAACTGCTTCAAATCAACTAGATATCTTTGTGCTGTAAATCTCCCAACAGCCAAACGCAAATGCAGCAAACATCTCGCTGTATGTCCCACATCCAAAGTGCCAAGAGAGAGCTTGCTCTCCCTGTCTTTGAGTACTGTTTTCACTGTCCCGGTTACCTCTTTGCTAACATTCTCTTCAGAGCTGCAGTGAAACCAGGAACCACGTGGAGAAGGCACCCACACTGAAAGTGCCTGGAGGGAACATTGGGGCTTCTTCTCAGTGTCTCTGACATAGGGTTTCACTGTCCCGGGAAAGTCTCTGCAAACACCCTGCGGAGCGCAGTGCTCAATATACAGAGACTTTCTCGGAACTGCTTCAAATCAACTAGATATCTTTGTGCTGTAAATCTCCCAACAGCCAAACGCAAATGCAGCAAACATCTCGCTGTATGTCCCACATCCAAAGTGCCAAGAGAGTAATGTAGAGCTTGCTCTCCCTGTCTTTGAGTACTGTTTTCACTGTCCCGATGACCTCTTTGCTAACATTCTCTTCAGAGCTGCAGTGAAACCAGGAACCACGTGGAGAAGGCACCCACACTGAAAGTGCCTGGAGGGAACATTGGGGCTTCTTCTCAGTGTCTCTGACCATAGGGTTTCACTGTCCCGGGAAAGTCTCTGCTAACACCCTGCAGAGCGCAGTGCCCAATATACAGAAACGTCTTGCGGTATCTCCTACAGGGAAAGTGCCAGGAGGGAATTGTCGAGCTTGTTCTCAGTGTCTCTGAGAATTGCTCTAATTATCCATGTGACCTCTTTGCTAAGACTCTCCAGAGAGACGTCCTCAAAACCAACACACATCTTGACATATCTCCCACATTGATCGCAGTTTCTCCAGGAACGGCATTCAAGGAGCCAGGAACTTTTCTCCCTACACTGTCCATTGAGTTGGCCTCAAAACCAATCTACATCCTGCTATATCTCCCACATGGAAAGTGCCAGGAGGGAAAAGTGGGGATTATGTTTAGACTTTCTCGGAACTGCTTCAAATCAACTAGATATCTTTGTGCTGTAAATCTCCCAACAGCCAAACGCAAATGCAGCAAACATCTCGCTGTATGTCCCACATCCAAAGTGCCAAGAGAGAGCTTGCTCTCCCTGTCTTTGAGTACTGTTTTCACTGTCCCGATGACCTCTTTGCTAACATTCTCTTCAGAGCTGCAGTGAAACCAGGAACCACGTGGAGAAGGCACCCACACTGAAAGTGCCTGGAGGGAACATTGGGGCTTCTTCTCAGTGTCTCTGACATAGGGTTTCACTGTCCCGGGAAAGTCTCTGCTAACACCCTGCAGAACGCAGTGCCCAATATACAGAAACGTCTTGCGGTATCTCCTACAGGGAAAGTGCCAGGAGCGAATTGTCGAGCTTGTTCTCAGTGTCTCTGAGAATTGCTCTGATTATCCGTGTGACCTCTTTGATAAGACTCTCCAGAGAGCCGTCCTCAAAACCAACACACATCTTGACATATCTCCCACATTGATCGCAGTGTCTCCAGGAACGGCATTCAAGGAGCCAGGAACTTTTCTCCCTACACTGTCCATTGAGTTGTCCTCAAAACCAATCTACATCCTGCTATATCTCCCACATGGAAAGTGCCAGGAGGGAAAAGTGGGGATTATGTTTAGACTTTCTCGGAACTGCTTCAAATCAACTAGATATCTTTGTGCTGTAAATCTCCCAACAGCCAAACGCAAATGCAGCAAACATCTCGCTGTATGTCCCACATCCAAAGTGCCAAGAGAGAGCTTGCTCTCCCTGTCTTTGAGCACTGTTTTCACTGTCCCGGTTACCTCTTTGCTAACATTCTCTTCAGAGCTGCAGTGAAACCAGGAACCACGTGGAGAAGGCACCCACACTGAAAGTGCCTGGAGGGAACATTGGGGCTTCTTCTCAGTGTCTCTGACATAGGGTTTCACTGTCCCGGGAAAGTCTCTGCAAACACCCTGCGGAGCGCAGTGCTCAATATACAGAGACTTTCTCGGAACTGCTTCAAATCAACTAGATATCTTTGTGCTGTAAATCTCCCAACAGCCAAACGCAAATGCAGCAAACATCTCGCTGTATGTCCCACATCCAAAGTGCCAAGAGAGTAATGTAGAGCTTGCTCTCCCTGTCTTTGAGTACTGTTTTCACTGTCCCGATGACCTCTTTGCTAACATTCTCTTCAGAGCTGCAGTGAAACCAGGAACCACGTGGAGAAGGCACCCACACTGAAAGTGCCTGGAGGGAACATTGGGGCTTCTTCTCAGTGTCTCTGACCATAGGGTTTCACTGTCCCGGGAAAGTCTCTGCTAACACCCTGCAGAGCGCAGTGCCCAATATACAGAAACGTCTTGCGGTATCTCCTACAGGGAAAGTGCCAGGAGGGAATTGTCGAGCTTGTTCTCAGTGTCTCTGAGAATTGCTCTGATTATCCATGTGACCTCTTTGCTAAGACTCTCCAGAGAGACGTCCTCAAAACCAACACACATCTTGACATATCTCCCACATTGATCGCAGTTTCTCCAGGAACGGCATTCAAGGAGCCAGGAACTTTTCTCCCTACACTGTCCATTGAGTTGGCCTCAAAACCAATATACATCCTGCTATATCTCCCACATGGAAAGTGCCAGGAGGGAAAAGTGGGGATTATGTTTAGACTTTCTCGGAACTGCTTCAAATCAACTAGATATCTTTGTGCTGTAAATCTCCCAACAGCCAAACGCAAAAGCAGCAAACATCTCGCTGTATGTCCCACATCCAAAGTGCCAAGAGAGAGCTTGCTCTCCCTGTCTTTGAGACCTGTTTTCACTGTCCCGGTTACCTCTTTGCTAACATTCTCTTCAGAGCTGCAGTGAAACCAGGAACCACGTGGAGAAGGCACCCACACTGAAAGTGCCTGGAGGGAACATTGGGGCTTCTTCTCAGTGTCTCTGACATAGGGTTTCACTGTCCCGGGAAAGTCTCTGCAAACACCCTGCGGAGCGCAGTGCTCAATATACAGAGACTTTCTCGGAACTGCTTCAAATCAACTAGATATCTTTGTGCTGTAAATCTCCCAACAGCCAAACGCAAATGCAGCAAACATCTCGCTGTATGTCCCACATCCAAAGTGCCAAGAGAGTAATGTAGAGCTTGCTCTCCCTGTCTTTGAGTACTGTTTTCACTGTCCCGATGACCTCTTTGCTAACATTCTCTTCAGAGCTGCAGTGAAACCAGGAACCACGTGGAGAAGGCACCCACACTGAAAGTGCCTGGAGGGAACATTGGGGCTTCTTCTCAGTGTCTCTGACCATAGGGTTTCACTGTCCCGGGAAAGTCTCTGCTAACACCCTGCAGAGCGCAGTGCCCAATATACAGAAACGTCTTGCGGTATCTCCTACAGGGAAAGTGCCAGGAGGGAATTGTCGAGCTTGTTCTCAGTGTCTCTGAGAATTGCTCTAATTATCCATGTGACCTCTTTGCTAAGACTCTCCAGAGAGACGTCCTCAAAACCAACACACATCTTGACATATCTCCCACATTGATCGCAGTTTCTCCAGGAACGGCATTCAAGGAGCCAGGAACTTTTCTCCCTACACTGTCCATTGAGTTGGCCTCAAAACCAATCTACATCCTGCTATATCTCCCACATGGAAAGTGCCAGGAGGGAAAAGTGGGGATTATGTTTAGACTTTCTCGGAACTGCTTCAAATCAACTAGATATCTTTGTGCTGTAAATCTCCCAACAGCCAAACGCAAAAGCAGCAAACATCTCGCTGTATGTCCCACATCCAAAGTGCCAAGAGAGAGCTTGCTCTCCCTGTCTTTGAGACCTGTTTTCACTGTCCCGGTTACCTCTTTGCTAACATTCTCTTCAGAGCTGCAGTGAAACCAGGAACCACGTGGAGAAGGCACCCACACTGAAAGTGCCTGGAGGGAACATTGGGGCTTCTTCTCAGTGTCTCTGACATAGGGTTTCACTGTCCCGGGAAAGTCTCTGCTAACACCCTGCAGAGCGCAGTGCCCAATATACAGAAACCTCTTGCGGTATCTCCTACAGGGAAAGTGCCAGGAGGGAATTGTCGAGCTTGTTCTCAGTGTCTCTGAGAATTGCTCTGATTATCCGTGTGACCTCTTTGCTAAGACTCTCCAGAGAGCCGTCCTCAAAACCAACACACATCTTGACATATCTCCCACATTGATCGCAGTGTCTCCAGGAACGGCATTCAAGGAGCCAGGAACTTTTCTCCCTACACTGTCCATTGAGTTGGCCTCAAAACCAATCTACATCCTGCTATATCTCCCACATGCAAAGTGCCAGGAGGGAAAAGTGGGGATTATGTTTAGACTTTCTCGGAACTGCTTCAAATCAACTAGATATCTTTGTGCTGTAAATCTCCCAACAGCCAAACGCAAATGCAGCAAACATCTCGCTGTATGTCCCACATCCAAAGTGCCAAGAGAGAGCTTGCTCTCCCTGTCTTTGAGCACTGTTTTCACTGTCCCGGTTACCTCTTTGCTAACATTCTCTTCAGAGCTGCAGTGAAACCAGGAACCACGTGGAGAAGGCACCCACACTGAAAGTGCCTGGAGGGAACATTGGGGCTTCTTCTCAGTGTCTCTGACATAGGGTTTCACTGTCCCGGGAAAGTCTCTGCAAACACCCTGCGGAGCGCAGTGCTCAATATACAGAGACTTTCTCGGAACTGCTTCAAATCAACTACATATCTTTGTGCTGTAAATCTCCCAACAGCCAAACGCAAATGCAGCAAACATCTCGCTGTATGTCCCACATCCAAAGTGCCAAGAGAGTAATGTAGAGCTTGCTCTCCCTGTCTTTGAGTACTGTTTTCACTGTCCCGATGACCTCTTTGCTAACATTCTCTTCAGAGCTGCAGTGAAACCAGGAACCACGTGGAGAAGGCACCCACACTGAAAGTGCCTGGAGGGAACATTGGGGCTTCTTCTCAGTGTCTCTGACCATAGGGTTTCACTGTCCCGGGAAAGTCTCTGCTAACACCCTGCAGAGCGCAGTGCCCAATATACAGAAACGTCTTGCGGTATCTCCTACAGGGAAAGTGCCAGGAGGGAATTGTCGAGCTTGTTCTCAGTGTCTCTGAGAATTGCTCTAATTATCCATGTGACCTCTTTGCTAAGACTCTCCAGAGAGACGTCCTCAAAACCAACACACATCTTGACATATCTCCCACATTGATCGCAGTTTCTCCAGGAACGGCATTCAAGGAGCCAGGAACTTTTCTCCCTACACTGTCCATTGAGTTGGCCTCAAAACCAATCTACATCCTGCTATATCTCCCACATGGAAAGTGCCAGGAGGGAAAAGTGGGGATTATGTTTAGACTTTCTCGGAACTGCTTCAAATCAACTAGATATCTTTGTGCTGTAAATCTCCCAACAGCCAAACGCAAATGCAGCAAACATCTCGCTGTATGTCCCACATCCAAAGTGCCAAGAGAGAGCTTGCTCTCCCTGTCTTTGAGTACTGTTTTCACTGTCCTGGTTACCTCTTTGCTAACATTCTCTTCAGAGCTGCAGTGAAACCAGGAACCACGTGGAGAAGGCACCCACACTGAAAGTGCCTGGAGGGAACATTGGGGCTTCTTCTCAGTGTCTCTGACCATAGGGTTTCACTGTCCCGGGAAAGTCTCTGCTAACACCCTGCAGAGCGCAGTGCCCAATATACAGAAACGTCTTGCGGTATCTCCTACAGGGAAAGTGCCAGGAGGGAATTGTCGAGCTTGTTCTCAGTGTCTCTGAGAATTGCTCTGATTATCCATGTGACCTCTTTGCTAAGACTCTCCAGAGAGACGTCCTCAAAACCAACACACATCTTGACATATCTCCCACATTGATCGCAGTTTCTCCAGGAACGGCATTCAAGGAGCCAGGAACTTTTCTCCCTACACTGTCCATTGAGTTGGCCTCAAAACCAATCTACATCCTGCTATATCTCCCACATGCAAAGTGCCAGGAGGGAAAAGTGGGGATTATGTTTAGACTTTCTCGGAACTGCTTCAAATCAACTAGATATCTTTGTGCTGTAAATCTCCCAACAGCCAAACGCAAAGGCAGCAAACATCTCGCTGTATGTCCCACATCCAAAGTGCCAAGAGAGAGCTTGCTCTCCCTGTCTTTGAGTACTGTTTTCACTGTCCCGGTTACCTCTTTGCTAACATTCTCTTCAGAGCTGCAGTGAAACCAGGAACCACGTGGAGAAGGCACCCACACTGAAAGTGCCTGGAGGGAACATTGGGGCTTCTTCTCAGTGTCTCTGACATAGGGTTTCACTGTCCCGGGAAAGTCTCTGCAAACACCCTGCGGAGCGCAGTGCTCAATATACAGAGACTTTCTCGGAACTGCTTCAAATCAACTAGATATCTTTGTGCTGTAAATCTCCCAACAGCCAAACGCAAATGCAGCAAACATCTCGCTGTATGTCCCACATCCAAAGTGCCAAGAGAGTAATGTAGAGCTTGCTCTCCCTGTCTTTGAGTACTGTTTTCACTGTCCCGATGACCTCTTTGCTAACATTCTCTTCAGAGCTGCAGTGAAACCAGGAACCACGTGGAGAAGGCACCCACACTGAAAGTGCCTGGAGGGAACATTGGGGCTTCTTCTCAGTGTCTCTGACCATAGGGTTTCACTGTCCCGGGAAAGTCTCTGCTAACACCCTGCAGAGCGCAGTGCCCAATATACAGAAACGTCTTGCGGTATCTCCTACAGGGAAAGTGCCAGGAGGGAATTGTCGAGCTTGTTCTCAGTGTCTCTGAGAATTGCTCTAATTATCCATGTGACCTCTTTGCTAAGACTCTCCAGAGAGACGTCCTCAAAACCAACACACATCTTGACATATCTCCCACATTGATCGCAGTTTCTCCAGGAACGGCATTCAAGGAGCCAGGAACTTTTCTCCCTACACTGTCCATTGAGTTGGCCTCAAAACCAATATACATCCTGCTATATCTCCCACATGGAAAGTGCCAGGAGGGAAAAGTGGGGATTATGTTTAGACTTTCTCGGAACTGCTTCAAATCAACTAGATATCTTTGTGCTGTAAATCTCCCAACAGCCAAACGCAAATGCAGCAAACATCTCGCTGTATGTCCCACATCCAAAGTGCCAAGAGAGAGCTTGCTCTCCCTGTCTTTGAGTACTGTTTTCACTGTCCTGGTTACCTCTTTGCTAACATTCTCTTCAGAGCTGCAGTGAAACCAGGAACCACGTGGAGAAGGCACCCACACTGAAAGTGCCTGGAGGGAACATTGGGGCTTCTTCTCAGTGTCTCTGACATAGGGTTTCACTGTCCCGGGAAAGTCTCTGCTAACACCCTGCAGAACGCAGTGCCCAATATACAGAAACGTCTTGCGGTATCTCCTACAGGGAAAGTGCCAGGAGCGAATTGTCGAGCTTGTTCTCAGTGTCTCTGAGAATTGCTCTGATTATCCGTGTGACCTCTTTGCTAAGACTCTCCAGAGAGCCGTCCTCAAAACCAACACACATCTTGACATATCTCCCACATTGATCGCAGTGTCTCCAGGAACGGCATTCAAGGAGCCAGGAACTTTTCTCCCTACACTGTCCATTGAGTTGGCCTCAAAACCAATATACATCCTGCTATATCTCCCACATGGAAAGTGCCAGGAGGGAAAAGTGGGGATTATGTTTAGACTTTCTCGGAACTGCTTCAAATCAACTAGATATCTTTGTGCTGTAAATCTCCCAACAGCCAAACGCAAATGCAGCAAACATCTCGCTGTATGTCCCACATCCAAAGTGCCAAGAGAGAGCTTGCTCTCCCTGTCTTTGAGTACTGTTTTCACTGTCCTGGTTACCTCTTTGCTAACATTCTCTTCAGAGCTGCAGTGAAACCAGGAACCACGTGGAGAAGGCACCCACACTGAAAGTGCCTGGAGGGAACATTGGGGCTTCTTCTCAGTGTCTCTGACATAGGGTTTCACTGTCCCGGGAAAGTCTCTGCTAACACCCTGCAGAACGCAGTGCCCAATATACAGAAACGTCTTGCGGTATCTCCTACAGGGAAAGTGCCAGGAGCGAATTGTCGAGCTTGTTCTCAGTGTCTCTGAGAATTGCTCTGATTATCCGTGTGACCTCTTTGCTAAGACTCTCCAGAGAGCCGTCCTCAAAACCAACACACATCTTGACATATCTCCCACATTGATCGCAGTGTCTCCAGGAACGGCATTCAAGGAGCCAGGAACTTTTCTCCCTACACTGTCCATTGAGTTGGCCTCAAAACCAATATACATCCTGCTATATCTCCCACATGGAAAGTGCCAGGAGGGAAAAGTGGGGATTATGTTTAGACTTTCTCGGAACTGCTTCAAATCAACTAGATATCTTTGTGCTGTAAATCTCCCAACAGCCAAACGCAAATGCAGCAAACATCTCGCTGTATGTCCCACATCCAAAGTGCCAAGAGAGAGCTTGCTCTCCCTGTCTTTGAGTACTGTTTTCACTGTCCCGGTTACCTCTTTGCTAACATTCTCTTCAGAGCTGCAGTGAAACCAGGAACCACGTGGAGAAGGCACCCACACTGAAAGTGCCTGGAGGGAACATTGGGGCTTCTTCTCAGTGTCTCTGACATAGGGTTTCACTGTCCCGGGAAAGTCTCTGCTAACACCCTGCAGAACGCAGTGCCCAATATACAGAAACGTCTTGCGGTATCTCCTACAGGGAAAGTGCCAGGAGGGAATTGTCGAGCTTGTTCTCAGTGTCTCTGAGAATTGCTCTGATTATCCGTGTGACCTCTTTGCTAAGACTCTCCAGAGAGACGTCCTCAAAACCAACACACATCTTGACATATCTCCCACATTGATCGCAGTGTCTCCAGGAACGGCATTCAAGGAGCCAGGAACTTTTCTCCCTACACTGTCCATTGAGTTGGCCTCAAAACCAATATACATCCTGCTATATCTCCCACATGGAAAGTGCCAGGAGGGAAAAGTGGGGATTATGTTTAGACTTTCTCGGAACTGCTTCAAATCAACTAGATATCTTTGTGCTGTAAATCTCCCAACAGCCAAACGCAAATGCAGCAAACATCTCGCTGTATGTCCCACATCCAAAGTGCCAAGAGAGAGCTTGCTCTCCCTGTCTTTGAGTACTGTTTTCACTGTCCCGGTTACCTCTTTGCTAACATTCTCTTCAGAGCTGCAGTGAAACCAGGAACCACGTGGAGAAGGCACCCACACTGAAAGTGCCTGGAGGGAACATTGGGGCTTCTTCTCAGTGTCTCTGACATAGGGTTTCACTGTCCCGGGAAAGTCTCTGCTAACACCCTGCAGAGCGCAGTGCCCAATATACAGAAACGTCTTGCGGTATCTCCTACAGGGAAAGTGCCAGGAGGGAACTGTCGAGCTTCTTCTCAGTGTCTCTGAGAATTGCTCTGATTATCCGTGTGACCTCTTTACCAACACACATCTTGACATATCTCCCACATTGATCGCAGTGTCTCCAGGAACGGCATTCAAGGAGCCAGGAACTTTTCTCCCTACACTGTCCATTGAGTTGGCCTCAAAACCAATCTACATCCTGCTATATCTCCCACATGGAAAGTGCCAGGAGGGAAAAGTGGGGATTATGTTTAGACTTTCTCGGAACTGCTTCAAATCAACTAGATATCTTTGTGCTGTAAATCTCCCAACAGCCAAACGCAAATGCAGCAAACATCTCGCTGTATGTCCCACATCCAAAGTGCCAAGAGAGTAATGTAGAGCTTGCTCTCCCTGTCTTTGAGTACTGTTTTCACTGTCCCGATGACCTCTTTGCTAACATTCTCTTCAGAGCTGCAGTGAAACCAGGAACCACGTGGAGAAGGCACCCACACTGAAAGTGCCTGGAGGGAACATTGGGGCTTCTTCTCAGTGTCTCTGACATAGGGTTTCACTGTCCCGGGAAAGTCTCTGCTAACACCCTGCAGAGCGCAGTGCCCAATATACAGAAACGTCTTGCGGTATCTCCTACAGGGAAAGTGCCAGGAGCGAATTGTCGAGCTTGTTCTCAGTGTCTCTGAGAATTGCTCTGATTATCCGTGTGACCTCTTTGCTAAGACTCTCCAGAGAGCCGTCCTCAAAACCAACACACATCTTGACATATCTCCCACATTGATCGCAGTGTCTCCAGGAACGGCATTCAAGGAGCCAGGAACTTTTCTCCCTACACTGTCCATTGAGTTGGCCTCAAAACCAATATACATCCTGCTATATCTCCCACATGGAAAGTGCCAGGAGGGAAAAGTGGGGATTATGTTTAGACTTTCTCGGAACTGCTTCAAATCAACTAGATATCTTTGTGCTGTAAATCTCCCAACAGCCAAACGCAAATGCAGCAAACATCTCGCTGTATGTCCCACATCCAAAGTGCCAAGAGAGAGCTTGCTCTCCCTGTCTTTGAGTACTGTTTTCACTGTCCCGGTTACCTCTTTGCTAACATTCTCTTCAGAGCTGCAGTGAAACCAGGAACCACGTGGAGAAGGCACCCACACTGAAAGTGCCTGGAGGGAACATTGGGGCTTCTTCTCAGTGTCTCTGACATAGGGTTTCACTGTCCCGGGAAAGTCTCTGCTAACACCCTGCAGAGCGCAGTGCCCAATATACAGAAACGTCTTGCGGTATCTCCTACAGGGAAAGTGCCAGGAGGGAACTGTCGAGCTTCTTCTCAGTGTCTCTGAGAATTGCTCTGATTATCCGTGTGACCTCTTTACCAACACACATCTTGACATATCTCCCACATTGATCGCAGTGTCTCCAGGAACGGCATTCAAGGAGCCAGGAACTTTTCTCCCTACACTGTCCATTGAGTTGGCCTCAAAACCAATCTACATCCTGCTATATCTCCCACATGGAAAGTGCCAGGAGGGAAAAGTGGGGATTATGTTTAGACTTTCTCGGAACTGCTTCAAATCAACTAGATATCTTTGTGCTGTAAATCTCCCAACAGCCAAACGCAAATGCAGCAAACATCTCGCTGTATGTCCCACATCCAAAGTGCCAAGAGAGTAATGTAGAGCTTGCTCTCCCTGTCTTTGAGTACTGTTTTCACTGTCCCGATGACCTCTTTGCTAACATTCTCTTCAGAGCTGCAGTGAAACCAGGAACCACGTGGAGAAGGCACCCACACTGAAAGTGCCTGGAGGGAACATTGGGGCTTCTTCTCAGTGTCTCTGACCATAGGGTTTCACTGTCCCGGGAAAGTCTCTGCTAACACCCTGCAGAGCGCAGTGCCCAATATACAGAAACGTCTTGCGGTATCTCCTACAGGGAAAGTGCCAGGAGCGAATTGTCGAGCTTGTTCTCAGTGTCTCTGAGAATTGCTCTGATTATCCGTGTGACCTCTTTGCTAAGACTCTCCAGAGAGCCGTCCTCAAAACCAACACACATCTTGACATATCTCCCACATTGATCGCAGTGTCTCCAGGAACGGCATTCAAGGAGCCAGGAACTTTTCTCCCTACACTGTCCATTGAGTTGGCCTCAAAACCAATATACATCCTGCTATATCTCCCACATGGAAAGTGCCAGGAGGGAAAAGTGGGGATTATGTTTAGACTTTCTCGGAACTGCTTCAAATCAACTAGATATCTTTGTGCTGTAAATCTCCCAACAGCCAAACGCAAATGCAGCAAACATCTCGCTGTATGTCCCACATCCAAAGTGCCAAGAGAGAGCTTGCTCTCCCTGTCTTTGAGTACTGTTTTCACTGTCCCGGTTACCTCTTTGCTAACATTCTCTTCAGAGCTGCAGTGAAACCAGGAACCACGTGGAGAAGGCACCCACACTGAAAGTGCCTGGAGGGAACATTGGGGCTTCTTCTCAGTGTCTCTGACATAGGGTTTCACTGTCCCGGGAAAGTCTCTGCAAACACCCTGCGGAGCGCAGTGCTCAATATACAGAGACTTTCTCGGAACTGCTTCAAATCAACTACATATCTTTGTGCTGTAAATCTCCCAACAGCCAAACGCAAATGCAGCAAACATCTCGCTGTATGTCCCACATCCAAAGTGCCAAGAGAGTAATGTAGAGCTTGCTCTCCCTGTCTTTGAGTACTGTTTTCACTGTCCCGGTTACCTCTTTGCTAACATTCTCTTCAGAGCTGCAGTGAAACCAGGAACCACGTGGAGAAGGCACCCACACTGAAAGTGCCTGGAGGGAACATTGGGGCTTCTTCTCAGTGTCTCTGACCATAGGGTTTCACTGTCCCGGGAAAGTCTCTGCTAACACCCTGCAGAACGCAGTGCCCAATATACAGAAACGTCTTGCGGTATCTCCTACAGGGAAAGTGCCAGGAGGGAATTGTCGAGCTTCTTCTCAGTGTCTCTGAGAATTGCTCTAATTATCCATGTGACCTCTTTGCTAAGACTCTCCAGAGAGACGTCCTCAAAACCAACACACATCTTGACATATCTCCCACATTGATCGCAGTTTCTCCAGGAACGGCATTCAAGGAGCCAGGAACTTTTCTCCCTACACTGTCCATTGAGTTGGCCTCAAAACCAATATACATCCTGCTATATCTCCCACATGGAAAGTGCCAGGAGGGAAAAGTGGGGATTATGTTTAGACTTTTTCGGAACTGCTTCAAATCAACTAGATATCTTTGTGCTGTAAATCTCCCAACAGCCAAACGCAAATGCAGCAAACATCTCGCTGTATGTCCCACATCCAAAGTGCCAAGAGAGAGCTTGCTCTCCCTGTCTTTGAGTACTGTTTTCACTGTCCTGGTTACCTCTTTGCTAACATTCTCTTCAGAGCTGCAGTGAAACCAGGAACCACGTGGAGAAGGCACCCACACTGAAAGTGCCTGGAGGGAACATTGGGGCTTCTTCTCAGTGTCTCTGACATAGGGTTTCACTGTCCCGGGAAAGTCTCTGCTAACACCCTGCAGAACGCAGTGCCCAATATACAGAAACGTCTTGCGGTATCTCCTACAGGGAAAGTGCCAGGAGGGAATTGTCGAGCTTGTTCTCAGTGTCTCTGAGAATTGCTCTGATTATCCGTGTGACCTCTTTGATAAGACTCTCCAGAGAGCCGTCCTCAAAACCAACACACATCTTGACATATCTCCCACATTGATCGCAGTGTCTCCAGGAACGGCATTCAAGGAGCCAGGAACTTTTCTCCCTACACTGTCCATTGAGTTGTCCTCAAAACCAATCTACATCCTGCTATATCTCCCACATGGAAAGTGCCAGGAGGGAAAAGTGGGGATTATGTTTAGACTTTCTCGGAACTGCTTCAAATCAACTAGATATCTTTGTGCTGTAAATCTCCCAACAGCCAAACGCAAATGCAGCAAACATCTCGCTGTATGTCCCACATCCAAAGTGCCAAGAGAGAGCTTGCTCTCCCTGTCTTTGAGCACTGTTTTCACTGTCCCGGTTACCTCTTTGCTAACATTCTCTTCAGAGCTGCAGTGAAACCAGGAACCACGTGGAGAAGGCACCCACACTGAAAGTGCCTGGAGGGAACATTGGGGCTTCTTCTCAGTGTCTCTGACATAGGGTTTCACTGTCCCGGGAAAGTCTCTGCAAACACCCTGCGGAGCGCAGTGCTCAATATACAGAGACTTTCTCGGAACTGCTTCAAATCAACTAGATATCTTTGTGCTGTAAATCTCCCAACAGCCAAACGCAAATGCAGCAAACATCTCGCTGTATGTCCCACATCCAAAGTGCCAAGAGAGTAATGTAGAGCTTGCTCTCCCTGTCTTTGAGTACTGTTTTCACTGTCCCGATGACCTCTTTGCTAACATTCTCTTCAGAGCTGCAGTGAAACCAGGAACCACGTGGAGAAGGCACCCACACTGAAAGTGCCTGGAGGGAACATTGGGGCTTCTTCTCAGTGTCTCTGACCATAGGGTTTCACTGTCCCGGGAAAGTCTCTGCTAACACCCTGCAGAGCGCAGTGCCCAATATACAGAAACGTCTTGCGGTATCTCCTACAGGGAAAGTGCCAGGAGGGAATTGTCGAGCTTGTTCTCAGTGTCTCTGAGAATTGCTCTGATTATCCATGTGACCTCTTTGCTAAGACTCTCCAGAGAGACGTCCTCAAAACCAACACACATCTTGACATATCTCCCACATTGATCGCAGTTTCTCCAGGAACGGCATTCAAGGAGCCAGGAACTTTTCTCCCTACACTGTCCATTGAGTTGGCCTCAAAACCAATCTACATCCTGCTATATCTCCCACATGGAAAGTGCCAGGAGGGAAAAGTGGGGATTATGTTTAGACTTTCTCGGAACTGCTTCAAATCAACTAGATATCTTTGTGCTGTAAATCTCCCAACAGCCAAACGCAAAAGCAGCAAACATCTCGCTGTATGTCCCACATCCAAAGTGCCAAGAGAGAGCTTGCTCTCCCTGTCTTTGAGTACTGTTTTCACTGTCCCGGTTACCTCTTTGCTAACATTCTCTTCCGAGCTGCAGTGAAACCAGGAACCACGTGGAGAAGGCACCCACACTGAAAGTGCCTGGAGGGAACATTGGGGCTTCTTCTCAGTGTCTCTGACATAGGGTTTCACTGTCCCGGGAAAGTCTCTGCTAACACCCTGCAGAGCGCAGTGCCCAATATACAGAAACGTCTTGCGGTATCTCCTACAGGGAAAGTGCCAGGAGCGAATTGTCGAGCTTGTTCTCAGTGTCTCTGAGAATTGCTCTGATTATCCGTGTGACCTCTTTACCAACACACATCTTGACATATCTCCCACATTGATCGCAGTGTCTCCAGGAACGGCATTCAAGGAGCCAGGAACTTTTCTCCCTACACTGTCCATTGAGTTGGCCTCAAAACCAATCTACATCCTGCTATATCTCCCACATGGAAAGTGCCAGGAGGGAAAAGTGGGGATTATGTTTAGACTTTCTCGGAACTGCTTCAAATCAACTAGATATCTTTGTGCTGTAAATCTCCCAACAGCCAAACGCAAATGCAGCAAACATCTCGCTGTATGTCCCACATCCAAAGTGCCAAGAGAGTAATGTAGAGCTTGCTCTCCCTGTCTTTGAGTACTGTTTTCACTGTCCCGATGACCTCTTTGCTAACATTCTCTTCCGAGCTGCAGTGAAACCAGGAACCACGTGGAGAAGGCACCCACACTGAAAGTGCCTGGAGGGAACATTGGGGCTTCTTCTCAGTGTCTCTGACATAGGGTTTCACTGTCCCGGGAAAGTCTCTGCTAACACCCTGCAGAGCGCAGTGCCCAATATACAGAAACGTCTTGCGGTATCTCCTACAGGGAAAGTGCCAGGAGGGAATTGTCGAGCTTGTTCTCAGTGTCTCTGAGAATTGCTCTGATTATCCGTGTGACCTCTTTGCTAAGACTCTCCAGAGAGCCGTCCTCAAAACCAACACACATCTTGACATATCTCCCACATTGATCGCAGTGTCTCCAGGAACGGCATTCAAGGAGCCAGGAACTTTTCTCCCTACACTGTCCATTGAGTTGTCCTCAAAACCAATATACATCCTGCTATATCTCCCACATGGAAAGTGCCAGGAGGGAAAAGTGGGGATTATGTTTAGACTTTCTCGGAACTGCTTCAAATCAACTAGATATCTTTGTGCTGTAAATCTCCCAACAGCCAAACGCAAATGCAGCAAACATCTCGCTGTATGTCCCACATCCAAAGTGCCAAGAGAGAGCTTGCTCTCCCTGTCTTTGAGTACTGTTTTCACTGTCCCGGTTACCTCTTTGCTAACATTCTCTTCAGAGCTGCAGTGAAACCAGGAACCACGTGGAGAAGGCACCCACACTGAAAGTGCCTGGAGGGAACATTGGGGCTTCTTCTCAGTGTCTCTGACATAGGGTTTCACTGTCCCGGGAAAGTCTCTGCAAACACCCTGCGGAGCGCAGTGCTCAATATACAGAGACTTTCTCGGAACTGCTTCAAATCAACTAGATATCTTTGTGCTGTAAATCTCCCAACAGCCAAACGCAAATGCAGCAAACATCTCGCTGTATGTCCCACATCCAAAGTGCCAAGAGAGTAATGTAGAGCTTGCTCTCCCTGTCTTTGAGTACTGTTTTCACTGTCCCGGTTACCTCTTTGCTAACATTCTCTTCAGAGCTGCAGTGAAACCAGGAACCACGTGGAGAAGGCACCCACACTGAAAGTGCCTGGAGGGAACATTGGGGCTTCTTCTCAGTGTCTCTGACCATAGGGTTTCACTGTCCCGGGAAAGTCTCTGCTAACACCCTGCAGAGCGCAGTGCCCAATATACAGAAACGTCTTGCGGTATCTCCTACAGGGAAAGTGCCAGGAGGGAATTGTCGAGCTTGTTCTCAGTGTCTCTGAGAATTGCTCTGATTATCCGTGTGACCTCTTTGCTAAGACTCTCCAGAGAGACGTCCTCAAAACCAACACACATCTTGACATATCTCCCACATTGATCGCAGTTTCTCCAGGAACGGCATTCAAGGAGCCAGGAACTTTTCTCCCTACACTGTCCATTGAGTTGGCCTCAAAACCAATATACATCCTGCTATATCTCCCACATGGAAAGTGCCAGGAGGGAAAAGTGGGGATTATGTTTAGACTTTCTCGGAACTGCTTCAAATCAACTAGATATCTTTGTGCTGTAAATCTCCCAACAGCCAAACGCAAATGCAGCAAACATCTCGCTGTATGTCCCACATCCAAAGTGCCAAGAGAGAGCTTGCTCTCCCTGTCTTTGAGTACTGTTTTCACTGTCCCGGTTACCTCTTTGCTAACATTCTCTTCAGAGCTGCAGTGAAACCAGGAACCACGTGGAGAAGGCACCCACACTGAAAGTGCCTGGAGGGAACATTGGGGCTTCTTCTCAGTGTCTCTGACATAGGGTTTCACTGTCCCGGGAAAGTCTCTGCTAACACCCTGCAGAACGCAGTGCCCAATATACAGAAACGTCTTGCGGTATCTCCTACAGGGAAAGTGCCAGGAGGGAATTGTCGAGCTTGTTCTCAGTGTCTCTGAGAATTGCTCTGATTATCCGTGTGACCTCTTTACCAACACACATCTTGACATATCTCCCACATTGATCGCAGTTTCTCCAGGAACGGCATTCAAGGAGCCAGGAACTTTTCTCCCTACACTGTCCATTGAGTTGGCCTCAAAACCAATCTACATCCTGCTATATCTCCCACATGGAAAGTGCCAGGAGGGAAAAGTGGGGATTATGTTTAGACTTTCTCGGAACTGCTTCAAATCAACTAGATATCTTTGTGCTGTAAATCTCCCAACAGCCAAACGCAAATGCAGCAAACATCTCGCTGTATGTCCCACATCCAAAGTGCCAAGAGAGTAATGTAGAGCTTGCTCTCCCTGTCTTTGAGTACTGTTTTCACTGTCCCGATGACCTCTTTGCTAACATTCTCTTCCGAGCTGCAGTGAAACCAGGAACCACGTGGAGAAGGCACCCACACTGAAAGTGCCTGGAGGGAACATTGGGGCTTCTTCTCAGTGTCTCTGACATAGGGTTTCACTGTCCCGGGAAAGTCTCTGCTAACACCCTGCAGAGCGCAGTGCCCAATATACAGAAACGTCTTGCGGTATCTCCTACAGGGAAAGTGCCAGGAGGGAATTGTCGAGCTTGTTCTCAGTGTCTCTGAGAATTGCTCTGATTATCCGTGTGACCTCTTTGCTAAGACTCTCCAGAGAGCCGTCCTCAAAACCAACACACATCTTGACATATCTCCCACATTGATCGCAGTGTCTCCAGGAACGGCATTCAAGGAGCCAGGAACTTTTCTCCCTACACTGTCCATTGAGTTGTCCTCAAAACCAATATACATCCTGCTATATCTCCCACATGGAAAGTGCCAGGAGGGAAAAGTGGGGATTATGTTTAGACTTTCTCGGAACTGCTTCAAATCAACTAGATATCTTTGTGCTGTAAATCTCCCAACAGCCAAACGCAAATGCAGCAAACATCTCGCTGTATGTCCCACATCCAAAGTGCCAAGAGAGAGCTTGCTCTCCCTGTCTTTGAGTACTCTTTTCACTGTCCCGGTTACCTCTTTGCTAACATTCTCTTCAGAGCTGCAGTGAAACCAGGAACCACGTGGAGAAGGCACCCACACTGAAAGTGCCTGGAGGGAACATTGGGGCTTCTTCTCAGTGTCTCTGACATAGGGTTTCACTGTCCCGGGAAAGTCTCTGCAAACACCCTGCGGAGCGCAGTGCTCAATATACAGAGACTTTCTCGGAACTGCTTCAAATCAACTAGATATCTTTGTGCTGTAAATCTCCCAACAGCCAAACGCAAATGCAGCAAACATCTCGCTGTATGTCCCACATCCAAAGTGCCAAGAGAGTAATGTAGAGCTTGCTCTCCCTGTCTTTGAGTACTGTTTTCACTGTCCCGGTTACCTCTTTGCTAACATTCTCTTCAGAGCTGCAGTGAAACCAGGAACCACGTGGAGAAGGCACCCACACTGAAAGTGCCTGGAGGGAACATTGGGGCTTCTTCTCAGTGTCTCTGACCATAGGGTTTCACTGTCCCGGGAAAGTCTCTGCTAACACCCTGCAGAGCGCAGTGCCCAATATACAGAAACGTCTTGCGGTATCTCCTACAGGGAAAGTGCCAGGAGGGAATTGTCGAGCTTGTTCTCAGTGTCTCTGAGAATTGCTCTGATTATCCATGTGACCTCTTTGCTAAGACTCTCCAGAGAGACGTCCTCAAAACCAACACACATCTTGACATATCTCCCACATTGATCGCAGTTTCTCCAGGAACGGCATTCAAGGAGCCAGGAACTTTTCTCCCTACACTGTCCATTGAGTTGGCCTCAAAACCAATATACATCCTGCTATATCTCCCACATGGAAAGTGCCAGGAGGGAAAAGTGGGGATTATGTTTAGACTTTCTCGGAACTGCTTCAAATCAACTAGATATCTTTGTGCTGTAAATCTCCCAACAGCCAAACGCAAATGCAGCAAACATCTCGCTGTATGTCCCACATCCAAAGTGCCAAGAGAGAGCTTGCTCTCCCTGTCTTTGAGTACTGTTTTCACTGTCCCGGTTACCTCTTTGCTAACATTCTCTTCAGAGCTGCAGTGAAACCAGGAACCACGTGGAGAAGGCACCCACACTGAAAGTGCCTGGAGGGAACATTGGGGCTTCTTCTCAGTGTCTCTGACATAGGGTTTCACTGTCCCGGGAAAGTCTCTGCTAACACCCTGCAGAACGCAGTGCCCAATATACAGAAACGTCTTGCGGTATCTCCTACAGGGAAAGTGCCAGGAGGGAATTGTCGAGCTTGTTCTCAGTGTCTCTGAGAATTGCTCTGATTATCCGTGTGACCTCTTTGATAAGACTCTCCAGAGAGCCGTCCTCAAAACCAACACACATCTTGACATATCTCCCACATTGATCGCAGTGTCTCCAGGAACGGCATTCAAGGAGCCAGGAACTTTTCTCCCTACACTGTCCATTGAGTTGGCCTCAAAACCAATCTACATCCTGCTATATCTCCCACATGGAAAGTGCCAGGAGGGAAAAGTGGGGATTATGTTTAGACTTTCTCGGAACTGCTTCAAATCAACTAGATATCTTTGTGCTGTAAATCTCCCAACAGCCAAACGCAAATGCAGCAAACATCTCGCTGTATGTCCCACATCCAAAGTGCCAAGAGAGAGCTTGCTCTCCCTGTCTTTGAGACCTGTTTTCACTGTCCCGGTTACCTCTTTGCTAACATTCTCTTCAGAGCTGCAGTGAAACCAGGAACCACGTGGAGAAGGCACCCACACTGAAAGTGCCTGGAGGGAACATTGGGGCTTCTTCTCAGTGTCTCTGACATAGGGTTTCACTGTCCCGGGAAAGTCTCTGCAAACACCCTGCGGAGCGCAGTGCTCAATATACAGAGACTTTCTCGGAACTGCTTCAAATCAACTAGATATCTTTGTGCTGTAAATCTCCCAACAGCCAAACGCAAATGCAGCAAACATCTCGCTGTATGTCCCACATCCAAAGTGCCAAGAGAGTAATGTAGAGCTTGCTCTCCCTGTCTTTGAGTACTGTTTTCACTGTCCCGGTTACCTCTTTGCTAACATTCTCTTCAGAGCTGCAGTGAAACCAGGAACCACGTGGAGAAGGCACCCACACTGAAAGTGCCTGGAGGGAACATTGGGGCTTCTTCTCAGTGTCTCTGACCATAGGGTTTCACTGTCCCGGGAAAGTCTCTGCTAACACCCTGCAGAGCGCAGTGCCCAATATACAGAAACGTCTTGCGGTATCTCCTACAGGGAAAGTGCCAGGAGGGAATTGTCGAGCTTGTTCTCAGTGTCTCTGAGAATTGCTCTAATTATCCATGTGACCTCTTTGCTAAGACTCTCCAGAGAGACGTCCTCAAAACCAACACACATCTTGACATATCTCCCACATTGATCGCAGTTTCTCCAGGAACGGCATTCAAGGAGCCAGGAACTTTTCTCCCTACACTGTCCATTGAGTTG